>NW_024609882.1:34713341-35196788 GCF_016920785.2 Ixodes scapularis
CTCAACGTGTCTGTTGTAGGGAATAATAATAATGTTATCACCGGCTCACTTGTGTCCTGGCTTTCTGTTCATTGCTCAATAGCATGTTTTAGTTAACGTTCACATTATCTGCACAGACCCAGCTTCAAAGCGCTTAGGAAGTCAAATTGTTTTTTTAACGTTTTTTTTTTTTATACTGTCAGCGCTTACTAGGGCTTTTATTGGAGTGGATGAGTAAAACAATACGAAAGAACAAACATGTGCGCAGAGATTACGAGGTGACACTAAAACTATGCCAGCATGTAAAATGACTTAAGCGTAAACTCAAGCGTAATTGGGTAAACACGGTGCGAGTTTTTTGTTTGTTCCTTTTTGCGGTTTTCGCTTCCCTATATCAGTCGACGGACAGTGCGTGCAATCATCATCATCGTCATTTGTTTTACTCGAAGACCCAAAAGTATATTAGACAAGGGGTGAGCTATACAAAACAACAATCAACACAACTTGAGCAAACGCTAACGCTGAAATCTGTACAAGCGGTTAGAGAGGAAGAGGGCACTGGCAGCTCCCACTATATTAACGTTAATTGTGGAAACAATATGGTCAGGTAGCGTGTTTCCGCCTTTTATGGCCAATGGTAATGTGGTCATTTGTTACGAGACTGTGGACGAAGAAAATTCACATTATTAACATGAACGGTCGAGACGAGGGAAAATTCGGTGAGCAGGTGATGGCAAAGATTCTCTGAGATTCTTGTTGTCATAGGATGTTCGATGAAGAGAGAGGCGGAACACGCTCCTGCGGAGAGAGTTAGCTGACTGGCGTAATCCTGATGTTCTAGTATATAGAGAGTAATCAGAATAAATGAAACAGTGATCTATTTTGAACGGCTTCTAGGGTTTGCTTCCCCAATATGCAGACCATATTGGGGAAGCGTATTCTAATTTGGATCTTGCCAACGTAGTTTGGCAAGATCCAAATTATATATATATATATATATATATATATATATATATATATATATACATACATACATACATACATACTGAGGGTGTCGTTAATTTGAGGTTACGGCGTAAAAATTCCGAAAGTGTGGTTAGTATTAGCAACGACAGAGGTTACGTGTGTAGTGCATGATACATCAGAGCTAAGCTGGATTCGCTGCAGGTATTTGTATGATGAACGAGGTGTCACTGAGGGTGATGCAAGGTGATACGCAAACGATGGAACGAGTGAACGGCGTCAAAATGAGAGCAATTTATAAGTTCATTAAAATTAAAAGCCATTGGCCTTTTTTTTTTTTTTCACCACCGAGTTAGTTATTACAGCGGTGCCATCTTTTTTTTTTTTTTGGCACCACCGAGTTTATTATTGCAGAGGTGCCATTTTTTTTTTTTTGTACCATCGCAATAGATCTTTTTGGAAATTGCACGCCATTCAGTGGCTGCTGTGCCGGTTACACGAGTCTGCCAGTGTTCGGGCACGTACTCTGAGCATCTATTGGACACGTGGGCTGCGTCAGCGCTCGGCATGAACTCGGCTCAGCTCGTATCGGAAACGAGCGCCGCGTCAGCGGTCGGCGAGGACTCGGATCCAATCACGCGCCTCGTGTCGGAGGATGAATAAAGGCTAACGGTGTACCCTTTATAACGGGCGGTAGCTTGCGCCACCTAGCCTAAAAATCAAGAACCAAGAGTATGATTTATTTCCTTTGGCCTTTCCCTGATCACCAAAAAACAAGAAGCTATGCGAAAAAACACAACGAAGAAAGTGAGCTCATCCGCAGTGATCCCGACGCGGCGGTCAGCAACAATAACGCAACGATAGCCTTTCACCTCCTAAACATAGGAACATGGGCATACCCAGCAGCCGCAGACACCCCGGAAGAGGCCGAAGCGCAAGCAGTCTTGGCTGCAGTAGAACACGCAAGCAGCAATACAATAGAAAGGGCCCGAAATTCGTACCGAAACCACCAGAGTGTAACTTTTGTAGAGAAAAGACCCCACCAAATATCGATCACCTCCTGTGGGACTGAAAACACTTCAGAAGAGAAAGGGAGGATGCACATGCGACAATAGATCCCGAAGATAAGCCCAAAAACATTAATGAATGGATAAAACCAGCAGGGGTGTCCAGAAGAAAACTTCAGCTGCTCAGATCCGTCCTTTCCTACCTTTAGAAAACGGGCCCCAGTAAAACTTTTTGGATTTTTTTCTTAGGCCATGCCGCAGAACTATTGCCTGAGTTTTAATTATGAAAGAAACAAACGTATTTCCTCCTCATCATCGTTTGCCAATTCGCTTGCCAGTTGCAATTTCGTAACTATCACCAGGTGATGTGGGATATCACCAGGATGACCTTTTGGGGATCAAGCAAAAAAAAAAAAAAAATCTCCCCCTTCTTCTTTTCATCCCCCTGGCGAGGGAGTCCCAATTTTCCTCTGTCCCGACTCCCGTCTGTCCCCAGCTGTGTCAGTCAGTTGTGCGTCATTTTATTTTCCCTAGTTAATTTTCACGTCCTCCAATCTCCTCTTTGTTGTTAAAGTGCACATATCATCCATTCTTCCATTCTCGTCTGCAAACCCCAGCGCTCCGGCCAAATCCGCCACCCCCTCGAGAAGGGTGGGTGCAAACCCTGTACACCTCAACACCACATGTTCTATAGTCTCGTCTTCCCCTTGGCATACGGCACACCGCGTGTTCATTTCCTCATAACTTTTCCAGTATATATCCTAGTCCTCAATACTCCCGTTCTAGCCTCGAATAACAACGAGCTCGCCCGTGAATTATTATATTAATATTCTTTATTTCCTGTTTTCGCCCACTATACATAGTCAAAGCTGATTTTCACTGCATTCTTTCCTTCCACATCTTTATATCGGCTTCTTTTACTTCCTTTTTCACAGAGGTGGTCTGCTCTGCACCAGCATCTGGCTGTTCGTATTTGAATTTCAGTTTTTAGGTTCGGTTTGTCCATTTAGCGTTCACTCTTTTCATGTAAGATGACCTTTCTCGCCCATCGTGTTTCTTCAATTTCGTCTAGCCTTTGTTCAAATTTCAACTTACTGATCGTCTCTCTAGCCTCGAACGATGCCCAACCCATGTCTCCTTGCACTCCTTCATTCGGTGTACTTCCGCTTGCCCCCAGTGCCATTCTTCCCACGCTCCTCTGCCAGGTCGAAGCCCGACCTGCCAGGTCGAAGCCCGGCTGTAAGCTCGACTGAACCTCGGATTTTATGCATAATACCGCATTTCTAAAAGACAATCCCGGCACCACGACTCCTTTCCATATTCCCCTAACAATTTCATATGTATTGTAATTCCATAGTGCCCTATGCTTTATAATTGCTGCATCCCTTTTTCCTTTCTTTAACAATAGAAACAATGGCGACCGCCAATGTTGATTTACTCGACGTTACTGGATCAAAGTCAGTTTAGAAGCGATACTTCGTTTTACCTCAAATCCAAACGCAGCGGGCTTTACGAGCTGATGGGACCAATCAGAAGAGCACCCTCATGGTGCTCGCCATGTTTGTGTGGGTGTTCTGTCATCGCTGAACCGATCATAAACAAAAAAAGGCCCATTGACTCGCGCTTTTGACACCGCTTGGTTGATCTAATTAGGTCTTAGTGTCGGCTGGGTCTTCTGCCGGGCAGAAAATCGGTTCCGAATTTCCTTCTCTCCCTTCCCTCTCGGGCTCTTCTCTCCTCCTCTCCGCGCAGGGGCGGGTCTCTGAGCTACTCGCCGCAGAAAGGAGGAAAATGTCTCCCTCTTTATCGAATGGAAAGGAGGAATTGAGGGAGGGTGCTGAAACGATCTTTGGAACACCTGGCGACTTTTTGTGGCTCGTCCGCTCGGTGGCGCTCGCTACGCTATCAGCCTAAAGTTCCTAGATGGGAGCTTTCTGCAAGTAGCGACATTCTTTGAAGCGCCGATCGCGTCACGGTGCAGGTTTTAGGAAGTGAATGGCGGCTCACAGCAGAAAAATTAACTGAATGACGCCATTTTGTTCCGGCGAAATGTGCTTTGTCATTTGTATTGGTTGTCGTTACTTGTAAAAAGAAGCATCGAGGGACTTTATATCGGTTTATGTCAGCCCGCCCCATGGACAGAAGGGACGGAACCGGTAAAACGTTGGATGCACATTGCCCGCGGTGGAAAGTGATTCTAGTGTAAAGGCCCGTTCACATTCTTGCAACCGAGTACGACCGAGAGAGACAAGACCGGTTTTTAAGCTTCTTGCGACCTCTTAGGACCGGATGCGCTACAGCGGAGCTGGGTCTAAGAGATCGCAAGAGGCTTAAAAACCGGTGTGGTCTCTCTCGGTCGTACTCGGTTGCAAGAGTGTGAACGGACCTTCACTGTTAAGGCCCGTTCACACTCTTGCGACCGAGTACGACTGAGAGCGACTTCTTAGGACCGGATGCGAGGCAGCGGAGCTGGTCCTAAGAGATCGCAAGAGGCTTAAAAACCGGTCTGGTCTCTCTCGGTCGTACTCGGTTGCAAGAGTGTGAACGGGCCTTTAAGGCCCGTTCACACTCTTGCAACCGAGTACGACCGAGAGAGACCAAACCGGTTTTTAAGCCTCTTGCGATCTCTTAGGACCAGCTCCGCTCAGCGCATCCGGTCCCAAGAAGTCTTTCTCGGTCGTACTCGGTTGCAAGAGTGTGAACGCGCCTTTAGAGTAAACATATAGTTTGCGTGAAAGTTCGCGCAAAAGGAGGGTTGTTCTAAAACGGTCCCTCTCCGTTGTCCGGGGAGGAGTTGCGGCTGGTGATGCTAGGAACACTATTCCTCCCCGCATCTCCTCCAGGGGCGGATCCACAACTCAGTTTTGGGGGGAGGGGGGGGGGGGGTGACGGAAAATTGTAAGGATACTATTCTCCCACTCTTTCGTGTGCACCGGGGGGTCCCCCCATGTCAAACTGCCCTCCGAGAAGGAAGCAGGGGTGAGGGGGGGGGGGGGCGGCCGCCCCCCCCCCCCCCCCCCCTTTTGCCTTTTTTCCCCCGTTGGATCCGCCCCTGATCTCGTACCTTTCGCGCGCAGACAACGGAGAAGATCCGTTTTCGAACGACGCTCTTCCGTGGAGCCTGTCAACTGATAGATCTAAGAACGTTGACTCGATGAAAGGATCGTGTGCCTACGTCTACCAGTTCGCCCGAACATAGCCACTTCTACCGCCCCCTTTTTTTTTAGACCTTTTGGATTCATTCCGTCCGCGAACAGTGTTCGGGGGCAGGAGGACGGAACGAACAAGGCAAAGTCTCCCCAACGAATCGCGTCGGTATGTGGTCGGGTCGTGTGCGACTTGGGGAGCTGCCAACGCACGACAACGGGGAACGAAGTGTCTCACGTTCTCACGTTCGTCATCCCGACACGGCAGCTTCGGCGAAAAAGGAAAAAGAAAAAGGTTTCCTTTAGTCGCACGACTCGGCAGCGAGCGAAAGCTATCGCCCGCGTGAGCCAGATAGAAAGAAGGATCGAAGCACGTGACAGTTCTCTACGGGAACGCGGCAGACGCGGCACTCCGATAGTCTGTTGTCACGTGATTATACTCAGCCGCTCTGAGTGGCTCGCCGGGGCGGTCTGCTTTCGCCGTCTGCAAAGTTACGCTGAAAGGTCGTCGACACTTTTACGTTTTATTTACTTTTTTTTAAGTATATATCACGGATATATATGCGTGCGTTTTGCGGCGACAGTTTACGTTTTGTGCATTTGCGACGCACGGCGCGTCCTTCCTTTATTCTCGGTGTCGTCGTTGCTTTTATTATTGGATCTGTAGCAAAGTTACAATAAATTTTTGTCCTACGATTTTTTTTTTCTTCTTTTTCCTCAGAACATTGAACTTTTGGCGTGATTTCCAGTAATTCCGGTCATTGTCGCTTTCCTGTTATAGGGGCGTTCGGTTTCTGTACCATCACCGCCGGTAGCTCAGGTTCCTCTACCTGTACACTGATGTGACTCTTCCGGTGTCTGTGCAGCATTGTCAGAAATGCGTGCGTGTAGCACTTATTGAACAGACTTCTTTACGCGATTCCTCGTGCTAGGCGAAGCGTTCTGCGGAGCTATGCCCTCTCCCTTGTGTACGCAAATTCTGCGAGGGAGAACGCGAAAGCGCTCCACGCATTCAAAGGCGAGCACGCGTTTTCTACCGAGAATGCATTTCCTTTCGCGTCAAGTCGTTTTACTTGCGTCGTCTGCACCGCGATTTGCGGAACTCGTACCCAGTCGATCGCCGGTTCGTGCAGTTCCAAGAAAAACAGGTCGATTGTGGATCGATTCAATATGTGAGGACCGGTTTTGTTTAGTTTTTTTCTTTCTTATTTCCTTTCCTTTTCGTTAGGACGAGCTTTATTTCGCAATAGGTAGCTGTAAAGTGGCTTCGGGGCGTTGTCAAGGTCACAAAATGACCGTATTTTTTTTCTGTGAAGATGTAACGAATGCAATGTTTCTTTTTTAAAGGGGAGGGGCGGGTATTGAACGTTTGAAAGTGATTTTATCTTCATTCTGTGTCGTCATTGCGTGCGCTGCCCCCCCCCCCCCTTTCCCTCTTTTTTTTCCGTGTTTGTCTGTAATGACGTCGCACCCGTTTTCGCGATTCTACTAACCCGACTTCTTTCCTTTTTGTAATTTCTTTTTATATGACCTTAAACTGTTTCACCTGCTTAACAGAATGAGTAGTAATCAATTTCTGCTTTCGGAAGTCTCTTTCAACTTGACCTTGCCGCTTTTCCTTTACTCTTGACGTTGAGAGATGGAGGTATATTATTTTGCCCATTTCAGTTGACTCATTGTCAGAATATGTCTCAAAAGTTCTCACTTTTGCCTAAACTCGGTGGAGCTGCATCTTTATATATTTTGAGTCTCTCACCTAAGGCTTGGATATGGTTTAGCCTATGTGTACTTTATTAACTCTTTAACATCTTTTTTTTTTTTTTTGCTGCTGGGGTTGATTTTATTAGGACGTGTTACAGATTTACTTGACACATTTTATAGCAAAGCAGTATTGAACGGTATTGAAAACTTTGGGATTATAGTGAGAAAAAGAACAAACACAAAGGTCACTGCTTTTAGCATTTATTTAATTTTTTTCTTCATTACATTAATACATTTCATTTTCTTAAAAACTTTCGAATTTGTATAAATCATATTGTCAAGGGTACAAAATTGATGCTATGTGGGATATTAGCAGGACATATTTCACATTCTGAATTTTGAAACAGGCTTAATGGTCGTGTTACATTAGCTTGCAGTGAACTTTATAGTTGGTTATTGAAGTAATTCTCTTTTTTTTTTTCCCAGCAAGGCTCAATGTCAGCAGTTAAGTCTTTTAACTGCTCTTAATATTGCATTTATGCCTTGCATGGCAAAGCACTCTCTTTAGATATATGGGTACTCCAATAAAATTACCTGCAATTTTCTCAGCACTTTTTTAGACCACGTATTTATTATGAATTTTTTTTTTTACACATTCTTTCTTGCTACTAATCCTTTTTTTTTTTTTAATGCAGTTGGATCACCTTTTTGTCACTAGATTTCCAATTTAACCTTCGTCACTGTGGCAACATGTTTGATTCTAGTCCACTTGCCTGTAGCTATTATGTATCATAACAACAACTAATCGCAAGGGCGAGATGTGTACCCCATGACTGAAAGTCATTTCCTAGTTCAGCTGTTTTCACTAGTGATGGGCCAAACTTTTGCCGAATCGAAAGTTCGGTGCCGAATCTTAGGATTCGGCAAAGACAAACTTTTGCCAACTTTTCTAAAGATTTGGCCAAGATTCGGCAAAAATACATTGTTACCAGGCTCGTTGATATTTCGTTTTTTTTCTGGCGAAAGAAAGGTTTTATGTTTCTTTTTTTTTTACCTTAAATGCAACATATTTACAAAATAAGGTGATATTCTGCAAGATAATTGTATCGGTGTCGTTTTTGTGTGTTTACTGGTGATTTTAGTGACTCCTTGCAGAAGTGGCGTGACAACGAGGTTGGGTAGAAGCGGGTGTGGCGCAGTCACGAATCACGCTACGAGAGTTTCGGTTTTGAGGCATCATCAGCGCAAGCCTGCATGTGTGTGTACATTGCTAAAATGAAGGCAATAACGCTGTGTTCTTGCTTTCTCTGGGAGTCACCGTTTTGTGCGTGAAAACGAATGCAACGGTTGCTGAGCCTTCACCAGAAGAGTCGGCTTTGCATGAAAGAGTGTGTCCCATATTCGCAACATCTCGTTTTTAACCTTTAAAATTCCGGTTTCTGGCGTCAGGACACACAAACGTTTCGGAAGATAGGGAGAGTGAATGTCGGATGTGCAACGTCGAGCATTAAGCGCCGTTCACACTCTTGCGACCGAGTAAGACCGAGAGAGACCAGGCCAGTTTTTAAGCCTTTTTGCGACTTCTTAGGACTGGGTGCTATGCAGCAGAGCTGGTCCTAAGAGATTGCAAGAGGTTTAAAAACCGCTCTGGTCTCTCTCGGTCTTACTGGATTGCAAGAGTGTGAACGGGCCTTTATAGTTCTGTGTTCAGTTTTATGCAGATATATGAAAATAGCGAAATAACACTAATTGAAAAAGCAATATTATTTTGTTTTCGCACAAACAATACTTGTGAGCCGAAAACAGAATTATTATAATTGCAAGGAGTGTTTTAAAGTAATTGTCGGCCAATGTTTCAGAATGCACCGCGTCATTTGTCACTTGCGGTGTGGACTGCGTAAATTACTGGTCGATCTTCTATTCTTGCGGCAGAAAATATTGAAGTGAACCACACTCGCTCATAAACGCACAGCTACCGTGTTCCCTACCCCACACCGCGCCGTAACTGCTGGTTGTACTACACTGCACGATGGTAATCGCACGACTGCATGGCGTCCATTTGCAATCCAAGGCTCCGTTGGCTCCGTTGGCTCCGTCGTGTTCTCGCGCGTGTGCAGACATTTGCCGAATCTTTGCCGAACTTCCCTGCAAAAGTTTGGCATTTGCGGAACTTTGCCGAATCTAAAATTCGGCAGATTCGGTCCATCACTAGTTTTCACAGAGGTAGTAGAGGATGGATATTGCGGTATGTCGGGAAGTGTCCTAAGCGAGCGATGCCTCTTTGTATTTTTCAGGCACAGGGCACCCCTGCAGAAAGTAGATGTTCCTTTCGAGGAAAATGCGGCATAGACGAAGACACGGAGAAGGAACGACCGTGCCTATATACAGGGGAGGGACAGCCGATGCAAGAAGAAGGCTTGAGCATCCTTCAAGAGCTGTGTCCTCATTTGATAGAAGGTGAGACACCCGCCAGCATTGGAGAAGCGAGCAGTGCAAACCAGTGTTCCTATATCAAGCCGGCTGTGAAACTCCACTTTGAAGAGAGGGCTGTCTGTGCTCTTGTCCCCCCTCGTCGATGGTTATGATTATTACCATCATCACCATCAACAACTTTTTCTGCTGCTTTGGAAGAGTGGCAGACAGTTTCCAGATGTTTGTGAATGTTTGTGATGGTTCTTTTTAGTTCTCTTGATTTTTTCAATTATTTAGACATCTTTGTGCTGTGCCTTGTAGGTGCAAGGAAAATTTTCAAAATGATCTTGTTCCGTACACAAGATTTAGTTTTTGCTTCCTACAGATCTTTTTGTCGCTCGTCTTAGTTTGAAGGCGGCGAACACGAATTCTCGTTCCATAATTGAAATAAGAGCACCGACTTGACATAACAGAAGAAACAATTTCGTTAGACGTTTCGTCTCCCATGCGGAAAAGAAAAACAGTGGGGTATTCTTTTGACTTTCCGGCCGCGAAGACTTTGGCGAGGGAGGACAGATGGGGGCCCCGAAAGCTCCTAGAATCGTGGTTTGTTCGCAGGGACACATCCGTGTGTAACAAAAACCGCGTCCCTCTCCACGAAGCTTATACGGACATTCGTGATAAATAGCGTTGACTTGAGGTTGAACCTTCCATTTGCTTTGTAACTACTGAAGATGCCTCCCGCATAGGAGGCGAAACGTCTAATGAAATTGTTTTTTCTGTTATGTCAAATCGGTGCTCTTATTTTAATTATGACGTCTCCCGGCTTTTGGAGTATTTTTGAATTCTCGTTTCAAACGTCCGCTTTCGGCAACATTGACCCTTAAAATGTGAGCACTACCGATCTCTTGTGCGAAAAAGCTATGCTTTTTCCAATATGGCCTAGAGAGCGGGGTAGTTGTGCTGAATTTTTTATGTCAACTAGCCGAGGTCAGCGCAGGGTATAGGTTGTACACAAGTGCTGCGTCGCCACTGAACTGGAGCTTGTGTTCATTCAGCGAGAATGCAAGTACCGGCCGAACTCTGATGCCGCACTCGTGCTCAACCTATGCTGCACTCTGGCCTTTGATGGATGACGTAGAATATCCAGTACTGTGACCTCAATATCTGCACTCGGTGTAAGCTACTTAGTGCTACGTCCTCAAGGCTAGCATATCTTCCGCTGCGCTCTAACCCTGTCAAATCTAGTTGTACGAGCACATGCGAACTGAGACAAAGCCACGTGCTTGTGCAGTGACGCGGGGCTGCAGCGGCACTGTGGAAGCAACGCTAGCCTCGATGACACAGCGCAAAACAATTGACGCCAAGTACAGGAGGTGCTGCTTCTTCTCGTTTACTTTCCTCGCCTCTGAAGACCCCTCGCACAACGTCTGTCCTTGCTGGTTTCTCCCACAGGTCAGGCAGAGCCAAAATTCTGCTGTGACTACCCGCAGCTGGTAACGATGAAGGCCGAGCTGGAACAGCCCCTCGGCCTGGGCATGGGCAAGTGTCCCACGTGCTACAGCAACTTTGTCCGCATCTTTTGCGGCTTTTGCGACCCAAACCACGCCGACTACATCGCCATCAACAGGACCGAGCCGAGTGACGAGCAGGAAGGGAAGGAGACGGTCCTGGCCGTGGACTACGCCGTCAGCAAAGAGTGAGTTTGGTTTCTTTTGCTGGTGCGAGAGCCTCCCGGTGTCATTCTTATGAGCGAGGAGTTGTGAGGGAGAAATCTGGTGAAATTTCCCATTGTCCTTTCGATTCAATTGTGTGCAACACAGTTAGTATGCACCCCGCAACACTGTCAGCACGTGTGCGACATTGGCCCCTTTTTCACGTTTTGCTGAGGCCGGGTATTGGCAAGCCTCGAAATTTGCTGCTTAAAAGGAGAGCGCACCCCCCAAAAATTTGTTCTTATTTTTTGCGAGGTGATCCATTATGGTTCAGAAGACTACTTAATATTTTGAAACAGTGTCACATATATTTTTATTACAGACAAAATATGTAACTGCTCAAAACCGAAACTGGACACGGGAGGAAGAAGAAATATACCAAAAGTCACGTGCCTGTGCTACTTTCTTTTTTTCTATCAACGTATTTGCAGTTTTTTTTAGAAGCCACAAAAAATGGTATATTTTTTTGTCCATTGCTAGTATTGAGTGTGTGCCTTCGATGACCCTCGACTTTGATTATCTTTGGTGGTTGTGTCTAAACCAAAGAAAACAGCGCATGACCACGGAAAAGACAGTGAGTGCGATTCAAACTGGCCAGTTCTCAATCGGTGGTTTTCGTGTGGAAAGAAAACAAATTTCGAGCCGCAAATTGTGTTCTGGGTAATTGGGCTCTCATATGTCGTGTAAAAATAAATACATTGGCCAGCATAAATACCCTGTCAGTGTCCCTTTAAGCTGATGCCTCGAACGATAACCTTCCACCGCACATATAGTCCCTGACAGAATGAGAATTGCAGTGTGTCTCTTTGTGATGCCCAGCCTTATGCACATACTTGCTGCCTTCCATTGCTCTGTGGCTGTACATACAGGCTCCAAAGCCCTAGAGATGCCAAAGTGTTATCGAAGGCAGGAAGCTCGTGCCGGACGTGGGACAATTGAAAGATCTCACTGCAGTCCTTATCTTGTTTGTGACTATATAGAAGTTTTCATGAGAGCCTTTCAATTCTAAAAGAGAAAATCAGAAAAAAAGAATGAAAGATTTGCGCTCACCTGTTCGGGCTATGTTGGACTTTGTTCAAGAAAGGTTGCCTGAGTAGACCCGAAGGAATAGCCAGTGATATATTATCTCTTACTCTAGATGAGTACTTCTTTAATAGCCAGTGAGAGAGGGTTCCAGTTCGAAACATACTAGGTAACACTATGTGCTGGTGTAGGAAGCATGCAACATAACTGAGCAGCTTAAGTAATAAAGCTTGAAAAACAGTTTAATTTTTGCAGCCGTATCTAAAGCAAGAACTTGAAAATGGCTGTTTGTTTCTCTAATCCCTTATGCTTGCGTTTAATTTATCATTGATTCAGTGAGCTAAGACTGCCATGTTGTTTTGGTTTTGTTTTTATAGAGATCAACACTATATTAAAACTGCAAGGTATGCCACATACAGTATTGCCTACAGGCTTGCACAAGAATCTTCATGCTTTTGTGGGCCTGTGAGCGATTCTGTATTTTTATACTGTGCAATAAAAATGTATTATTATTATAGTATGATTATGGAGGTTGCAAAGTCTGCCTCATTCTTGCTGCTGTATGAATTAGATCATGTCATTTTATATAGGGCAGGTATACTACATCCCTTCTAAGGTGAGCATTTCTGACAGTTTCACAGAGCGATGCAGCAGCACAGCCCTGAAACCATGACAAGCTTTGAAGTGTAGTGCTCAGATCAGAGAGGCCCTACTCTAGCTTTATTGCAATATTAGGAGAACCTTATTTTCTATTCTGGTGCATGAATAGTGGAAGCGAGGGAAAGAAACCATTAAATCAACAGCTTCACTGAGCCTCTTTTTTTTGTAGGTTTATATAACACATGTGTAGCATCAAATTATGCACAGCCAGAGTATAGAAACTGGACATAGCATGTATACCATCAGAAAAACAGCTTTTTGCTAGTAATTTATTAATTTCTATTCGACATTACGCAAATATTTCAATGTGAATGATGTAATGTCCATGGGTGAGCATTTAGGAGATCATTTAGCATAGTATAGGTAATGTGTATTTTGGTGTTTGCATAAAATAATTACGAGCGAACTGTCCCCTTCTAACGCTTCCGGATTTAATCGAGGTGCATTGTTGTTCTCTCCTTTAAACGCTTGCAGGTTTGCGCACGGGGCCTTCGACTCGTGTGCCCACGTGCAATCGGTGGTGACGGACAACACGGTGATGCAGTTCATGTGCGGTAGCAAGGGCAAGGACTGCACGGCGGCCGACTGGTTCACCTTCCTGGGAAGCACCTCCGACGAGAACGGCTTTGCTCCGCTCAAGTTCAACTACATCATCACGGGGGAGAGGAGCATTACGGCCAGCGGCGTTTCCCTCAAGCCGTTCAACCCAGGCCACCATCGGTGAGTGGCCCGTCTCGAACGCTTCACCTTTTTGTGAAGCATCAAAACTTGACATCGTGGTAAAGGGAGGAGACTGCCCAAAAGGTATCCTTGGCTTAACATGAGTGAAACATACGGTATATACTGCAGTTGTGAGGCAGAATGTAGTGCAATGTTTCATCTGTGTGCGTGACTTAGAGCACTGCACGGGCCGGAATTTCTAGGCCCGGCCCGACCCGGCCCGGTAGAGACACGGCCCGGGCCCGGCCCGAGCCCGACAGAATTTTAAATTTCTAGGCCCGGCCCGACCCGGCCCGAAAGAGACACGGCCCGGGCCCTGCCCGAGCCCGACAGAATTGTTAATTTCAAGGCCCCGCCGGACCCGGCCCGATGGCTGTAGCCCGAAACAACCCATTTCCAATTGAACCCGTCCTGTTTCGACCCGCTCCCGAAACCAGCTCCCCGTTTGAACCCGTCCTGTTTCGACCCATTCTTTAAACACCCTTCCCATATGAACCCGTCCCGTTTCGACCAGTTCCCTAAACGCCCTTCTCGTTTGAATGTGTCCTGTTTCGACCCATTCCCTAAACGCCCTTCTTATTTGAACCAGTTTCCGAAACACCCTTTGCGTTTGAACGCGTTTCGTTTCAACCTACTTCTATAAGGCCCTGCACATCGCAACCTCATCGCAAAAAGTCTCCATCGTTCTAAGCCTGGTCTGCGCACCTCTTCTGTTTAAGAATATGTTCTGAAGTAGCTTTACATGTCAACGCGTTCTTAAAATATACAACCCTTTCAGGCAAGCTTAAGTTTAATATATTCCTAGTTAACCCCTTAAAACATTTTTTTCAAGATGGTTCCCAAAACATGCAAGCGCGGAACGGACTATGTACACTGCGCGACACTGATACCGCGAACACGACGTTGGCTCTTTTTTCGAATTTTACTTCGAAATGGTTTTAGTAGGTGCCAAAGTATACCGCTTAGGTCTGTGGCCCAGATGAGCACTTCTAAAGACACTAATATTTTTGAAAACAGCGTTTTGATTCTATGAGATAAGCATAAAAACACGACGATCGCTTGTTCGCGCTAATATAGTGTCGTGCTCTGTGCAATAAGGGAGTCTTAGAATAACGTGCTCAAGCACTTTGGGCAAGCTAAAATTAGCATCGCCATAGGTTTTACATCGCAACGCTATTTTTACGCTACCCAAAGCGCTTGCGTACGTTTTTCTAAATCTTCCTAATAGTGAACTAGATAGTTTTGAGAGCGATGAATCAGACAGGTTGAAAAGCATATGACTGGGACTTTATTTTGTTTACAATTTATAACACAACCCTCGCTCACACGGAAAAAGCTTGAAGGCTTTCTAGCTTCAAGATGTCTTTTAGTTATTATTTTTAACGACGCTGTAGTGAATTTGCACTTCGCTTTATTTGTGTTCAATGAACCTAAAAGATTAATGAGCAAACTTCTTGCTATCAACAACAATTTATGATTTACGGCACAAGATTGCCCGGGCCGGCCCGGGCCGGCGCGGCCCGAGAACTTTTTTGTTCAAGCCCGAGCCCGGCCCGGGCCCGAGAAAATACGTGCTACCCGACCCGAGCCCGGCCCGCGGGCCGGGCCGGGCTCGGGCTTTCGGGCTGGCCCGGGCCCGTGCAGTGCTCTAGCGTGACTTGTGAAAGAAATTATAGCCGTTTTTTGCAGGAACACATTGACATTGCTGAAATAAACTGCCGTTAGAAAACTAATGTAATGCCCAACGTTTCTCTTCACTCGGTATGCAGCAGAATGCCTGGAGAGTGCAACTGTAAAAGCAAGATTTCCAAAAAGTTATTTATTTTATGCTAACATTGGGCAATGAAAAATCAAAACAATTTTTTTTCTTCTTTTTTGTCATGACAGAACTTTAGCATTTTTATAAAAGACATTCACAAAGTAAAGAAAAAAGCCCCAAAACAATGCCACAGTTGCATTGTTCATTAAGTTTCAGTTAAAAAAACAACAATGAGTGAGCCTTTTTTTTTGTCCCATCACCAAACTCTTTTCCTAAAGCGAAATTTACGCAAAAAAACGTGTTACGGAGAACTATGTACTCAAACTGGACTTTTTCATCTGAACAGCCAGAGTTCTATTCAGTGCTTCATGTACAATTGTTTCGTAAACATTGAAAAGTGCGATCTGCACTCTTGCTCCTTCACACACGCGACGGACACACCATATCTATGGTCCTTGCTGCCGCGGACACATAAAAATTTGGGAGTTGACGTTCCCCCAGAATATAGGTACCTCCCAAATTTTTTTGTTTTTTTTTGTTTATAACTATTGCAGGCAGCAGTGTTGCCCAAGCAGAGGAGGATTACAACAGGTGTGGTAGGAGGAGGTTTTCAGACATGTCAATATTTAGGCTTTAACAGGCAATGATGGCAAGCAGTTCCACCGTCCAAAGTATTAGAAAAAAAATGTTCTTTTTAAATACTGTAAAATCTTGTGAGGACGCCCACCCAAAATGAAGAGAGAAATTGGGAAAAACATAGGGTGGGCTATCTTTGAGGATGCCACTTCAAAACTTTATAAAAAATTAACGAGAAGCACCGGGGCACCTGCTTCAAACCACGTGACGCGGGAACTGATACCACAGATCGCGGACACGGCAAATTCACGTTTCACGATGCTATAAACAAGCGGGAATTCGCCACAAACTCCTGTGTCACGGGGAAGGATACCGCAGGTTGCGGACGTGGCAGATTTGCGTCTCACGGTGCGAAAGACCCGTGAAAACCCGCAGAGAACTGGCACCTCCCAGGAATGGATACCGCAGATCGCGGACGCAGCAGATTGAAGTCTCATTGTGCAGTAGAGACACGGGAACCCGCTACAATCTTGCCTGTCACGGATCGGAAACCGATATCGCACGCACAGATTGCAGACAAAAATGCGGGAATACACTACAAACTCGCATGTCACGGAAACAAATGCCGCAGATCGTGGGCGCAACAGAATCGCATTTCACGATGACAAGTCGCGTGGGTTACAGCTAGGGTGTGTACTTTCCGGTGTCGTGAGAGAAATCGGCGGATGTTTTTTGGTGTATATTTATTTTCAAAACACCGGTGTGTTTCGGTGGAACGTCTCACGACGAGGCTAAAAACGGTGATTATCGGTGAAAAAAAAGTGATTGATCACAGAGAGAGAGTTCCAATTTTATTCACATAGTTCATATACTTCTTTTCTAGGAAGCAACTATTTCTCACACTTGGTTATTATAGTAGATGCAAGCATACTTTCATGCTTGCATCTACACGCAAGGAACGTGCTGCCGTCATGGCAGCACGTTCCTTGCGGTTCGCAACCCGCAATTATGAAAACGCACGCTCCTGTATGACACGGACGTTGGCAGTGTCTTCCAGGAACCACAGCAACCTCTGAATACATGGCTTGCACCGACATCACTTGGCCAGACACAATCTGGAAAAGGCACGTGAGAGCCTACCCTCCACTGTGTTAATTTTTCCACAAAAGGGGGCCATGGGAGACACAGTAGGGGAAAGGCGTATGAGAGCTTAGCTTCCACTGCGTTCACCAGACGCTCTTGACCCCCAGAAAGGAGGGCGGACTGACGCCACCTGCAAGCCATGTATAAACACTGGAAGAATGCAGGATCCACGAGATAACACGTTTGACGAACCTCTACGGGGAAAGGGTTTCGCTTGGTCGGAAACTAGCAACGACCGGTGTTTTTCGGTTTTAACCAGGGCGAAAATATCCAACCACCGGTGTTTTTCGGTTTTAACCGATTTTATATTTTCGTCACCGACGGACGTTTATAGGTGTTTTTCGGTTAAAACCGGAAAATGCACACCCTAGTTACAGCTAAGAATTATCGCGCGCCCAGATTGCGGACAAAAACATGGGAATCCGCTTCAAACTCGGGAACGGATACCGCAAATCACGAACGCAGCAGATTCACATTTCACGATGCAATATAGTACACGCGGGAACAACTCTTGTGTTACTGGAGCCGATATCACGCACGCAGATCGCAGACAAAAACGCGGGAACCCGATATGAACTCGCTTCTCGGACGTACCGGTACCGCAGATCATACCACAGATTGTTCCGTTGATGCGCAATTCCCATAGGACATCGCTTGACGTCCAGCAAGAATCGAGGGGGGGGGCAATGTTTTGGAATTTTTATGTTGCAGATATTTAGCCAGAAAAACGGGATGGGCAATCTCTCGGGAGGGGGAGTCCTTACAGGATTTTACGGTAGTTTAGTTCTGGCAGAGTATGAGCATATGCAGAGCGTAAGTTTGTCTGATTCTTGCGGGGGGGTTGTACTGACGTTAAAACGCCAAGCTCTGAGTGGCCTTGACAGAATAATAGTGGGTAGACCTCATTGCTGGCTGCCTTAAGGTCTACCCACTATCCCTCCAATCAGAGCCAATCAGAACGCGGCGTTCTGACATCACCGGTGCCTCTGCTGAAGAAGCAAACCAACTTGAACTCCGCAAAACTTTAGAGTGATTTAATCTTTATGATCTATGCGGTGCAGTAAATAGATACGTAATTCCGCTCTCCTCAGATGCTCGGAGCCATTTGGAGCCAGCAAGCAGCGGTGCAGTTGCAGCGACTGCCCGGAGGTTTGCGTGGCCTTGGAGCCACCGCTGCTGCCACCAGACGCGATGCCTTTCACCATTGGTCGCTACGACGGGATGCTGGTGGTTTCCATGCTCCTCTTTGTGCTCCTCAGCGCCGGCGTCCTCGGAGTTTTCTTCCTCAAGAGCAACAGGAGGCGGAGCTCGTTCAGAGGTATGATGCTTGGGAACATTCTCTGGGAGCGTTCGAGGCTATCTGAAGGATTAAAGGAGGGAGCAGAACGCTGCGAATTTTGAGCACTGACATCAATGGTCCCGAGCAAAAGAATGAGAGAGAGAGAGTTAAAGAAAAGCGGAGAAAGAAAGCAAACGAAAGGTTAAGCGTCTTGCTTTTACCGCGACGAGCTGAAGTTGTTAAGTGCTAGTCGACTTTACTTATTTTTATATAATGCTCGAGGCCAGTGTTTTTTTTGTTTTTGCAAAGTAAGCTAGACAAGAGATAGACACAGACCTTATGGTGCGTTTACACTTGCGGTTTCGCTGGCGGATCCGTAACTGTGGCAAGCAAATTTTGGATCCGGGCGACGAAATTGACTTGTCGTCGTCAGAAAATCTGGATATGGGCCCCAGACCAATTCAATCTTGAGCTGATTTCACCCCCTGGCTCCGTAATCCACTCACCGCCGGTGTGGATCTACCTGTAAATTCGCAAGTGTAGACGCATCATTACGGGCAATGTTCTGCTGCTTCCTTGCGTATACAGTACATCCCGCTTATAACGAACTGGGAAATAGCGAAATTATGGATATAGCGAATGGATTTCAATTTCCCGTTACCGTTTGTATACCTGCAATGAGATATGAGCCCGCTTTTAACGAAAAGGCCCGCCATGGATATAGCGATAAAAAGCTGCAAAAACATACTCATATTAAGTGCGAAGAAAGCTATTTACGGTTCAATTCTAGAAAATAACCGCAAAAACAAACCGCTGCGGACCGATAACACAACTGAGGCGACCGCCACGTCTCTTCCGAGCGAGGGAGGACTTCGCGCTGTTCCGTAAGTTGTCTTTTCCGCAGTACATGTGACGTGCACCGTTGTGCACATTGTGCGGGAAATTTCGAGTTTTCGGCCGTTCCCGTCCGCTCCGCGTTTTTTTCTCCTCCTACACGAAAGCCAACGCCTTGCTGCGAAAGTACACGGATTTCGCGAAACCCTACCTGACTGAACCTACCGCTGCCGACAGTGACTGACTTCGACAACGACATGGCGGGCAAGGAACGGAAAGTTCTGCTTCTGCTTGATAACTGTAACGCGCATCACATCAATCCGCTGCTTAACACCGTGGAAGTCCTCTTCCTGCCGCCAAACACCACGGCCAGGCTTCAGCCGATGGACCAGGGCTTTATTGCCAACTTATAGGTCCATTATCGTTGCCGGGTTGTGGAGCGTCTCCTCTAATGAAGCCCTTTCGATAAAGCCCTCGCGAACTCTGACCCCGTCAATGCAAAGCGAAAGTGACGAGAGTGGCGAGGACTTTGCGAAGAAGTCTGTGTCCGCCGAAACGGCTCTCGCGGCGGCGGAGACCTTCTGAGACTACTTCGCTGGTGCCGAGCGGGTCGGACTTGGACAAATCCTTTTCCCGCACTTCGACACGATCGAGCAGGCGATCGTGAAGACGTCCCTCACGTGGTACGTACAGTCGCGAACGACAACTATATTGAAAAGCATTAAAATCGTGTGCTGAAGCAGCTGATTTCTCGCTTTTTTTCTCGAAATCCACATATAGCGAACTGATTTGAAATCCCTTGGCGTTCTTTATAAGCGGGCTGTACTGTATTGAGGTGTCGCCAACAATATGGGCCCATCGGGACCACCTACTGGGACCACTGATGTTATGCCCCATCATTCCGAAGCGGCCGGAGTGCATGGGGCCTTTCCCTCTAGATTATCATACTAACTACATGGAGGCTATAGACCACTCCACTAAGGGCTGTTTGGGCGGCGCCATTTTGTTCGACTGCGGTGCCATCTACATACCATGTGTTGCCTCGTCTAAGTCAACCTCTTCAGAAATATGCATCTCAAATTAAAGTGCCTAAAAAAAAAATTATTGACTGATGTTTTGTTTTATTGGTCAGAATTTGAGGGTGTTTAGGCCTATATTTAGAGCCAACCTATACATGGAAATATACAGCACGTCTGGGCATTTGAACAAGTTTGGTTGGCTAAAAGAGGGAAAGGACTCATGACCAATCCCGGTAGCAGCCGCCAAACTGGCCGCTCTCGACAGATTCGGCAGGGTAAAAGAGGGAAAGGGCAGGCGCCCGACCTCGGCGGCAGATGCCAAAACGGCTGCTTTCAGCATTCGGGCAGTCCCGACGGACCGCACCGCCAGAACTGCCCAAACATAGTGCCTACATTTCCCTCGCTTCTCTCACCCAAGTGGAATGGTCTATTGGTGACTCCAGCGAAATCGATGCCGCGTAGCTCAAGAAAGGAGGTCGTTTCGACTCTGTCGTCTGCTATCGCTGCTTGGTTCTCGTAGGCAGCATAGAAACAAACATAGTTTCCAGTAATTATTTTTATGCCTCCGCCGTGTCATTCCTACGCGTTGACTAGAAGAAGGTTTTTACCGTCGAAAAATCGCTTTTCTTTCATATGTAACACTGATTCTATGCTGTAATGCTAGAAATTCATGGTGGTCCGTGTGCTGAACGACGCAAACAACCTCCTTTCGTCTGCCATTTTGCCTGACCTGTGTGCCCCCCATAGTTCGCTGGAGTCGCGAATATAGTCGCTAACAGAATGAGGACGGAACGGCGCGTTTCTCAAATGCCTGGCCTCCAGCACACGCTCCATACCTTCCGCTGTTTAGGTGCGCACGCATACTCGAGGTGTACAAGACATTGAACCTTTGTCAAAGTTGGGAAGCTTACGCTGGAGGCGGGACACCTGAAGCTTCCCTTTCGTTCTCACCTTGTCAGCGACCATGAGGTGCGCAAGTTCATCTGCTTCTTGCACAGGAGTTGCAGTGACGTCAGAGCACCAAGTTCTGATTGGCTGTGATTCTTCCAATCGAGCCGATCCGAGAGCTCGGCATTCTGTGGCCAACACAGCCCCTGCACAACGAGCAGACGAACTTGCGCTCTGCATAGTGTCTGCCCCGGGAGGTCGGCCGAGAGTAGAGCCACTAGATAAGCTATGCTTAGGAGTATCGGCACTTCCTTCCCCGACTGTTTTGTGGGTGCCGCCATTTTGTTTCCTAGTGCGTAGTGGGTGCAATTGACGATACAGTAGGCTCGCGATAATTCAAACCTTATGTTTCATACTTCTGGTTAATTCAAGCCAATTTCTAGATTGGGATTGTCCCGCTATGTTTTCAACGTATTATTAAGCCGGTCATTTCGAACGGCGTTTTCATGTAATTTGTGCTTATTGATCTTGCGGCCCCGTTGACCGCGCTTCTTACCCAGCATCTGTGTGCTGCAGAGAAGCAATACCCACAGAGCTTGCTTCGGAGGGTGTTACTTCTCAGCGGCGCACCGGTGCTCGGCAAGAAGCGCACTCAATGGGGCTAATAGCCCATATCTAATTTTGTTTTGAGGTGTCTGCTGTCTAAACAGTTCACGATAGACAAAATTTTTTAGGAATTTATGAACTTCTCATACATTTCACCAATGTTTCATGTGTGGAATACCTGCTTATGATTAGTAGGCCTGTATAGAGGAAATCATAAAATATCTATCTGCCTTGAATGTGTTGCCATCCGTACATCCGTAATCTTAATCTTATGTTACATCATGAATTTCTGATAATTCAAACAAAATTTGTGGCTTTCCAGAGTTTGAATTAATAAGAGTCTACTGTAGTTATGATTTGAAAATACAACTTGCTAAGCCTTGCACAGCGCCTAAAAGCTTGAGCAATGCCGTTTTAGCTGACAGCAATAGTTTTATGCAACAAGGTGCCTGATGTTCCGCTGCCCTGAATCATAGCTCATCTAATTGCTCTAGCAGAGAAAACACGATGAACAAGATTGGGAGATTTGTATGGCTTTGCTTTAATTTGGATTGATGATTTGTTTCACCACCAGTCAAGAGGAGTGCAGTAAAAGCTTGAAAGACATGCAAACACACGCGCAGACTAAAAAGCACAAGATCACAACGCAATCTGAGTTCGACTGGATCATGTAGCTTTGGTCGATCTCCCTTCCAGTGAAGCGAAGCGTCGATACGGAGCAAACTACTTGCAATTTTGCAGTTGCGATTTTCATGAAATATGTGTTAAGAAAACAGTCAATAACAGTTGATTATGCAAACATGTCACCCGTGCGGAAAGGACCAAGCACCACTCCTGATTGCAAAAATTTGTTCCCACGAAATATTCCAGAAGGCGGGCATATATGCGAAGCGTCTTTGTCGTATTACTTATCTTTCTTGAAGTATACATTTTTTTATGGCATAACTTAACATGTAAAACCCAGTTAGAATGGACTAGTAATTGCTTTATTATAAGTGGTTTATATGATTTACTGCATTGTGCAAGATTACAGTACCACTTGTCTGCCATTATATTTTATTTCACTTCTAGGGGAATGGCTCACAGGGTGGGCTGACTGCGCATAGTGTAGAAAGGCTTGTATGGGATGCTGTAAGGCAAAGAGAGTTAATGTCACTGAATTTGTTCAAAAGGTAGGTGTGTGAATGGTGTCTTACAGTAGAACTCGTTTACATTAAAGACAGTTATAGAGAAGCATTGTTAATGTATACCTCTAATACTGGTATAGTCATCGAAAGTACCAATGGGAGATTTTTTCTGGAGGAGCTGATATTACTATACAGAGGTCCTACTGTAGTAGACACAATAAGGTTGTGTGTTCAGCAACAGCAATCTGTGTCATTCTTTTTGTTTGGGTTGTGCTCGTGGAATCATTGTTTGGAGGCTTTTGTGTGAAGTGTGGTAAGCTCTTTCTGGTACTAGATTGTGTCTTGTGTGATGTCATAGTGTTCTGTGCTTCTGCTTTTACTTTCAAATGCTTTCGGTATATATTTCGCCTAAGGGGTTGGACAAAATGAATGGCCAACCTTTCGCTTTAGCGTTTACTATATCATAACGATGACATCGTAACATCACCAAAAAAGGCAGCATAGAACTGATGTTTCAAGCGTCACTGTCAGTCATCAATCTAAGAACCACATGTAAAGCGAGATTTCAAGAGACTTTTTAGCTTTTTCCTGTTGAAATTGCTTAGAATTTTGACAGCTTAAATGGACTAGTGCAGTATAGTCAGTCATCTTAATTTTTCGTTATTAGCTTATGGCGTGGAGAGAACAGGGTTGTGATGTAGTGTGATTGAATCGCTGTCGTGTCAATTTGATGGACCTTCTGTGCAATCAATGCTTTTCAAGCAGAAGCTTGATTGTGCCATTATGGCCTCGTCACACTAGCTTAAAGGGGCCCTGCAATCATATTTAAGCGTCTACCTTTTTTGCGGTTTCCACGTCTCTTGGGGTTCGGGCAAGCCAGCGGGCACGGAGAAAGTAACTAAATATCAGTGCGTCATATTTTAACCGGACAACGCGAAAACCTCCTCCACCGACGAGGGCGACCTGCGGTACCGAAAGCACTTACTACTGGTCAGAGCCGCTAAAAGTTTCTTTTTAGTCGATATACAAAACATAAGTGGCGCGAACCGTTTCAATTATTTATAAAAGTAGTTTTTGTTCAGTATTTTAGATCAGAAAAGAAACGAATGCAGTTCATAAAGTACGGAAAAAAGAAATGACCCGTCGACATACCCGCCACCGAGCGGCGGAAAAGGCGGCGCATACTAGAAAGGAGTAGTAGGATCAGGCGCCGACACGGAAAGGTCCCGGATGTACGCGGCGGCGCTGCGGTCATATGGGCAGGAAGATTCGACCGGCTCCGAGCGTTCCGAAGGCCTTCGGCGAGAAGCTTTGTCTTGCGGTTTGGCCGTTTCGCGGTATGGCAGCACAAAGTGGCTCCCATTCTGAACTGATCTTTACCCCGTATTTTCTGTCATTTGTGGCCAATAAAGTGTCATGCCGAATTAGAATTTAATCTCGCAGCAAATGCAATGAGAGCCCCTCTGGCTGCCTGCTGCATACAGCCTATCCAGAGCATGTTTTAGTGGCGCCCTCTCGTGCCGTCGACACGGAGTGCAGCAGCCGTGAGCGCTCGATAAGCTCACTACCCCTCCTCTAGTTCAAGGCCACTCTCAAGCAACCAAGGACGTCATGAGGGAGGTTATTTTTTGCTTGTTTTTGTAATTTTAGTTTGCCTATAACTTTTAAAATAAAGGGAATTTCGAGAAAAGAAAAGTTTCACTAAGTTACTACGTTCAATGCGCTCAGGTTCGGTGCAAATTAAAAACCAGTAAAAAAGTTCCTTGCAGGGCCCCTTTAACAAACGCCAAGCTTTATGTGCCAACAAAGCAAAATAAATATTTTTTTTTTTTTTTTTGTGAAAAGGGGGGGGGGGGGGAGCAATCCAAGCACTTTTTTTGCAGTACTGCTTGTTCACAAATATGTGGTTCTGCGGTGATTCAAAGACGTTTAAGCACAAAGTATGTCGTTAGCAAAATACATTGAACGTATCTGCAATCAGTGTGTCTCACTGAACTCAAAAAGATGTTTTGTTTTTACGGCTTACAGGGGTACCCAAATGTGGTGCCTTTTCATCAGTTACATCAGGTACATCAGTTTTGCTCAATAGATTAAGGAAGTATAAAGAGCCTCTTTCATCCCCTCCAAAAAAGTAATTTCTTTTTCTGCAAAGCACCACATGATGGGTCTGAGGCACCACCAGGGTTCCTACGGGACCTTGAAAACCCTTGAATTTGTAAAATGCTGTTTTCAAGTCCTTGAAAACCCTGGAATTTTGGGAGTGCTTAAAAACCCTAAAATTTCGTTATCGTCACATTTGTTGTGTTTCTACAGTAATAACCACGATTACTATATGTTTTCTTACTTATACTAAAGGATTATATGTTTAGATTTCCGGTGAGCAACTTCTATTTTATAGTATCGCAATTAAGAGACATTTAACGGACATTTGTTTAGCAGCTGGCCACATTGAAGTAGTTTTGGTGTTGCGTGTTTCACCACCTTGTGATTTTGCTTTTATTAATTAAAGAAAAGCTTAAACACTTCTTGAAATAAGTAAACGAGTGAGAGGTAAATTCTGGCGTGTTTTTATCCCGTGAATCTGAATATCACGTTTGTTTTCCCCGAAGATGTAACTATAGATGCGAGAAAACACGAAAAACCTCCGACAGTCGTGATGTCATACTAGGATCTTTGTGCCGCCAAGCTCGTGTTACTCGTGTGGGTAGCGCTGGTGATTGCAAGCTTGCCAGCTATATTCCCCCGCATTTACACCAGTCGTGACGTCTCTTTCAAACCTTCTTGAAAATAGCAAGACTGCGTGTGCATAGCTTCATTGTAGATGCGTAAGGGCGGAGATTGCAAAAACTCCTAATACGACGTCGTGCCCCAGGAAGGAGGGGGGCTTCAGCTGTACTTTGGAAATTGATCTTTGCAGCCTCCGTGCACCAAACAAAAAAAAAAAAAAAAAAAATTATATTTGTGATTTTAGAGGTCAAATGAAGACAATTTAAGTGGTTTTCCTCAAATGCAGAACCGCTTTGGTTTCCCTTTAATTTATTTATTAATTTATTACCTGCAGTGTCCAAAAGGGCGTTAAAGTAGGCGGGGACACATATAAATAATGGTCAGGCGTATAATAACACATAATAGCTTTCAGACGTGTTTCCTCGATTGTCAGACTCTTATGTGCTGCGTTTCTATAGCAGGCATGCAGGAATGTGTTGTCAGAGGCTCTTTAAGGAGACAAGGCCATAGTTTCGCAGTTTTGCACGACGATTGATACAAAGCGTCTCTCTCTCCCTCTCCCATGTCCCTCTTTGCCCTGCCTTCCTTGTGGGTCCCCGCGTGTCCATCCTCCCACCACTCTCCTCGCTCCCCATCCTAACAGTGTCAGGCTCATCGGAGTCCAGTGTTTCCGACACGAGCGGCAACAACAATGACATTATCAGGATGCCGCTGCACCGGCCAACCAAACCGGCCCGTTCCGTTTTGTTGGCGGCTGTGGATCTTGGCTCCCTTGAGGAGGTGGAGCCCCTCAGGTCAAAGCGCTCAAGTACGTTGTGCTACGTCCCCAGGACGTCGGGCCCGTTGCCTTGCTTGCCCTGCTCGCCACTTCTCTCTCTGTTGCATTGCCCTCTCCTCTTCTCCGTTGCTGCCCCTTTGGTCTCCTGACAGCGTACATGTTTCTGTGTATGTCCCCACGTTCTGTAGATGTTGTGTGGATGTTTGCAGGACATCTCTGCTGCCTGGGGGCCTCTTCCTTTCTGTTGGTAGTAACCTCCCTTGCAGTAAGCTCAGCTAGAAAAAAAAAAACAGATTTTTTTATTTTTTTTTATTTAACCGGCTTGAAATTACGATTTGTTTGAGCCCCATCAAAAATAGCAACTAGCTTAAGTAGCGATCGTAAGGAAGAAAACAGTGAGAAATGGACAAAACAGAGATGGTGATGCATGTTGTTCTTTACTCCCTTTATAGCTGACTTTCAGCTGCATGTCATGCTTAGAAGAACAGTCATGACCGTTTGCAGGTTCAAAAGTTTTGTTTGATGATAGCGAAATGGTTGAAAATATTCTGCCAAGGACGTTTGGAGAGGTTCTTTCCATCGATCTCTGCAGTGAAGTTTGGCCAAGTTTGGTCTCATTTGTGCAGTTCACTTCAGGAAGAGCTTTACTGACCCCCTTGTTTTTTGGCTGCCTCTGCAGACATCCTTAATTTTCGCTTCTTTTTTTTTTTAAACTTTCTGTTGTCCCAGTTTATCTTTTCCGTTTACACTTTCCTTTTTGATTAAAATTTGCTAATGTAACTTTGCCATTTAACAATGTGCCTAATTTTTCTGGCCCCGCCCTAAAATTTCTCATCCTGCGAGCTGCTCGCCTAGTTGCATCTTTGCTTTTAGTGCACTAGGCTCGCTATCCTCCCTCTTTACCAACTCTGCTCATGGGTGCCGTCTTTCTTTGTGTTCTTTTTTGCACACGTAGCCAGTGTTTTGGTGCCTGTGTGTTGTGGTTTTGGCACCGACCTGTGGCGTGCTGTGCCAGTGTGTGTTTCACGAGTGTGCCAACTCTGTGCAGTTGGGTTGTGACGTCTCTGTTCCCGCCCTGAAGCGTTCTCTTTCGCTGCCCTGGCACTGGCCAGACGGGGCCAGGGTTGTTTGAACTTGTGCCACAAATTAATTAGGCCCCGTGTTTGTAATTTGAGGTTTTCCGCATCTGCGAAACCTTTTGGACTCGCTTAACAAAGGTCCGACAAATAGTGGCGGGCACTTTCGCCTGCTGCTCACTATGCGTAGCGCAAGTTCGTCTGCTTCTTGTAAAGGAGTCGCAATGATATTAAAACACCGAGCTCTTATTGACCGATTGAAAAAAATGGTTGGTAGACCTGAATGCATCTAACATTGCGGTCCACCCACTATCCTTTCAATCGGAGCCAATGGGAGCTCGGCATCGTTCTGACGTCACCGCAACCCTAGCACAAGAAGCAGACGACTTTCTCTCCGCATAAAGGTGGTTGCGTTTTGTCCAGCACGACAACACACGGGAAGTCCCAAAGCGGTATCCATTGTAAACTCGGAAGCTTGCCGCAGAATGGAGTTTTCAAACTTTTCTTTATCTCGAGTAGCCCGCACCTGCCCTGAGTGGCAGTTGAGGAACACCTTTCAGCATTGATGCAGTAAAGCAGTACAGAAGCCTACGCAGCTTGTAAATAATAATAATGAACATATTAGGGGGAGTGTTTTGCTCATAGTTATGCATTAGACGCTCAGGTCTTCTAAAATA
This sequence comes from Ixodes scapularis, assembly GCF_016920785.2. Lineage (NCBI taxonomy): Eukaryota > Metazoa > Arthropoda > Arachnida > Ixodida > Ixodidae > Ixodes > Ixodes scapularis. Next base: position 34,741,157 of record NW_024609882.1, read on the forward strand.
GGGCTTAAACTGAAAAAGCACATGGGGGACGGGGTCAAGCAGGAAAAGTCATGAACTTGAAGTTTCCATGGGGGCACTCTGAGGAACCCCTAGCTCCGTCGGCACCCTGTTCAGGAACCCAATCGGCAGAAGGAAACGCGCAGCAATCCCATCTGTGGGCACTCTCAACGATTTCGGTTGCGAGGACAGAAAGGGTGACCGTCCAATCTACCGTTCGCTGTAAAGTTTTAACCTACTGTGTGCAACTGCTAATGGGTGTGGTAATGCCTCAACGCCTTCAAAAGACAGAAGGTGACCCCCTTCGAAGGACCTGTTCGTTTTACATTTTGTCTGCCACATGTTTTCTGCGGTTTGGCATGCAATATTGGTGTGATGTGACTCTGTTTGTTTGTTGTCTATTGGTGACGTCTGTGTGTTTTTGTGCATGCCCTAAAACTTGCGTTGCTGCCCTAGCATAGTGACAGAAGCCAATTCTTTTATAACTGTAGAGGTTGTTAAAACAAGTGGCTTCTGTAAGAAATCACCAAACTTGGTGACTTACACTTCTCTATGGTGAGATTGACCTCCATTGGTTGTGCTCCTGTTGCCCTCTTCTACTAAGATTTATTTCTTTGCTTATTTCTAGACATTCGAGACGTTTGTTACTTAACAAGTGGTGGTACAATTTATTGAATGCTTTGAACGAATGCAACTTCTGCATCAGATCTTGCAGGTACATTCCTGTAGGTGACTGTTTTTGGGGTAGTGGTAATAGCATTCAATAATGTAACTTTTTTTTTTTTGCATTTGATTAATTTTTTTTAAAGGCATGCATTACATGCATGCTTTTGCATGAGGGTGAAAGCAAGAAATTTTGAAAAGTAGTGAAAATATACATGATCTATAATTGCATATACATTCATCTAAACAAATATATAACTGGTAATCAATGTTGTGATATATGGTATATTAGTGTTGGGAAGTATTTCAAATACACTGTACTTAAAGTACTACTTCAAGTAGTTTTAGGAAAAATTTACTTTACTTGAAGTGCATTTTCTGGGTATGTGCTTGTACTTTACCTAAAGTATTTTTCGTCGAGTACTTTCCAAGTGAAGTACCACTCCTAACTTCCAAGTTCATCCCCAAAATTTGGTCTTGTTAAACTTGTATCACAAAATGATGCTTAACTTTGTTAACTCTGAAATAATACTGGGAGGATGGTCTACTGTCACCAGAAATGCGAGCAGATGACACATCGCTCCGTTCGTACTGGGATCGGCTTTTCTGCTGCATTTTAAACTCCCGCTATTTCTCGATCGGTCAGTGCAAGCGAGAAGGTTAAAAATATTAAGAGAGGACTCTCGTTCACCTGAGAATTGATTGCTTAAGCTATGAATATGACATCACGCCCTCTTTTAGTAAACCCCTTGGGTGCAAGTCTGTGTAAGTGGCGCCAAATTCAGAAGTCTGAGGGACTTCTGGATTTAGTTCCATTTCCGAAAATAATTACTCTGTGACCAGTTGACTTTATCCAGTATTTGCCACCATTTCCGAAAAAAACTCCTGCACCCCTGATCACCCCCGAGACAATGCATACCCATAAATAAAAGCATTATAGGGGAATGAAAGGGCATCATGAACGATTATGTTAAAAAGTACTTGTACTTTGCTTTGAAAGTATGTTGGATTTAGAGTGCTTCAAGCATGTTGTGCCAGGTGTACTTACTACTTGAAGTACATCACCTCTCATTTACTTTGCACCTTTCTTCAAGTATATTTTAGGTGTACTTTACCCAACACTGAGTATATATACATATATACAACATTATTAACAAGTGAACTGTCAATACTAGAAGTATATCGACATGAAATATTATAAAATATGAAACTCAAGGTAAATACCTAGATCTATTTTTCACTACTGAAAAAGTGACAACATTTTCAGGGAGACTACGCTAGTAATTTTTGTTTCAAAATCTTGCTTGCTGCGAAGCATAGTGGTGAGTTCAGCAGCATTCTTCGCAGATGATCAGCATCTCTTGCGAACAACAAGATACCCACCCGTTCAGGGGGCTAAACTTCTGCTACAGAAAAGTTTCTCAGCATTCTTTATTGTACCTGACACTCAAAATTTGCTTGACTGCTATCTGTGTTACTTGCTTCATTCTGCAAGAGCTAAGCAAGGAACTACTAAGATAGGTGTCTGCTTTGCTTGGCAAATAGCAAAAGAAATAATACAACAGCAATTCGGCCGTGACTAACTCCTGTGCAGCAGCTGCTATACTCATGCTTTTGAATGTGCTTACCATTGAATGCAATGCAAGGTGAATGTCCATAGCACAGTTGTCTTGTGTTGTCCAGCTACCATTGGCCTTCCACTTTTTGCATTTCAAGAACTTTTGCTATAGGTCTTAAACTCACCCCATTCTTTTTCTGCATGAGCTGGATGCATTTGAAATGTTTGTGCAATGAGTTTTTAAGCCTCTGTGAGACCACAAACAACCTTGTCTTGGGAGTATTGAGAGACAGAAGCTAAGAGTAAGCCATTTTGAGAGCCTTTTGAAAAGGATTCATAACTAATGGTAGGATTACTTTGCTGATATGAAGTTCACAGTGGGCAGCAAGTATGGCAATTTTAGTCCTGCTTCTTGGAATATTTCTTTTGTCCTAATGTTTGCAATATATGGAGTGTCACAGTTGGCATAAGTTAGGTCCATATCTGTAAATTTCATAATAAATGTCACAGCTTGCCTTTTTTTTTTAAAAAAAAAGGGGAAGAAAATAAGAGCTAAATCTTTACAGGAACTTGCTATTAGGGAAGCAACTGGGGTTTAACCTCATACAAGCTGTTCTGCAGTGCTATAAGCAGGTTTATTTATTAGTACAGTGACGCTACTTCATTCATCATTCATTTAGCTGCAGTGCTACATGTCAGTTTCGTAAATGTTTCCATGTTTGCTTGACTTTAGGCATGCATCACTTTGTTGCCGTGTGTGTTTGCTGCAATCAAAGCGATTTGTTCCTAACTCTGCGAAGAAGCTTTTTCCTCTGCCTTTTCTGGGCCATGGGTATCGCTTATTAATTTTCCTGCATGCTTGCCTAATGCAACACTCCCCGACTTGAGCCGACCAATGGGGAGCCAAGACCACGCAAGACTAGGTTTCGACGACGCAGTTAGCTACAACGAACAAGCTGTAGTAGCTGCATAACTTCTACAAAGCGAGTTTGAAACTGCTTTGCCAGGTTAGGTAATCGTTCGAGCATAACTCTTTGTTGACAACTTGTTTTTTCTCAGCCGTAACTGTGCCACAAGGTCTGACTGAAGAAATGCTTGCCCAAAATAACTGAAAAGAAAAAAAAAGAAAGTTACCTGAGGTTGAGGAACACAAGTAAGAAACAGACACATTCAGGGGAAATTTAGTGTTTTAGTCTGGCTTTTAATCTCTCTTTCTTTCTTTTTCTTTTTTTTTTTCTTTAGAGGGGGGGGGGGGGGGGGGGGAGATGCCACAGGACATTCAAAATGAATTTTACTTTGTCGGCTGGAGCACAGAGCACTCGGAGGGGGAGTATTGTGTGCCCTGACTTTTGGTATTCTCAGGGAAAGGTTTTCCCTTTGTCGGCAAAAATGCACGGAACCTGAAGAGTGCAGTGCATGTTTGTCAACAAAAGGAAAGAGAGCTTGTGCGCCTGTTCGGGGAATTAGTCGCCTGCTCGTTTTTAGCGGATGGCTGAGATGGATGCATGCGTGTGTGCACGAAATGCAGCTTGTGCAGTAGGACAGTTGAGAAGTAGTATTTTGGTTTCTCTTTGTGAGCTCACTTTGAAGTAAATTCCACCCTTGCACCAGAAATTTGTTGGGCCAGTGGCATTCTTGCAATCCCTCTTTTTCCTTTCTCGTGGTCTCCAAGAAAAAAAGGTTGAGGAATTGGAGCATTGCCCGGTGTAGATTCAACAGAATTTAAATGACCCTACCATTCCATGAATAAATTCACACAAATAAAAAGAAATAGGTCTGTCAAAAAGTTAGAAGGAAGGACTCGATAGAATGTACCCTTCTCACGGCAACGTCAGTTTTACCGAAATGGTTTTCATTACATCAGTATCTTCACAGTAGCCAGGCAAAACATCATGGTTGTTTTGGTACGCAGGAGAAATTAACTTAACAATTAAACATCTGTGCCTGTATCACTAATATACTTCACCTTTGTCTCATTGTATCCATATCCTCTATATATCTGCCTTTACTGTGGAGGGGCTCTATTTTATATCTTGTTTTGCACCACACTTTCAACTAAATTTCAGAATCTCCTTCCTCCCAACCGCTGTATTATTTACACGACCCCACCGTCGGCATTTCTCAGTGTTCACTGTCACAGTCAATCTCGCCAGGGGCGGATTTACGGGTTGGGCTTGGTGGAGGTCACCAAAGAGACCTGACATCACGGACGGATGTCTTGTCACAAACAGACGTCAATGTCTCGTCACGGACGGATGCCTTGTCACGGGGGAAGCGTTGCCTAGATCCACCATAAAATACTGGGGGAGTGCCTATCCTACTTCCACTGAAAACTGAGTTAATCTAGACATGGGCGCTTGTCTGGTCAAATTGGGCACTTCACGTATAATTAGCGGAATTCCCGAGTTTGGGAAATGTTAATAGTGGGCACTTGTACAAAGTGGGCACCTCTGCGGTATTTTACGGTATATTGTAAATTTTTTCCTAATTGAAGCTGTTGTATGTCTATTATTCCGTATAAAAAGATGCCCTTGGGTTGTGGGGAGGGGGGTCACATCGCGTCGCTTCACCTCTGTTCCCCAACTTAAATTTCCCCTTTATCTTGCTCGGCGTTTCATCTTTCGCCGTCTAAACCAGGGTCGCAGACTCGTGGATTCCTCTTGACATAACCACCGCTTTGCAGTCAGCTCCAACGGCTTCACCAACGCCTCGGCCGTGGACTCCCCGACACCATCTCCTCCCGGCTCTCCTATCTCGCTCCGGCCGCCGCCGCTGTCCGGAGACGCGGTCAACAACGGCAGCGTCGCCAACGGCAACGCCAACGGCAGCGCGGTGAAGCCCCCCGCGGAGGAGCCGCACGTCCGCACGCTCTCGTCGTTCGGGGCCACCATGGAACAACTGCTGCAGGCCGGCTTCCACCGCTGGGGCCTCTTTGTTGCCCGCAACCCCCTCCTGGTGCTCATCGCCGCGCTGGCTGTGAGCGTCCTCCTGTCTCTGGGTCTGCTCAAGTTTACTGTGACTACGAACCCCGTGGACCTGTGGGTGTCACATAGCAGTCTGGCCAGGAAACACATGAACTACTTCAACAGTCACTTTGGGTGAGCCTCTGCTTTGCCTTTCTTTTTTGACGTGGAATATGTTTATGGGCCCGATTTCGTGTGAAAAAGTTATGTGCGGGCCGAGGTAGCTTAAAGTTAACTTGGCCCATAGCAGATAATGCTTATGTTTATGTTTATTTATTGATGCCTGCCAAGAGCAACGTGCCTTCCCAGTGGTGCATCGCAACACAGACAAAAAAGAAATGCACACGTGCACATCAAACGCTTTAACATTATACACACAAAAATGCCAGACAAAGTAAAAAAAAGACTTAATATTGCATATTTTATATAGTTCTGACAGTGCTGAGTTTTTAAAATAGCTTGAAGGCATACACATGTCCATGGAAGGTGACGAAACACCATTAAACGAAGCTTACATTCGGGTGACGGGCGAGAGCTGGGAGTGCCCGTCGACATAAAACAATTCCATTGACCTCAAAGAGCAAGCTGCCATAGGCTTAAGGGGCAGCACTGCTTCTAGAGTTCTTTTTTTTTTACATAACTTCTTATTCAGTTCAAATCAAATTTACATAGCTTATCTGCTGTTACATCTGACTACAAATACGTACTTGGTCTTGATTTGACCTAGCTTGTTCTGTTGATATTGAAAGTTTAATTTGAAAAGATTATAGGAAGGATTATAGGTGCACTAAAGACGCGTCTGAGATAGTCTGTTCTTGGTGATAACTCATTCTGATAGAAACTTACAAGTCCCAGAAATGAAAAAATTATGCTCGTGCGAAGTTTATTTTCCTACTAAAAATGTGATAGAAGTTTGTGCCATGCCCCTTTCTAAGCGGAAAAACCTGGAGCACAGAATTCAGTGGAGGTGCCGGCAGCATGACGACGAGCGTGCATCACCCAATTGCAGGCAGAGGAGGTGCAGGCAGCGGTGACGCATCTGCTGGATTTTGTGCTCTAGATTTTTCCACGTGGGAAGGGGAGTGCCACAAATTTCAATGAAATTTTTAGTAGGAAAATAGACGTCGCACAAGCATAATGTTTCGATTTCTAGGATGCTTGGAGCCAGCAAGATAAATTATCAGCAAGAACAGACGACCTCAGAAACATTCTTAGTGCTCCTTTAAGACAAATTGAAATATTGAAATAAAAAATAAACATATATCAGTATGCTTAAAGGTCTGCGGAATCCAATGAGGTAAAATTGAAAGTTCTAGAAGGATTTATAGGCTTTTTACGATACTTTTGTATTTTGCAGTTTCAAAATGATTTATTGCAGGATACCTAAGAGGCACCTGAAAAAAAGCCTAATACCATGTTTAATATGTTTTTACTCCTTATTGCATACATCACATCACACATACACCTATGAAAGCAGATGCATAGCTTTTGGTGAATAAACCATTGAATGCTTTTGGTGAATAAACCCCAATCACTGTATGTACAAGTGGAGATATGGCTTCCATAAAATAACAAAATCTGTAAATACTGGTTCACTCAGAAATAATAACAAAAAAATTCCACAGACCCATTTTACCTTGTTTCCAATACACTATATCAAGAGAAGAGAGACTTATTTCACAAAAATGCTTCAGGACAAAATGATAAATGCCTGCCAAGCGTTAAAAAAAATATATATATTTTTGTGTTTTTAAGGGCATTGTTTCCCCTCAAGCATGCAGACCCACACCTAAACGCAAGTAATCGTAACTAATCATAATTAGCAAGATTTACCAAGCGGCACAGCGGGAATCAAACCCTTGACCATGTGACCCGCAACTAGTCACCTTTACTCTGCACCACTTAGAGAAGGCGAACAGGAGCTCAAGCAGCTAGACTAACTAAAGGGAGCCTGTGGCAGTAAGCGACAGTTGGCGCGCGCAGGTGGCTTCCGAATGACAAAGTGTGCTTCTCCAGGTAATCTTGCGATACCATGGGTTTATAAAAATAATCAAGACAAGTTTTTATTTTATGCGTCGGTATAAGAAAGCTCATTTTGACAAAAACCCGGTGGTGCCCTTTGTTTATCAGTGCAGGGGAGATGGGGAGAAGGAGTGGGAGAGGGTGATGCGTGCAGCACTCCCATTGGTCCGAAGTGCTGACGTCAGCATACGTCAACCTCTCCCTCTCTCCCTGGTGCCGACAAACTGACAGACACCGCAAAGTTTTCGTCAAAACAAGCCCCTTTGTTTTCGGCAAAATCAGGCGCGCAGCTGGCGCAAAGCCAGAGAGGAGGAGGCGCCGCACAACACCTCCTAGATAACCAAGCCATGGTGCTGAATGAAGCGTGTACCAACACTTTTGTACAGTTAGTGCTGCAGACGCCGGCACCGCACGCGCGGCGTCTCTCTCCCCATTGACATTACGCAATGCTGTGCGCTCTTCGGCGGCCACCGGCAAAAGATCGCGCCACTGTCCTTATTAGTTGGAGTTCAGACTTCACATGGGTCGTACCCGTGTTGTAAGTTCGGAAGAGGACCAGCAGGAGTACGAGGAGCGTCGGCGCGCCCAAAAGTGAGAATGGGCACGCCGCCAATGTGAAACCAGCAAGAAGGGGCAATGCGCCAATGTGAAACCGCCGTTGCGGCTGCTCCCAGCCCGACATAGCAAATCCCACCATAGCGCCAGCTTCGCCGGACTTCCCTCTTCACGAGGTGGAAGGTCTCTCAATTTTTTTTTTTTACTTTGTTTTGGGTTTTGGGTTGAAGTGTGGAGGTCATTCACCAGTTTGCCTGCATATTTACCCTTTCATAGAAGTGTTTTTTTTTCCTTTTCTGGCCAAGGAGTGACAAACAAACAATGTTGTAATTATCTTCTGTTTTTGGCATCTTGCCAGAAAAATGGAAATTTAAAACATTTATCTTGGTAAATTGCTGTTCTGGTACCTCTACCAGAACAGCAATTGATTGCACCATTGATTTTGGCATTTTTTTCTCTTGTTACAGTCCTTTCTACCGGGTGGAGCAGATAATCCTCCGTCCCAAGAACCAGCAGTTCTTTGTGCTGGAGACGGATGGAGTAAACAGAACATTTGGGCCGGCATTCGAGAAGAATTTCATGATGGAGGTGGGTTATAAGCTTTTGTACCACCTACGTAAAGGTTTCATTAGTGTATTTCTATGTATTTATGATTTGAGATCAGCGGTGTTGTTTACTGTAGATCACCCTGATTCATCATATATGACCAGTCATCTTCATATTTGTAATGAATTATTTGTACATCTATATATGCGACAAATAAATGCTAAAACTGTCACTTGTGATACATTATCAAGTGACACCGTTTTGTTGGAGTCTTTATCTTGTAGGGTTACATTTAAACAAAGTGTTTCTTACCACACCCCGATATATTTACAATGCACATTACATGGGGAGGGGGGTTTGTATTATTATTTCCTGCCACATATCATTTTTACTATATGGAACGTGACTATGGAACCTTTCCAGCGTTTATCACCTAGGCAGGAACTGTCAAGTCACTGGGCTGGCAGTCAGTGTCTGATATTTTACAGAAAAGAGCTAGTGAATGTGCTTAGGACATGTTCCACAGCCCAGAGGACAAAGATAGTAGTGTGCATAAGGCAGTAACTAAAATCGTCTGTACTGTTGTGCCAGTAAGTGCAATGCTGCAAGTCTCAACACTTCTTGTAAAAAAAAAAAGAGAGAATTCTGACATAAAAAAAAGAGAAGCATGTTTCTTTGTTTTAAATCAGATTATTTTGATATAAATACTGTAGCTAGAAATAAAGTTATTATTTATCTTTTGATGCACCTTTAAACAAGTCACATTGATCAATCAATTCGTCAGATTACTTATTGAAAACTGTAAGGGACCACCGCCTCGTCAAGCTTTTTAGTCTTTTGTTTTGGTCCGTCTTTCAAACCCTGTAACAACAAAAAGCAGTTTGATTCTTTTTTTTTTTTTATGTGAAAAAGCTTTAATAGCATTTTTTTTCAATTTTGTTTTGCTTGCTATATGGCATTGCTTTTCTTGTTTCTGTTTCTTTCTTTTGCATTATGGGTTCCTTGTAATAAAACACTACGTAACTGACACAGTGGAAGATAGGAAGGAATGCTCAATGTCCGGATTTTCTCAGAAGAGCACTGCCTTTTGCTCGTGTACATTCTGCCACAGTCAGTCTCGCTTGATGATTATTGGATTTAGACACAAAGCAACTGCAATTAGAAAGTATCAAATGAGAGGGAAACTATAAGTAAAATACTAGATATTTTAGGAATTATTTGTGAGGGAAAGGTTGGATGTAAATCATAAGTGCAAAACTGGTGTGATTTAGAATCGCAATCTACATCATAATTTAAGTTGCAATTTTAATTGCCTCGATTTTTATTCTCCATCCTGCCGTTTTCTTCGTCGAAGTCTTTACTTGGCATCCGTCATCGGTAACATCGTCACTTGTGATCATTAGCGGCAGCGTGTTGCCCCGTAAAGTGTTTTCTCATAGTGCGAGATGACGAAACGGTAAATTGACTGCCGTTTCGTGTCTCCTCGACAGGCCCTGAGGCTGCAGCTGGCAGTGGAAGCAGTGGTGGGCAGGCTGCGTCTCGATGGGACGCCGATCCACGAGTTGGAAGAAGAGGTTTTGGATCCGAAGGACGTGAAGAACGTCACCATTCAGGACGTCTGCCTGTCCCCACTGTCCCCGCTGAACAGGCACTGTTCGGTGCAGAGCATCTTCGCCTACTACCAAGACGACCCGTCCAAGCTCAACCTGACGGACAAGTTGGATCCGCTCTCTTACCTCAAGCACTTCGAACACTGCAGCAAGTAGGCAGACCTTTCCTTGGCACAACTCGTCCCGGTCCGAGTTTGATTTCATGGAATGCTGACCCGTAGTTGGGGAAGGGCACGTCTCCCTTGAAAAAAAGTCACTCTGCTGTGTGTTTGTTCAGCCAGTGGGAAGTTAGTTACCTCAACTTCTTTTAGCGTAACAATGATTAGAAAGTCAAATTCTGTCTGAATTTTATTAAAAATTTGAATTATGCAGGAAATTAGAGGGAAACACCAATGCTAGTAAGTAAATATAAGGGAACTGTGCTTATTTACGCTTATGAGTCCTGTCGGAGAACTGACAATACCTTCTAGTAGTTGCTCACTTCTGAGTTGTAATAAAATTGCAAATGAAGTCCTACGGTTCAGGAGATGACAACGATGGGAGTGGCTATCTAAATCTTTTTGATTCTACGAGTAGAGTATAGCAGTGCTGCCAATTTTCGCTTCTTCATAAGGCCAGCCATGTTTTCTGTTTGAATTTTAAACTATTTACAGTTAACCTAATAATAGACAGTCAACCAGATATTTTGGGTTTGTTTGGAATAGCCAAATGGATTATGGGAGTTTGGATTAACGGCAGTGTACGGTATAGCCAAGAATCAAATCATTATAACACTTCTTTCCTCCTCTTATTTCCCCTCAAGAACTCCGTCTGACGTCAACTGCTTCGCCAAGTATGGAGGACCGATCGATGACATCTCCCTGGTTCTGGGGGGATTCAATGGGAGTGACTTTCACCTGGCCTCTGCTCTGGTAATCACCATACCGGTGAACAACTTCAACGACGTAGAGAAGAAGTACCCTGCCCTCGCCTGGGAGAAAGAGTGAGTTTCCCTCAATTTTGGTCACAAAGCGGCAGGCGGTCACTACATCACAGAGGAAAAGCTTTACTTGTGGGACCGGAAAGTTGTAAACGAATTGCAAAATTTACGTGTTCCATTTCACAACGAACTGCAGAAGGCTATTCGAGTAGTCAAAGCGAGTCCAGTGCCATGTGAGTGTCACGTGACGTTCAGGAGAGGCACGGAGACAGGCGGGGCGCGTAGTCACGTGGTACGTTCGTAGCTCTGGATTGGCCGAGATGTCTCGTAACGTCTGCTGCTGTGTCTACCATAACGTGTAAAGGAGTGCGGCACATAAATCTGCAGTCTATCATGGTTGGTTTGTAAGCATGCATTAAAAATGCCTACCCCGGCACTTGAGTTGGACCGTGTAAGCTGATTTCAGTACAAAGATTGTCTTTAAAGTTGAAACAACTTCCGTTTTGTTGCCGACGATTACAGGTTCGTCAAGCTCATGAAGAACTACAACAACACCGAGGTCATGACTGTTGCCTTCATGGCTGAGGTGAGCGGCGCTCCTCACCTTCTTTTCTGTATTTGTTGTTGCTCGTACGCGTGACTTACTTCGCCCCTTTGCTTGTGTGTCCGTCAGAGATCTATCGAAGACGAACTGGAGCGAGGCAGTCACTCTGACGTCGTGACGGTTGGCATCAGCTACGTCATCATGTTCGCCTACATCGCCATTGCGCTGGGCGACATCAACAGTTGCAGTAGACTTTTGGTGAGGCTGCTTGACTTTTCTTTAGACCGACGAGTTGGGGTGGTGTCTTGACGTGCATTGAAGTCTGTCCCAACTCGAGATTGGAGCCTTTTAATTCTTTTATTTCAGTTTTGAAGTGTCTGCAGTTTCGAGAGTGATGTAGGAAGAACACGGGGTGTAATACTCGCCAAACAATGGTGTTACATATAATTAGGGTTCCGCGTTTTCGGTTTCTATTTTTTCAAAATTCGGCGTACTTTTTTCGGTGTTTATTTGAAAAACGAATTTACGGCTTTTTTCGGCGTATATTTATGCCCACAAAAGTTTATCGGCTTGTTTCGGTGAATATAAAATAAACACCAACCGACACTGGATCAGATGATCCTTCTAGCTCTGATATTTGTGATCACTCAAAGAATAACGGCACCGATACACTGAAAAATAAATAGACACTTTATTTGGCAAATGTGTGCAACTGTAAAAGAAACAAGAAAAAAAAAAAACTCAGAAGTACAAACAAGTCCGATACAAAGCCTATGCCAAAAAAACATGGAACTTCACCTTCTGTGCATCAGGATTATGTGATCTTATTATCGTGCACACACGTGTACTTTAGCTTTTCCAGGTTCTCGATCGTTGATCCGGACTCTTGTTTCCTGTTAATATGACCCTGAGCTTTGAGAATGCCCACTCACTGGTCACTGGCAGGCTGATGAGATGAAGCACTGCCTGAGCCAAAATCGGCCAATCAACCAATTGTGACCGCCAAGAAAGACACGCTGCGACGTTTTGAAGCGCAACACAATATGCAGAGCTTCCACGAAGTCAGTTTTCCTTACAACAAGTTCGAAAACACGCTCGTACATGGCGAAGTCATTACGCATTTCAGACTTCACGTTCCGATCGATGATGCGCGCATTAAACCAAAACGTCGTGATAGCATCCGTGTATCCCATACATTCGGACATGTTTCGATAGACACTGTCTTTCCACTTTTCTTGCCACGGCTCTGCGGTACGACTGGAAGGTCAAAGTGACCTTCTCCGGTTAAAACTGAATTTTAGAAAATGAATTCGACATACTTTTATCGGTTTTTATCGGTTAAAACCGAAAATTACGAACCTAAAAACTGACCTTTTTAGGTTAAAACTGAATTTTTTAAAAATGAATTCGGCGTACTTTTATCGTTTTTTATTGGTTTAAACCGAAAACTCCGAACCCTACATATAATAGAGAAATGCTTCTTAGTGCAGTCTGCTACTTGACAAATTTGACTAATTTAGAAGGTTACTGGGAGGGCAGGAGCAAGTGAAGAGTGTTTTGTAGTTAATCCAGCAGAGAGGAGGCAAGCTGAAAATGTTCTAATGGAAACTAAGTTTTCACTTAATTAAGGGGAAGATGGGGCACTTCTGCATTTGAGAAAAAACACTTCAATTGCGTTCATTTGGCCTTTAGAGTAACAGAAATCACAATTATGTTTCATTGCGACGCGCCGGAGAGCCATCGGAGCAATTTCAAAATAGGTCCGAAGCCCCGCCTCCCCAGCCTTGGGCAGCCACAAGATCCGTCGATGACGTCACATACAGCGACCGTCTTTTACGTTTTCTCGTGTTAAACAATACTTGCGCAGCAAATGGTTTGGATGTTCGGGTTCACGGGGTAAAAATACACTAAAATTCACTTCTAACTCGTTTTTTTTCAAGAACCTCCGTAGCTTCCCTTTAAGGTAAAGTGACACGAAGCTTAAAAAACAAACTACGCCAGTAAGCTGAAGAAAGAAAAACAATTTAAACTACAAAGAGAGGAAGAGTCTTTTTGGTTAGGCTGAGGCTTCACTACAGTAGTATAGGAAGTATTCACTGGCGGCCATAGCTGTGTGCGTGACTGCTGAGCACATGCTGATGGCGAGCTTCCACGGTTCTTTAGCAGCGTGCATCCCACACTATTAGGATTGCCGGTCTTAGCAGCCTATTATTGGAGGCTCGTTCTGAGCACGCACTCTAGACAGTACCCACAAATATGGCACCCAGTGAATACTCCTTATACAGCATGGTTTCTCATGCCTTTTCTATCCCAAGAAATGCCTAGTATCTCTTCTTGAGTTGCTGCCGAAAAACCCTTTCTGGTCTCAGCATTCACACCGTAAAGCACTGTAGATTTTGTAAAAAATAATGTGCATGCTAGGAAATGTTGGCCACACTTTACTCAGGTACATGAACGACCGAGGAAATCGAGGAGCTCGAGAAACCCCCGGGAGTTTCTCGAGAGAACCCCTGGGTTCCTAGGAATCCAATTTGAAAACTTGTGACATACCGAACGCGCACATTGAGCTGAAATGTGCTTGAAACGAAATCAAAGCACTCAAAACATGTCTCATGCACTAGGCATGTTGGGGCTCAGGGTGCTTCTCCTAGTACACTGCAATATGTTCTTAAAAAAGGAAAGACGTTTACAAATTTTTGTAATGCGAGATAGGAGTGCAGCTCTTGAGGTAATAGAATCATGCAGTATATCATGCTAAAGAATTTTAGAAAGAAATATATATACGTATACCACAGTCGAATCTCGTTAATTCAAACTTAAGGGGGACCGGAAATTAGTTTGAATAGAGCAAAGTTTGAATTACCTAAAGTTTCCTCTAGAAACACATAGGATGCGACATACATGTTAGTTTGAATTATCGGCAGGTTTGAATTAGCGAGATTCTACTGTATATACAAATATAGACTTCACATGATTATGTAGGGTCACGTGATCATGTAACCACACGTGATCACGTAGCCTTCTTTCTGCACCCTCTTCCTCTTCCGTGTCCTCCTTTTTCGTCGTACCCTCCTCCTCTGTATCCCCCTCTTCCGTACCCTCCCCGCCTCCTCTGTCTCCTCCCCTCATCCTCCTCCGTACCCGCCCCTCATCTTCCTCCACACCCTCCCCTCCTCTTCCGGTTATGGCAAAGGGGACGCCGATGCCGCAAAACACGGGAATCGGTGCCTAAGAGCTGCGCTCTCAAATTGTGACGGGTATTCACAAATGGGAAAAACAAAAAAAACAAAATTTTTGTATCTAACAAACTGGACGTGAGAGACATGCCTTTGTGTTTGAGACAGGCTCAGTGTGTGGTAACTTTACTGTACTCTGCATCACTTACAAGCTGTTGGAATGTTTCAAGCAGCAGTGTGACGGCGGGCTGAGTCTTAATTCTCGTTTTTGTTTTCTCTCTCTCGCCGCGGTGGATCAGATTGACTCAAAGATTTCCCTGGGCCTGGTTGGAGTGATAATTGTTCTTCTGTCCGTGGTGGCCTCGCTGGGCATCTTCAGCTTCTTTGGCGTTTCTGCCACGCTCATCATTGTTGAAGTGATCCCCTTCCTGGTGCTTGCTGTTGGGGTCGACAACATTTTCATCCTGGTGCAGCAGTTTCAGGTGAGCCAAAAGAAATGCTCCCGTGGTGCTTGTGTTTCCTTTGGAACCTCTCGCTGTTATGACTTGTGGGATTTGCTAGCTACCAACTAACACAGGTACCGATAGAGTAACCAAAGGGTTATCTCAACAGCGGCGGCGATCTCAAAGGAGCCGTCAAACCTAGTAGCCCGCGGTCCCCACATCTCCGCGGCAATATAGACGACGTTTAAGGCTACATTACCGCGGGTCGGTTCGATTAATTACCTCTGTCGGTGCCAATGATCGTCTACCTTGTCTCACTCTCTCGAATATAGCGGAAGAGAAGACGCACATACCCGAGTAAGGACAGAGTCCAAGAGCATTTATTAGAACACTCTTAAAATGAACTACAATGTCCCCTTCCAAAATGCCCCCCGCGCCGGCAAGGTAAGAAAAGGTCCTTACCTGGCCAGACGCGGGGTTCCGGAGAGTCAAGACCGGGGAAGCGTCGGAGAAGTCGCTGACACACGTCCTATCTCTTTCGCGGTCACCCGGACGAGTCCCTTTTCTGAAAGCGGGAAAACAAGAGGCGAAACCTCCTCGCCTGTCAGCAGTGATCCGCATCTGAGCGGGGGAACGGAAATCGGTCCTCCAGAGAGAGAGAGTGAGAGGAGAGCCCCCCCAAGCCAGGCGGCCCTCCGCCTCACGAACAGGTCGGAGCTCACGGCGAAGAAGGCCGAGTGTTTCGACCCGCGGCCGTTATCACAGCCACATTGCTAGTAGTATACCTGCTCTGCATGAACGTGTTCAAGAGACATGTTTCGCTTTTAGTCAGTTTACACATTACTAAAGGTGCAGTATCGAAATGCTCCAAATGCTCGGAACGCTTTTGTTCACGCACCCCCCGGTTGCGAACGCGAAGCCGATTCCCAACGACCTGGCCAAAACATGTTGCAGCTGCCACTGTGACTCTGCTGTGTATCGACGCAGGACTGCACAATTTTTAATGTCTGTGCTGCACAAGCCAAGTTTTTTTAAATTTTAATAGAAGGTGATAAAGGCACCTGCTATTCACTGTGTGGATTCCTAATTCCTTAGCTTTTACCTTCCACAAGGTTTTCTGGGCTTTTTGTTTTCTGTCACCAGTGCCTTGAACCACCCCTGGAAGGTTAGGCTATATTCATGAAATGCTGGAAAGTGCTTAGGGAGGTTTTCCACTCAATCACTCATACAGGAAGGGGAGTTTACAAACGTAAAAATAAACAAAGATGTAAGGGGGAGAGGAAAGACATCTGTATAATCTTTGGGACATCGGATGGCCTACAATAGGCACAAGAGCGATGTTCTGGGAGCCGATTCTAGGTCAGCACGGCTCAATGGAGCCAGCAGGATCCAGCTTTAATGGCCGAGGTTTGGTGTCATGCACACTACTAGCAACTGCTCGTTTTCCTACCAGGTAGTCTCGGAGCCGAGTAGTTCCGAAAGAGGTAGTTGCACCATCAGCCTTTCTTGTCCCTCGACGTTGCTGCAGTCTATTGCAGTTCGATGTGCAAAAGGTCGCAGCGTTGCAGAAAGTCGCGAGACAGTTGGGACAAACTTTGCCTGACCGTGTTTCGTCAATGTCTTCATTCCCAACCAGCGCGATGTCCGTCGCGAGGGAGAGACAACGGTGGAGCAGGTGGGGAGGCTGGTAGGAGAGGTTGCCCCAAGCATGATGCTCTCCAGTGTCTCCATGTCTGCCTGCTTCTTCATCGGTGAGTGATCCGGTCATTGTCACCAGTAGTGCCCTAGGCTGTGTTCCAAAATTTACTGTCGTACTCCAGGGTAAGGGTTTTGTACCTCGGCATTCGAAAATCTACTTGCTTCCAGTGGCGTAGCCAGGAAGTATTTTCAGAATGGGGCTAAAACAATTTGGTAGACATTTAATACTTGCCTGTTACTAAAAAAAAAGAAAAAGCTTTCAACCTTTCCATTCTGGGTGAAGAAGGAAGACCAGCGAAGCTGTACTATGGTGGGAATGAAGTAATGGCTGGCTGCAAATCGGCAAGCCAGAGTGGAAAGGCTGGAAAAGTTGTCGCCATCTATGAGTGACGGCGGGAACTAGACAACTGTCAAGCAGGTTGTCAGGTTGCCGCCGTCGCTCATAGATGGTGGTAGCCGTTCGGAGTGTTCTGTCGACATTAATTTGCTGGCGGACACGATCCTGGGGAAACTGGCTTTTAACAGCTCTGCTGTAAAAAAAGATGATTTTGGGGGGGGGGGGGGGGGGGGGGGGGAGAGGAGGAGAGGGGAGGAGGAGTAGGAGGAGGAGGAGGATGATGATGATGATGATGATGATGATGATGAGGAGGAGGAGGAGGAGGAGGAGGAGGAGGAGGGGAGGAGGTGATTGCCCAAACCAACCCCCTGCATACGCCACTGCTCGTGTCCAGCGATTCTCTATCTGTTGTCACGTGACATAACCCGTTGGGTAACTCGGATTCGTTTGGGTAGGATTTGGAACACAGCCCTAATTTCGCTTGGGTGACAAGAAGCAGCAACTGACGACCAACCCCAAGCATGTGCATGGTGCGTGCTAAGGTATTTTTGACAGGGTTCCGACCTGTCGTTGCTCGTGAAGCGAGGACGAGGGACTGCAAGCTTGCCAAAGATACCTTTGCACGCATCCTGCATGCTAGGGTATGTGGTAGGCCTGAAGTTCGGTCGTTATCTGACGTCGCTGTTTGATGTTCAAGTTGGACTAGGGCTTTAAAGGGTGCAGTAGGCTAATGCGTGGGCACCCTAGTGAACACTGGTGCATTAAAGGGTAACTGCAAAGAAAAAAAACATTTTTTTAAACAGCCTAATTGGGACAAGCATGTCAAAAAACAATTTTTCCGCGAGAAAAAAAATTTTTACATCAATATTTATTGCGTGAGACTGATTTTAGTTTGCGGCTATTTCGCCCGTCTTAAATCGTGCGCCACGAAGTTGGGATTCCGTGACGTTAATCTCAATCAGCTCTCATTGGCTAAGAGTTTGATTGACAGCTGAGATCGTGGTTGTGAAACCTTTGTTATTTGTTGCAATGTCATTTTGAGCAGCATATTTTTATGTTTAAAGAATAACCCATGTGATGAGAGTTATTATTCTCTACAAAGGTTTACAAGACGGGCACTTCCGTTTGGATTCATACCATAACAAACAAAAGCTTCGCCATTCTTTCATGGCCGCCGAAGTCTCTGCTCCCGCCTGTCTCGCCTACCTCGACTAATCGTTTCGGCGAAGTGATCGGTGTTTCGAGCTGACCCAGGTGCTTGAGTGAGACTTCTTGAAGTGAAGTAGTGTGCTGTTTAGCAGCTGTCGCAGGTGTTAGTGATAGGAAACGACGCGGGGTTTTGGCTTTCATAGCGCGGTTCTTTCGTTTTCCTCTTTGCTTGCTTAGCGTGCTTTTTTTTGTGTTTGTTTTGCTTGTTTGCGCGTGCAAATGCTGACTTTTCGGAGATGTCAGATGCGTGATCCCGACAGTGAGCCTTCCAGCAGCCATGTCGCCTTGAAAGGAATGCTATTTGGCTGGAGGGAATCGGGCATTCGCGTAGCAACAAACGTGTCCAGTTACGTTCTCGTCATATCGCTCCGGAGGCCATTGAGATTCGCACCGGGCACACCTAACGTCCACAACTAGACACACAAAATAAAAAAAGCACCATGTTCACTACGTAAAAAATGGTCTGAGTTCATGCATCTGTAGACAGGTACGAAATCTTGCCCAAATTTATTCACACCGCATGACGAGCGCAGCACGTCGCTGTGCCAACGCAGTCCAACAACACGAAGCATAAAAACGGCAGATTTAGGAGAAAAATTCGGAGTCCATTGTTCAATTAAAATGACGTAATTTATTTGAAAACGCCCACAGCTTTTTACTCACGGTATGCGTCCGGAATCTTCCACATTTTGAAACAGAACGAAGGAAGATTTACTTTTAAAAACGCTCGCTGCATCCTCCCGGGCCAGTTTTACTGGATTAGCTGACGACGACGGGACTGGACCCGTTGTACGTCAACCCCACATAACACACATAGCACCACATTACACACACCACGAACGTTTCAGCTCTTTGTCGCATCGCCGTGTTGCACCAAACAGAACAAGATCGCCGAAACCAACCCAGCGCTGTCGTGAACCTTGGCTTGTGGTTGCGCACTCGTGGATTCTGTGACTCCCTTCGCTTTCAAAGCACGCACGACGATTACGAACGATACTTTCCGTTTTCCGGGAACATCACAGGGGCACGTCTCCGGTCACGTCTTCGCTACATGTGCTCGCAAACCGCGTCAAACCAAAACAATACCGCGGCCTGGCGTAGTTGCCAGATCTTGCCGGAAGTCGAGACGCTGCATCGTTCAACTCTGCAACGCAAGGAGAGTGAGGGGCGGTGCGTACTCCTCTTCCGCGGGGGTCGAAAGAGCGGGAGTTTCAAATGTGGAGAGGTTCTGACTCTACTAAATTACGTCCTGTGGCGTAAATATTGATAAAAAAAATCATCTTTTTTCGCGGAACATTTGTTTTGTGACATGCTTGTCCCAATTAGGCTGTTTAAAAAAAATCTTTTTTTTCTTTGCAGTTACCCTTTAACGTCTGGCTTACATTAGTCATTCTTGCGTCAAATGTCGTTTTAGAGTGACTTGCACTGGCGGACAAACCATTTGGCTCTTGCGGCATAAATTTTGAGTAACCTTTGAAACTTCTTGTATTTTAATGTTTTTGTAATCATTTTCATTAGCTTGCAAAGAAATATATCTCTGCCTTTTCGTGATTCTTTTAAAAGGCCTTCTACGACCCCAGGATCAATGTTTTTTTAATTGTCGCAAATGATTGGAAATGATCCCATTGGAATCATCCTAAACATAGGCATGAGGCTCAAAAACTGCACATTCGCAGGGGAAAAAAATTATTTTGAAAACACAATAATTATTTGTGATGGGTCGCAGTGCACCCTTTTGGGAAACACTGCCTTGAGGAACAAATTTTAGCAATTTATTTTGAGTTTGGCTTCTTTCATTCTGGGCCCTCCTTTCAGTTGTTTCTTTTGCTAACTAAAGCTCTATCTGCCCTTACAGGTGCCTTGACAGAAACTCCCGCAGTGCGGATCTTTGCGCTGTACGCCGGTGTCGCCCTGCTCATCAACTTCTTCCTACAAATGACTTGCTTCCTCTCCTTGTTTACTCTGGACACACTTAGGCAGGAGGTGAGTCATTCGCACCAAGCTTACCTACTTGGCTGCGTGCCGCCTTGCCTCGTTTCCTTTAAAAAAAATGCTTCGCCTTTAAAAGTTGAACGCAATAGCTAAATATACCCCCCCCCCCCCGTTCCCAAGCCATCTAAGCGTGTCTGCATGGCCTACTCGGTAGCGTGCTTGGCTTGTAACTGAAGGGCCGTGGGTTCGAATCCCGCCTTTGTCTAAAATTCTTTGATTCTATAAATTACTTTATAAAGAGGAATCATCTGAGACATGCGGTGACTTTTAATTTGGATTACGTGTCATGTTTCAATCACTTTCATTCCACGCGTGACGTCACGGGAGCATTGTGTGTTCTTTGAAATTCTTGCGCAAGGCCAAATGGCTGTGACATAATGACTTTATCAACCAATCAGCTTTTCCCGTCCCACGACACTGACGTTGACGCCGGCTTTTCTGCGACACGAGCTCCATAAAGCTATCGCATTAAAAACGCTAAACATAGAAGAAAAAAAAAATCTTCCACTAGCTGGTTAGGACAGACATGGTTCAGAATGAATATTGGCCAAAAAATAAATATGTATGTTTTTTGCCCAATATTTATGTTACAATACAAATTTTTTCGATTTGCGGGCAAAATTGAAATTGCAGCTCTGTGGGATGATGATGATAGCATTTGCACATGCTGTAATTAGTGTGCTCTCTGGGTTCAGTGGACCTCAGAGCGCACACCTTTAGCATCTTCGATCAACTCGCACCGGAATCGCCCTGAAACCAGCACAGTGCACAGCGCTCCTCGGTCGTGCAGCGCGATGTCGGTGCAACATCGAGGACAAACTGCGCCGCGCCGGTGCACCAGGTGCACCGCGGCGAGCTCTACCTTGCGTCACTTCACGTTTTGTTCGTTTTTTTCTTGCGCAGGCCAGCGCACGGTGCCCGTCTGCTGTCAATTTCTTCTATTCTTTTACTCGCGGATTTGACGGTCCCACAGAAATAAATATCGTGGACGTGATTGTCGATGGGGTCACGAAGCGGGTGACAATTCCACATGTATATGTTGGCCATCCCCATTATTGGTTTAAGAAAACGAAACACCAAATAATAGCCGTACCTCGCTGTCATCGAAACGCCTCGCGCCGCTTTCCACGAAGTTTGTGTTTTCCGGGCGCTCCTTGCCACCACAGCAATCGCCAGTAATCGCGGCGATGGCGAGAAGCTCGTCGTCTTGCCGTCAGAAGACCCGAGGAAATCATCTAGTGCAGCTGCGAGGCGTATTCGTTTTTGCAAGATCGCCATCTCGATAGTCTGCGGCGTCTGCTACTCCCGCCATCTTCTCGATTCCCGCTCCTGGCTGCAATGCCTGATGGGACTGCCCCCCGGCGCACCGCCGATTTTCTTGGTGCGCGTTGGGGCAACGAAAAGCTGCACCGGGAGGGTGCGCTTCGTTGATCGAGGACGTCCGGTGCGCACCGGTGCACTTGATCGAAGATGAAGGGGCGCACCTCAGTGCCCCGGTGCGCACCGGTGCGGATGATCGACGATGCTATTTGACACCACAAACGCTATCATCATCATCGTACAAGGGTTCAGTTTTGGTTTCTCCCGCAGATCTAAAAATTTGTGTTGTAACACAAATAAGAAGAGAAAAAAAAAATTTTTTTTGACAATTGTTTAAATTAATACATGCCTGCCCTAATTAGGTAAAAAAAACTTTCCTTTTTCTAGGTTCAATGTTTCTTTAAGGGGAGACATGGGTCTTTGAAGCCAAAAACGTCCTAAAACTGCATTCTTTTGAAAACGGCGATGGCTGTTGTTCTTCTGAATCTACCAGGCTTCTAATTTCGTGGATGAATATTTGAGCTATAAATCAATTTATAATGTCTATGCGGGCTGAATGTGCATTAAAGTTGACTCTAAAACATTGTTTTCACATAACACAATTTTTGGACTCGTTGAAAATTTGCAGAAAGGATATCTCAGCATCTAAAGCAGTCAGAAATATAACCTTTCTTGAAATGTGTTGCTAAATGTGTGAAGCATACAATGTTGAGAGCAGATTTTTTAATATAAGTCTAGAAATTTTTTTATTTGATCTTCTGTTTTATTACTTGTTAGCCATGCATTGAGCACTGAACTTCAATATGTCGTGAAATCACTAATAATTGGTTTATCTTAAAAGTACTTCCAACATTGTATTCTTTACACTTCGTAGTATCTGGCCATGTGTTAAAGAGGATATCTTGTTGAGCAGTTTTTTCCATATCATTCCTCCAAACAAAGGCAGGCAAGTTTTAATTATCTTCAGGAAAACTCTACTGACTGAGGAAATTACCAGATATATGAAATCAGTACAAAAAACTGAACAAGCGTGTGCAGTTTCATTGAGTTTGGTCATAAAATAAGAAAAAAAGCTCCAAGACCAGTGTTCCCCCTTAAAAGAATCGCTGAAGTCTTTCTCGAAATTCTGTCTTGCGATTCTAAAACAACACTAATCAAGTTCTAGTACAGACAGTTGATTTCTTGCCGCTGTCCCTTCTTTCCTTCGATAAAAGACGCCAAAGTGATTTTTAAAGCTCTGTTTTACAATCTTAACTTGATGCTAGTCAAGTTCTAATACCAATAGTTGGTCGCTTGCTACCGTAGGATTTCCCTTGCTGCTACCAGCCTCGGAGCGCGGCACAACTCACTCATTCAACAACACATGCTTGTTTATTGACTCTTCACGTTGCGCGCCTTGAACCAGGAAAAAGCCACGCGCACATACCTCTGTGCCTGCCTTTTATCAGCGGCGGAGTGCCACCCACGTGGCCGACTACGCTTCCCCACTTCATGGTAGAAATCACGAAAGACGGTTTATTGTGCGAGCAACTTGGTCAAATGTCGTGGATCATTCGGTTGCCCATACTTGACAGCTCTATTGTTGGGCATCCATACCAATGGCTCTTTTGGACATGGTGCTCTTATTACATGAAAACGTGCAAGTGGCTTTTTTTCCTTCTCTTTGTCTCCAGTTAGAAGACAGCTTTGAGACCCCGCTCTTTTCTTTTCTTAAATAGCCAAGTTATGTCGAAACTGTGCGCGACGTCTAGACACATGCTTTTTGCACGCAGGACGGCCGTCTAGATCTGTGCTTCTGCATCCGTGCTTCAAAGAAGAGCCGTCCGTCCCAAAACACCAGTCTGCTGTACAAGTTCTTCAAGAAAGTCTACGCACCCTTCTTGCTGAACAACTCCGTGCGTGTGGTGGTGGTGAGTAGTGTGCTTTGTTGTTTTGTGCTGTTCAGTCGCCCAACTAGGCATTCAGAATCCCGAGTTTTAGGTTTATGGAGGTAGTTATCTGGGCTCTATCCTTCAATTGGGAAGAAGTGCCGGTTATAAGTATGGCACTACATTTTGGAGGTTGTTTATTAAGGCGAAAGCCTTACTTGTCCTATTGCACGAAAAAGCAGCGGCGGCGTGCCTGAAAGATGGCCATAAAAATATATCATCAAGCATCCACCGCTCAACCGTATGCTGAAGGAGGACACCGTGCTTGAGTTTTTCCTAGATGTCCTAGAGGTTGTCCTTGCGGTCGTCTTAGACGTTGTCCTCTAGGCGGCGTCCTAGACATCGTCCTTGAGGTCATCCAAGAGGTCATCCTAGGCATCGTTCTCGACGTTGTTCTAGATGTCATCCTCTAAGGGTCATTTTCAATGTCGTCCTCGAGGTCTTTCTAGAAGTCGTCCTAGACGTCGTCCTATAGGTCGTCCTAGACGCCATACTTGGCGTCGATCTCTAGGACGTCATACTAAACTTTAATGCGTCTAGAACAGTACTCGAAAACATTTCTCTTGTGGGACTATAATGCTTTCGCCTTCCTACATGTAAGCAGTCTTAAGTGTACTCCTCTGATTTTTTGTTTTTCATAGTTTTGAGGTTTGTTACATTTCAGTTTTCTACTTCAGACATAACCTCGAATATTTTGATGATGTTTTACCTGGATTATGAAGTTTTGCTAAACCTGGAACACCAAAACTCGGTAGTGTAAGGAGATGACTGTGTTCAATAAGGCTCTCCCGTAGCTCCTAAAATGATTGTCATCAATCTCGGATTTGGTGAAGGATCATTCTGGAGAAGAATACCAGGCTCTTTTCCTTACATTAAGGGCACAAGGTAAGGTAAAATTGAAGAAAAAATCGATTTTAGTTTTTTTCGCAATTTGAAAAGTTTAGTTCTTTCTGCACATTTTCCATTGTCTCAGTGTTTTTAGAAAGCTATATTTCGGGCTGAAAATCACTTCTTCCGAAAGCAAGTAGCAGGTGACCACGCCTCCTTTTGGGATACACTCCCTGTTTATCGATGAATTCTCCAACAAAACAAAATCAACACAAGACCTAAAAGCTTGTCCAGTAACAGATAATCCCAAAAAATTATTTCGCAACTATTGCATAGCTTTTTTTCAACCAAGAAAATCACGAGACACTGTGCACGTTTTTCCCAGGTGTGTACCGTGTGTACATTCAAGCGTTTGTGTTTTCGTAACGACAAAATGGCGCCATTGAATGCTGTTCCTTTATTCTATGGTGGCAGCATTGCACAATCTAATGTTTTGAAGTTTTGTGGATGGAACCCTGTATGGAAAGCCATCAAGTGGCTGAGGGAAGTTGACGTCACTCTAATATACCTTACGGACCAAGCGACATGGCAGGTCACAAAAGAGGCCCGGCAAGCAAGGAGATAAGCCTAAAGGCGAAGACATGACTTTAGCAATGCCTTTCAAGCTGGCGGCTATTGAAAAAATGACTCTGAGGCTGTTGGTGCCAATAGAAATTCGTTATTCATCAGTTTTTTTACTTTAAACTCAATTATCTCAAAACAGTGTTTTTTAGTACATAGGTACCATTTTTTCCTTAACCTGACATTATACAGGGTTGATTTTTTATTCCTACCACATACATGGGTGTCTAAAAATACTGAACTAAAATTAAAAATGTGCACCTAGCAGTTTTTGAGTTATGAAGTTTTTAATAGATGAAAACAACTAAAATTTCAGTACTAGAATAAAAAAAAAATATAAAAAAGCTTATTTTAGATTCGTTCAAATAATTCTAGTTCAGTGGATAAAACACAATATTTCGAACAAAATGATATTTACATGACAGGAATACTCCTAATAGTCACCGAGAAAAATGTTCCTCAACATGGCCTCAAATACATGGGGAGTATAGGACTTACCCTGTGCCCTTAAGATTAAACCCCGAAAGCATGGCATTTCTTTTGTCTTGTTTTTGACATAAGATAAAACCTAGCCTTTTAGCCACATTTGACGACCACTTAGTCAAATCTTTCCATTTTGTACCTATGCTTCCTAAGACATTTGCTTGTTAACACACTAGGAAACAAGCATTCCCACAAGGACTTCTTTTTTTTTTTTTTTTTTTCTTAAATAAAATATTGATTGGTTGCATCTGCTGTGTTGCTGTGCTTGTGTAACGAAAACTGAAGGGCACCCGTAGTTCGTTTCAGCTTAGGTTCAGACACAGCCGACGCTACGAGCTAATGGTGCCAATCAAGCAGCGTCAAAAGCGTAGGTCACTGGGTCTTCTCTGTTTACGATTGGTTCAGCTACGATAAAGCACGCACGGAAACACTACAAACACCACGATGGTGCGCTTTCGACACTGTTTGCTTGGTGCCGCCAGCCCGTAGCGTCAGTTGCGCCTTGACTTGAAGGTCAAACGAAGTGTAGTTTAGAGAAGAATGTTGTAACTTGTGGCTCGCGCACCGTTCACATTGCAGATGATCACGTTCATTGGCTGGCTCTGTTCGTCCCTCGCCGTCATCGGAAAAATTGAAGTTGGGCTGGATCAGGAGCTGGCCATGCCTAAGGTATTGTCCAGCTTGCTTGCGCACAAAGTTCGCGAGAAAAAATGGTAAGGCTGGCTCACACACTTGCGACTGCTTACAACCATGTGCCCTAGAACCTCTTACGACCACGTGTCCTAGAATCTCTTGCGACAAAATTATGTACTAGCACCATCTATCGGGCAGTTGTGAAACACGTGTCATTTCCGTATGTTCCCCATTTTCGCTTCGTGCATTATTCTTTCTTTTGGGGGGAGGGGGGGGGGGGGGGGGGGGCTGTCTGGCTGGCTTGAAAAACTTTTGACTATGTTATATGAACTATTGTGTCTACACATAGCATGTACATTTGACCTCGCAAATACCACTAAACCTTCACTCTAGTGAAATGCAGTTCCGGGGTCGCCTTGTGGATGGCGTCACCGTGCCACAGTCTCCTCTCGTCGTAAGAGGTTGCGAGAAATCGGTCGTAGAGGCCTATCACGTTTCACCATGCCCGACCGAGAAGAAACCGGCTTTTAGGCCTCTTGTGAACGGCTTACGACCCGGCTGCGTTGCCGCGCAGCCGGTCGTAAGCTGTCGCGAGAGGCTTGGAGATTGGTCTTGTCTCAGTCGGTTGTGGTCAGGCGCAAGTGCGTGAAAGGGCCTTAAAGGGAAGCTGGAGCAGTTCTGTATTTGAGGAAAAAAACACTTAGATTGTCTTCATTTGGCCTCCAGGATCACGACTCTCGAGATTATTTTTCAATTTAGTGCACGGAGGCTGCAAAAAATCATTTTCAAAGTACCGCTGAAGCCCTTTCTTCCTGGACTGCTACGTCATAAAAGGAATTTCTAGAATTTCTGCTCTCGCGCATCTACATCGCCTATCAAAGCTATGCATGCGCACTCTTGCTATGTTTAGAAAGGTCAGAAAAAGACGTTGCGTCTGGTGTCGGTGTGCGGGAATATACCTGGCAAGCTTGCAATTGCATGCGCTGCCCACACGAGCGACATGCACTTGGCGGCCGAAACATCCTAGTGTGACGTAACAACTGGTCAGAGGTTTTTCGTGTTTTTTTGCGTTTAGTTACATTCTGGGGAAAAACTAATGTCATGTTCAGATTCACAGGATAAAAATATTCTAGAATTCACCTCTAACTTTTTTTTTTCTCAAGAACCTCTTCAGCTTTCCTTTAAGTAAGTGCAAGTGTGCAAACGGGCCTTTATGGTTATGCGTGGGTTTGAACTGCCTAACAAAATGACACCTGCCTAGTCTAGTATTTAAAAGCGAAGAACATTGACCCCTTTTGCTTACACATTGAGTGCACCTTTATTATCAAAAAAGGGTTTGTAATTTTCTGGGATGAGTTTTCTTGTAGAAAGGATTACCTAAATCTCCCGCGAACAGGAGTCTAATTTTTTGTTACTATTTTGGGAAAACTGGACTTTCTAAAAAACGTTGCTAAAGGTACCTTCTCTTCACTTATGTTTTTTTGTTTTTTTTACTTCCTAAGGAGATTAGTCTTTTGGTCTGATTGAGCCCCAAAAGTTAATCTGGATACTAACACCTACTAATATAGGAGACAATATTTCATTATGTTAGGAGTTAACTACCATAGCATTTCTTATTCCTGTAGTCTGCCTTTAGCTTCAAGTCAGGGTGATGATGCATCTCACGAAGGGGATTTTAACGGTCTTGCAGGATTCCTACCTTCAGCGGTACTTTGACTACCTCAAGAAGTACCTCCAAGTAGGACCGCCGGTGTACTTCATGGTCACGGAGGGCTATGACTACTCCAAGGTTGAGAACCAGGCAAAACTCTGCATCCAGGAGCAAGTGTGTGATCAGGACTCTGTGGGTGCTAAGTTGAAGCAGCTCACACTGCTCAGCAACAGGTCAGTATATGATTTCAACTTTAGCTTTTATCTTATTTATGTAATAAGCACCGAAATAATGCGCTACTCTATTTAGTATTTTAGTGATCTGGTACACTGCTTACTTCGTTAGGTGAATGTGCCTCTAGCTTTATGTGAAGTTACATTCAACTCTTAACCCTCAGTAAACTTCTGTTTCATGTTAGACATGATTTAGTACACTGTTGCTATACTGGCCATACATTCTTGTCTTTCTCGTTAACAAAGATTTAAAGGGTCTCGGCTATTTTATTGCAAGAAAGCCAAAAGGGATGGGGAGATTTCGACAGCTTTCAGAAGTGTCTGTTCGTTTCTTAAGCGGCCGAACGTTAGATTGGCCAACGCAGTAAGCGAAGGCACCGAAGTTTGCTGTTCATTTTACAGCATTGTGGCACATGTGCCAGGAGGCACAGCTGATCTTTGTTTGGGTTCTTCTAGGACTTACGTGACGAGGTTACGGTCTTACTGGTTGGACCAGTACATCCTTTACATGCGGTCGTCCGGCTGTTGCTACGAGGGCCAGAACAGCTCAGACTTCTGCTATTCGCAGTATGGTGATGGTGAGCGTGCATTGCTCCTTGGTCTTTGGTGACTGACGTTCTCTTCATGAATTTGATCCGAATTTAGTGTGTTCTTGGAACACTAAAAACCCAAAAACCTTTGAACATGAAGTCACTATTCCTAAAACAAATGTTTGCTTTCCAGTAAAAAAAAAAAAAAAAATATCACTAACATACAAAAAAAAATATTTTAGATTATATGTTTTTGACTTCTTTAGCAGGCACTAAGAAAGAAGTATTGAGCGAATTCGCTTGTCTCGGGACATAAAATAACTCAAGTTGCAAACAAAAAGTTTAAGGACTGCAAAATGTCGCTCTGGAAATGACAGGATTGAACGGTTTTTACGTTCTTGGAAGGTCGGGGGACATCCTCAAATGGCACATTTTGGGGTGCTGAATCTTTGAACGGCGTTCAGTTAAGATTTGCTTGTTCAGTAATTTCTGGTGGCCTCAGGTGCATGCCACATTTGTGTGCGCATGGTGAGCTGACTCTCTATGCATAAATTTGACTAGTACTTTTATAGTGTACTGTATATCAAAAACTCTAATAAGAGTGACTCACCCTAATAGAAGTGACTCTTGTACATTGTAGTGTAATATATGTTGTTATGTATTTCCTTAACACAAGTGCACTTTAGAAGAAATGCACATGATCTCTGCCTTGCCGTGCTAACCTTTGGACGGCTCTCTTAGGGGTTTGAACTATATTTGAAGGGATGCCAAGTTGCTGATGGTGGCTCATGCTTTGGGCAGTTTCTTGAAAGAACCTTTTTTTTCCCTGTCTGCTTCAGGGGGTGGAAAATGCAAAAGTTGTCACGTTCCGCGGGAGAAGCCCTTCGTAGGAGAGGAGTTTTCGCATTACCTCTCTTGGTTCCTGAAGGACGTACCCGGCGTCAAGTGTTCTTCAGCGTGAGTTTCTGCGTCAGTCAATTGCTTATTGCACGCCTGTTGATGGCAATGTCTGCATCTTGAATCATTCAGACACAAGATAGATCTTCGACGGGTCTCACACGTTAGTTTGAAGAGGGTTTGAATTATCGGGATTGTGCTGAACTTCCATTATAAATTATGGGACCATGAAGATTCTATGAATTATTTATGATTTCAAATTAACTGTTATTGAATTATAGAGGTTTTACTGTATATCACTTTGTTGAGCCATCAGTCGCTTAATGCATGCTTTTGACTATTGTTCTCAGATGGGTTGCTGTAGTCATTGGTGAAGTGAATGAAAATGTAAAGCTTACAGCACTTTCTATTTTTGCTGCATGTATTTTGGCGTTTCATCGAAGTGGCAGTGTGTAACCATAATCAATCTTTTCTTTCTTTTTTATATTTCAGAGGTCGTGCGGAACATGGCGGTTCGATTGATCACGTAAACGGAACTATTAAATGTGAGTGGTCTTAGTACACTCTTAAGATTCGTTACTATAGGTCTACACGCTTACTAACCAAAGTTGTTAGTTGTAGATTTTTTTTTTTTTGGGGGGGGGGGGGGGGGGGTGAGGAGTTATATATGCACTCTAATTTATAGAATGAAGTTTAATTTTTAGGAATAATACAAAAACAATTTGCCTGTTTCGCTACTAATTTCAGGACTCAAATATTTAGGTATGTATTATTTGCTTGAAGTAAAAAAAAAAAAAATATGTATTCTTCTGCAGAGTTGATTTGCACAACCACCAAAGTTGTGCAATCAACTCTGGGTTGTGTGGGCTCAACAGGATTTTGATAAAACACGCCTGTGGTGGAAACATCCGGTATAATTTTCTGTTCAGATTATGAGCCCTTCTTTTATCTTCAGTGCCATTTTTAAGGCTGCCAATCTCCCCATAACCTTCATTTGTTTTTTTTCTCTCTCTCTGTATTGAATATCCACGAATAAAATTAAAGCTCACAGTAGACAGCACAGCATCACATTTTTCAGAGAAGTTTTTCCAATGTCATGTCTCTGACATATGAATTTTTGCAAGTTTGTCACAACCTTGCAACGAGACAGCCTTCTTTCCATGCGCCATCGCACAATCGTAGAACTTCAGGCGAACCTAGCAACGAAGCAAAGTTGAAACCTTCTCAAATCTTTAAACAACCGGGAATCATGGAAACTTTGTTCTTTGTCATTCGGGGAGATAGGCATTGTTCGTTGAACAATTTCCCGAATGTCCGTTCCAGCTGCCTACTTTTCGGCCTACCACCCTGTCCTGAAGACGTCTAAGGACTTCTACATGGCACTCGACTGGGCTCGACTCATCTCCCACAACCTGACCCAAGACATACAGGCCATTCAGCCCGGAGTGCAAGTCATCCCTTACAGGTGGGGTGTCCCTCAGTCCCCTAAGAGCTACTCGAGTCTAAGTCGGGCACTGATGTAATCTCATGAGAAAGCAAAGAACTGTGTAGATTTCTACTGCCACCTTCTGTTTCACAGTCCCTTTAAGCCATTGTGGCATCATAATAATGTAGTGTGGAAGCAAAAGACCGTCTAGTTTCCATCTGCCAATTTATGTTTCATGATGTCTCTAACTTGGAGAAACATCATAGTGGCGTGATCTCGGGAGGAACAGAAAGATCATATAGCTTTTTATGCAAGGCGCAAGTTCGTCTGCTTCTTTTGTAGGGGTTGTGGCGACGCCAGAATGCTGTGCTCCGATTGGCTCTGATTGAAGGATAGGGCATAAACCTCAAAGGAAGCTGCTTTGAGGTCTACCCACTATGCTTCAATCGGAGTCAATCGGAGCACGGCATTCTGGTGTCATCACAACCCCTGCTAAAGAAGCAGACCAACTTGCGCTCTGCATCGCCAGCTTGCAGGGTCAGTCCAGCTGCACCATTTTCCCCATTTCAACTATTTTTCCCAAGGAGAAACATTGCACGAAACTGCGTCCAAGCGTTTGTATATGGACAAACTTGTTTTTGGAAGAGTGTTTGATTTTTATTAGGCAACTGGGGGATTCCGACGGGGTTTAGCCACCACAATCCAACCCAATTCAGGTTTCGGCTCCGCGACCTTGTTTTATGCCAATTTTACTTTAGCTCACCTCACAACACTAGTGCTGTGCAGTTTAGTCAGTTTTAGTGGTATTTCAGAGCACACTAATGAACAAGTGCAAATACTTCTCTTCTACTGCTTACGCATGTTAACAGGCGTGAAACAGTTTTGTAGAAATGTGCTCGCACATGGTTCCCATTTCCTCAGCATGCTCGGTCGGGATTGCTTTGTTAGAAATTCTTGCCTTGTTTTTTTATGTAAAATTATGGGAATAATTTATTGTCCTTGTTAAAATGTCTGTGCATTAGAATGTTCATATTGAGTAAGCTTTTGTGTACTAAATGGGGTTCTCAAGCAGCTAGATCACGATCACAACAGAGGAAAAGCAAATCTGACGTTGCATGTTTACACTGTAGAGGTTGTCGGGAAGTGCCATCATGAATGGAATGTTTGTCACCAAGCATGTTGTCTTTAGAAGTTATGATGTCTAGAAAATTTTAATTTTAGCATCACAGGAAAAAATCGTTGTATAGTGCCAATTTGCTTCTTTTTATTGTATAGAGGGCTAGATTGATACCCTGCATCGGCTTCCCCATGGTGATAGTTAGCGCGCTTACTATATCATTCTTGCTAACCTGAGCCCACTAGTACTAATAAAAACAAAACATAAATTTGACAAAGTTTGTGGCACTCTTTCGCAGATGTAGAAGGACAATTTGGGTAGTACAGTACAACTGCTAGCGTGGAGTTCTTAGTGGGCATCACGCAGTAGTGGTAACATGAATGCATGTCGGTACTAGAAATGGAGGAACTGCTCCAAACTGCTTCGAACTTGTGTATGTGTTGCTCGGAATCGCTCCAAGCTTAAGCATGTGCTGCTCCTCAGCTGCTCTAAAGTGTAAATTTTTCTGATACAAGGGTGCTCCAATAAAACGGGATTTTGTTCTGCTTTAAAAATTGCTCCAAACTCCAAACTGCCTGGACCATCCCTGCAGCTTCTGTTGCAAGGTTCTCTTATCACCAAGGCATCACTTTGACATAATCTCCCGAGGAAACAAATAGCTGTCTGCTTTTGCACCTCCGGCTTGAATTTCACGGTCCGTTTGGCGAAGAGCTCCCGAACAGTTTGATTGGGAGGATGTGAAAGGCGTCCCCCCTCCCCCCTTAAATGAAAGAGTTTTGGAGCCCAGTTTCGCGGTGCCCGCACTTCGAAGAACAAAACGAGCAACCCTGACATCGGCTCCGGTTTGCAGCCTGGTGCACGTGTTCTACGAGCAGTACCTCACCATGTGGCCGGACACGTTCAAGAACCTGGCCCTGTCGCTGGGTGCCATATTTGTGGTCACCTTTGTGCTGCTGGGGCTGGACTTTGTGTCTGCGACGGTGGTCACCTTCACTATCGTCATGATCATCGTCAACCTGATGGGCCTGATGTACTGGTGGGACATCTCGCTCAACGCGGTGTCCCTCGTCAACCTCGTGGTGGTGAGTAGTTGTGCCTGCCACCCCTCTTGTCGTCGTCCGCTCGTCGTCAGGCTCGAACGTTCCTGGAATTTGAAGGAGCGTGTTGGTTGTAATTTGTAGCCTGGGCACTGAGTGGTGTGTTTATTTCATGATGAGTATTTCATTTAGTTTGTTTATTTGTTCTATTATTACAAAAACAATACATATGACAATGCGTACAGTGATCAGAGTACATAGGCAATGGCTAGTGACAAATCTTTTTGGAAGAATACAATGTAAGCCAACTAACCGGAGCATGCATAAGTTGACATAACTGTCAACTGTGATATTTTATTAATACAGGATATCATAAGCAATCATTATTCAAATGCAAGCTGCATAAAAATATGTATTGTTTATTTGCCAACGAACATACTAGACCATAGGACATCATAAGCATCAATCATAAAACAGAACTAATTTTTGTTAGGAAGAAAGTTTCTTGGAAGCAGCATTAACTATACCCCTAATATCTTTAAAGGCTGCTAAATGGAAGATACTCTTCCATTAAAGGGGCAGAGCATGCTCAAAAAACATTGATGGAGTGTACCAGCCAATCTCACCTCGACTTTTTTCTCGCGCCTTTCCGCAGCATGCGGAGGCGCAGATTAGAGGAAGAAAAAAGTCTCGAATCGGTGTTCTCCTCTGCTCTGTCCAGCCGATGAGAGGCTGACAAAGTGGGTCCCATTTTGACGTCATTGACCTCAAAATGAGAGCCGCTCCTGAGCAAGCATGTGTGAGTGGACGAAATTGCAACTTAGATATTGCATTAATACGAAAGAATGTAACAAGAGGAATTGCATCTCAGGACACAAGCGTCTTCCACGTCTTCTCTTGTAAGAATAGAGAGTTTCAGTGGCAAGCGTCAGGAAGTGTGGAATTTACCTTTGAACTGCGTACCGTAAAATGAAGAGTAAGCCCCCATGTCGCAATAAGCTCCCTCCAACTACTTTTGAAGCATTTGAAAGGAGATAGGCAATGGTCATATGAAGCACCCACCCCAGCAAACTCCTCGGCCCGTTGAGCTAACAGCGATGCTCTTCCGCATCGGCCACCTGTCTGAGAAGCTGGTGCAAAGCAATGAAGCTTTAGCGCGTTCTCAGGTGCGAAGCTTGACACATGAGCGTCGGTCCCGAGTAGGCTTGATGAGAGCCTTAAAAATTGGGGATTCTGTCAGATATATATATATATGGTATACCACTCCATGGTATACCGCCTCCTCTACCATGTCCTCTCCCTACTTTTCTACCGTCGGACCTAACGAGCACCCGTCCTTGCTTTTTCGGGATTATCTTCAATTTTTTGAGCGGGTGGTTACTTGGTATTTTACGGTAGATGCGTCAACTTCACATTCCCATAGAAAATGTTAAGAGAATTTGTTACTCATGAGAAAATTTCAGGGTCTATAGGGAAACTTGCAGCGCTTCAGTGTAGTCATGAGCGGTCTGGACTCGTGTTTGAGTGGTCACAACCTGTCGCTTTCAGGGCGTGGGGATCTCGGTGGAGTTCTGCTCCCACCTGGTGCGAGTGTTTGCTCTCAGCGGTGCCCCGTCCAGAGTCAAAAGGGCCCAGGACGCACTCACCAAGATGGGCAGTTCGGTGAGTGTTCCATCGAGATTTCGACACCGACTCAGCCCACTTCGTTTTTGCAATAAATCGTAAGATATCAGACACGTGGCTGTGTTAGTAGGTATGGTCAATGTGCGATTCAGTGCATGGGTTCTCAAGCTGGATTTGTAGGAGCCCAGGAATTCCCAGAGCTTGCGAGCTTCCTTGACTGTCTTGGCCCCCGTGTGAAGCACTTTTCATGTATGAGCACATTTTTAGAAGGCTTGAGCCACCACTGATGCATAACTATGTGCCAGTCGCTCCCTAGCATGTGAATTGTTGTTTAGAGGGCCTGTAGGCTTCTGCACTGCTTTATTCCACGAATGCTAGAGACTAGAAAATGGTTTCTCGGCCGTCAATCGAGAGAGGGATAGGGGATCCTTGAGATTGAGAAGTTTGAGAGCCCTCGATCTAGTACTAAGTAGCACCAATCCAGACTATATTTTGTTGCAGGCGAAGCATGGCTTTAACACCTATAAAATTACTCTTTGGTTTGTTTTGCCATTGTGCTCCAATGCTTGAGTGTCTTTCAGTTGTGTCTAAACTGTGTGAACGACACGTTTTCTCTCCCCCTAGATCCTGTCCGGAATCACGCTGACGGATTGTGGCATCCTGGTGCTAGCCTTTGCCAAGTCGCAGATATTCCAGGTTTTCTATTTCCGCATGTACCTGGGCATCATTGCCTTTGGCACGCTGCACAGCCTCATCTTCCTCCCGGTGTTTCTAAGCATCCTGGGTGAGTGTTCCCCTGCCCGAATTCTGCGGGACCAGTCGGTGTGCGGATCTCACACATTGGTCCATCGCTGTGCAGGTCCCGCACATTGAGTTGCCAAAGACTGCTTAAAGCGCGGAATTTAAGGAACTGCGTTGAGACCCATGCGATGCCCCACTTTGGCAACCCCGACTCCATTTTATGCTGCCCTCGATTGAAGCACACCACTTCCCTACCTCTTAAAAGTTTGAGATGAAAGAAGCGAAGTTGCATTACATAGGACAACATAGAACAATGGACGGACAAAATTACAGTTGCCGACCAATTTTTTGGACTCCGATAATTTGGACTTGTTTGATATTTCAGACCTAAAGGAGGGACCGTGACCCACCCAATACAAATAGTGCATATTCACAACCAATGTTTCGAACAGCTTGAAGTCCGAATGTTCAATTTTTCAAAAAAAATTGTCGCGAGCGATCAGCGAAAAAAAAATACACCGAGAAACGACGATATTGAATTCTATGTTGGCTGCACATGGATTAGCTTGGTTCGGCAGTACTAGTACTTGAGTACTGCTAATCCCTACCGCTGGGCGATGCTGCACGGCTTTTTTTTTTTCTCTAGCTACACGTCATTATCATCATCATCATTGTTGTTACCATTTTGCTTTGTTCATTTGCCATTGCAGTCGTGGACTTGCGCCTCTCATCTCTATCTTGTCTCGGCGAATCGTGTTTTTGGTCTGTGCTGGCTTGGGCGTCATTGCCCCATCTGTTCTTCCGCTGTCGCGATGCGTCGCTGAGAAGTGCAGAAAGTACTCGACCATGACGCCAGAAAAGAAGGCAGTGATTCTCAAGCTAATAGAAAGTTGCCGAATGCTAGCGGAAGCGGAACCTGAAACAAGGCGTGCAGGCTCAATCTGAAGCAAGGCGCTATTCACGGCTTTTTTAAGCCTCTTAGACTTAATAAAGGCAAGTTTTTTAATCTGGTGATTTTTCAGACTGCTCTATTATTCGGACGTTTTTTTTGGTCCCTGCAAAGTCCAGAAAATCGGTTGGCGACCGTGTTTGCAAAAGTCTACAAGAGTATAGGGTACAGGCAACTCAATTAATATCTGGGGAAGCATTTGTGAGCCGGCTTTGATTTACGAACTCAAGGGAACACAATTACAAGTGGGCGCTTCTATACTCCATGTTGCCTTTTTTGTTCTACTTTCTCAAAACATTTGCGCGGGTGCGCACAAACGAGACCGAAGACGAAGTCGCATGCTTGTACAGCGTTGCGGGACAGCATCGCTGCTGAAACAAAGCTAGACTTTTCACCGTGGCACAAAAAGTGGACGCCTCCAGAATTCTCTTTAAACCCCACATACATTATAATACACATTCTTTATCAGTAGGTCTTAAAAGTACAATGAGGGGAATTCCCACAAAAAGAGGTCGATTGACAATCGTAGTATTATAGTTGTGCTGCCATTTCGACACAGGTCAACAGGGTATGCTTGTTATCAGAGGCTTTACCTTTAATGGCAATGGCACTGAGTTCAACGTTCTATTCGCTTGATCCGAGTAAGCGTTGCGATTATCAATTTATTTTGTTGAGTTTCTTTATAATTTTGGCTTCAAACCAATTTGTAAGAAGTCAGAGGATTATTAGGCAGCTAGCTACTTTCTGGGTGCTCATTCAGTTTTTTCCTACAAACTGTTTTTACGATAATGTGCAATAAAATGTAAGTCCTTGTATAAAAAAAAAATTGTGCTGACAGCTCGTGACTTTTTTTTTTTTTTTTTGCTGGCTTTTTTTATCACATACTTAACCACAATCACATTTTTTTAAAGTTAACTGTGTAATTTTATTCGGGTCTGAAGAGGATAGAGTAACATCTTTAATGTGGATGGATTCTTTATGTGGTAGTGTGCAATGTAATGCACATCCTTCTATAAAAAAAAAGTATAATGCTTACAGCTGTAACCTTTTTTACTGACTTCTCATTATTGTGTACTCAACAACTTTTCAAAAGTAAACTATGTGCCTTATTATGTCGAGTCTGAAGACGGTATAGCAAGCAACGTCCTTAAAGCAGATGTGTCAAGGTTCCTGTGAATGCCACTGAGCGGCACTCACTTTTGAAAAGGGTTTATGAACCATGAACAGTCACGGTTGCCGCCGCCTCATGCTTTGTATCGCTGCCTGATTTTCACAGGTCCCCCCGTCAACAAGGACAAGTTGATAGAGCACATTCAGCTCCAGGAGATGGCCACAGTCACTACGGCCGTCGTGAGGTCCAAGGCAGACACCTACACTCGAAAGGACGTCAGCGCATAATGAGGTCACAGCTATTTAAATGTGAGTGCCGTCGAATTGGACAGCAGCTTGCGCCACCTGTCCGGTGTTTAACGTCGACCGTGAGGTGCCGCTGTCTGGCAGGAAATGTGTGGACTCCGGAGACTGGGAGCGCGTGCTTGTAGTGTCCGGCGAAAATTACAATGCGTAAAACAGAGGAGTGGGCGTAAAAGAATGTGTGTGTGTCTGGAGTTGCTAATTGAAGGAATTGGCAAAATCTGAAGCTTTTGGGGCAAGATTGTATGTCTCTTGTATAAGTGCAAGCAGGGAGGAATACTGGCTCAGCTTCTATGCCCGTTTCATCCACCAGATGATGGACCATTCTAATGGGCGGTATGGGCTTCCGGAATCCCAAACCCCTTTAACATTGTCAACATAGAAGGTGCCTATGTAGTGAAGTTAAATTAGCAAGAAACATTTTTGCATTGACAGGCAGGATATGAAAAAAGTATGGGAATCAAGAAAATTTGTATTGTTGGTATTTTTTAGTAAAGAGTCATGGGATGTTTTTATGTCTCCTTGTCAAATCCCAATCATTCCTGTAGCCAATAGGAGGCACAGAAATCGTCTTTCTCGAGAATGACTATTCTCAGACATGACCATCTAACCCGCAGGGGTGTAAACATTCACGGCATGAATATTGGAATGTGTCCGAGAAATTCTATTAAACCAGCAAATAAAAAGACTAGTTTTGCCTTTCGTGTCTTTTTAAATTAAGTTGATTTGTTTTCACTTGGCAGATGCTAATGCAGGTATGTAAAAAAATGTGTACTAAAAAAATTTTTTTTCTTTTTCTATTTCAGAAAATGACTGTTTAGTGAGAGGCATGTTGAGGAAGGAGAAGAG
Source organism: Ixodes scapularis (assembly GCF_016920785.2). Lineage (NCBI taxonomy): Eukaryota > Metazoa > Arthropoda > Arachnida > Ixodida > Ixodidae > Ixodes > Ixodes scapularis. The sequence continues at coordinate 34,779,668 of NW_024609882.1, forward strand.
GCTTTCACCGCCAAGAGCGTCTTCGTTGCAACAAGGAGCACTGCCCCTTTCGGTTTCAGTTCTGGTTCCTCGCAGGCTCTTTCGTTCTCAAGTTCTTAACATCACCTACCAGTTTCACAAGTGATAATGTCTTCATACGTGGTTTATTGATGCCCACAACTAAGTTTCTGTTGTCTCCTTTAAAAAAAAAAAAAATGTTGAGAGTCTTTGTTTTTTTTTTTACTTTTCCTTTTTTATACACATATATTGCTTTGTACAGATTCATGTGGATTGTAACCAAAGGTGAAAAAAATACTTTCTCCAATCATTCTCTAAATTCTGCAAGCAAATCTGAAGAACCCTTTTGTTTTTTGGGGGGAACATTCCCGAACGACCCTGAATTGGCACGCGCGCCTTACGAGAAGGAACTGTTCATAGCTGACGATTGGGGCCATAGAGAATGACCTTGAGATGAACCTTCAAATTGTACCCTTTTTCTTGTACCCGCGGCCTCTTCTCAAGCGTCAAACGTTCCCGGGTGATCTCTTTAATGCTGTCGCCTGACGCTGATCGAAGGCTGCATTCGTATAATGTGTCTCTTCATTGTTTTGTTTTTTGGGGACGACTTTTTGTTTAGTAAGGCAGGATGGGTGAGCATGGCATTTCAATCAAGTCACCCAGCAACGCGCGGGTGGCCGTCAGTACAACACTTGCAGAGGCCGAGTGGTGAAAGCATTGTCTGCCATCGCAGCGTGCAAGACGGGCGAACAGAAACGAGTTGTACATTCCAGTTGTTCTTAACGGTGATTTGCCTTAATAGCTCACTGGGTAATGTCGCTCCGTGCTACACAAGTGCACTCTTAGTTGCAAAGTGCATTACTGTGTCGGAGATTGACGGGCGGCCATGACATTCGCCGCGAGCAGGCACTCAAAGGCCGCCCATGTTGACACGGGGAGTCTGATGGCGCATCCGTAGTTACGGCGAGTTTGTTAGCTGCGCTGCTATGTGCAGTTTTGCTGCGACGGCCTTAAGATGAGTTAAGCTTGGATGCGATCAAAGCCTTCTTTTTCTTCTTTTTTTTTGAGGCACTTTTCACAGTGTTTAGTGGCATAGGGTATCTAGTCTGTGTGGAATCTGGGACAGTGGCATAGCTAAAACTGGGGTTTCGCGTATTTATTAGCTTTCGGTACACGCATTTCGTTCTGCGTTTTTCTGACAGCGGGAACGATTTGAGCAGAAGTCGGAATGGGCAGCTTAACGCGTGCCGGTTGAGCTAATACTTTTTTTCTTTTTACAGTTTGTTTAAAAAAAATGTTTCTTTTTTATGTTGGTTTACTGGAACTTGAAATTGGTGCCCCCGATGCACGTCCGGGAATGCTCAATTTCTGCGTTTTCATCCAATAGACTGCACGAAGCTGGTGCCTTCTTTGAACGCGTGGATCAACGTGAACACGCTGCTCTTATGGAATCACTGTCTTTGGGAAGGGGGAAAATGAGATTCCATCTTTACACCTTGATGTTGCAGTGTCTCTGTCGCCCTTTATTTTTATTGTCTTCAATACTGTACCAACCTATAAGAAATCTGTTTATTTTTTCTTCTCTCTGCACTGATGCAAGAAACAAAATAAAGGACAAACAAGCATGCCTTTTTTTTTTCATTTTTTATTGGACATTGCTTTTTTTTTTTTTTATTGTGATCGTTCATTTGTGTTATTAAAGGCGTGAGAGCAAGGTTGTCGCCACGCTGTCTCGTTGGAACGGGACACGCGGGCCTGTGTGTTGCGAGGATGTCGTGCGACTCTGTTTCGCGCCCTCCCCCCCCGCTGCTTTTTGGCGGGTGGTGCAGTTTTGCAGGAAGCTGTACAGTTACATTATTGAATAATAAAAGTGTGTTGTCTTGTGGTAACCCTTGGTCGTCTTGAATCCCATCCGAGATGGTGGCAGCAGCCATCGTTTTAACGCGACAGCGTTAAGGAGCTCTTGTCGCAGAAAAGCCGGTGTCGGTGGCGTTGTGACGGGAAAATCCTGATTGGTCGATAGGGTTATGATGTCACAGCTGCATGACCTCGCGCAGGAATATCCAACAACGTTCACGTGGAACGTGATGTCACTTGTGGAATGAAAGTGATTAAAAAAACATGATATATGTGAATTCAAGATTGCTGCATGTGTTGAATGATTTTACTTTATAAAGTAATTCATTCTCCTTAAAGAAATATTTGAAGAATTTTAGACGGAATTTGAGCCAACGACCCTTCGGTTGCAAGCCGAAACGTTACTGACCAGGCCATGGACCGCCGCACTTCCTGCTCACTGGCAGGAAGAGGATGTGAAGCGAATGTGAAGGCGATGCGATTGCGGCCCGGTAACGCTATTGCGTTGGCAAAGCCTAAGTGTCCAAGTTTTGGGGTGAGGATTGTGGGGACAGCAACGGGTCGCTGCAATTTTTTTTTACGGACGTGCCAAAAGGTGCGACGAAGAGATGATGTTGACGACCATGAAGTGGCCGGAATTAGTATCTCACTCTACTATGCATTGTTGTGAGCAGGGATTGCAGCACTTCTGCATCCTGTTTTGAAATAGGGCAACAAAAATGTGACTACATATTGACATATATCTCAAGACCTGTTGCCTTTTTGTAATTTTTTTAAAGGGCCGCTGAAAAGAAAAAGTTATTTTTTTAACCTGTCTGGTTGGGACACGCTTCCACGAATTCTAAACCAGTGGGGGGCATCCCCCCCCCCCCCCCCCCCCCCCACACACACACACACTCAAAGCTGTTCCGACAGACAGATATGAAGCCACCAAAAGTAAGCCGCTTGTCCCGGAAGCATGGGCGTACCAACCGGGGGGGCAACGCTTGCCCCCCAGTTTTCAGAGTTGGGGGGGGGGGGGGGTGGGGGGGGGGGGCAAGGCATGTGTTTTGCCCCCCCCCCCCCCCCTGAAACGGCCGCCACTGGGCAGGGCAAACACTGGCCGGCTACGCCCAAGGAATACCAAGGGCACTGGCCCCCGACCCGCGCGGACATATTTTTAACGCGCAGACGATACATACCTTAGCAACGGCGCTCACGCCGGATTGGCTGGTTCGTGGAGATAGGCGCTGCCGCCGTCAACATAGGCAGCGGATACAATGCGAGTTTCCGAAGCGGCAACATAACTTAGTGGTAAGATGTCTGCCTCAAACGTATCGGACCCGGGTTCTATCCATGGTGGGGACTTATTTCTTTTATTTATTTTCCTCGAACATTTTGTTTTGTCGAGGCATTTGGCGATATTTACGACATTTCTTTTTTTTTTTTTTTTTTTTTTTTTACGATTAACACTGAAAAAAAAAAAATGTTGTTGACGAAACATCGCTGAACTAAATCGTATGGGACTCTACGGAAGTGCATGGGGGACATCGGTGCTTAGGTTGCCGACTGGACGCCGCAAAGCGGCGTGTACAGGGGGGGGGGGGAGCGGCGGCTAAGCGGCTTAATAGTTCTGTAATTAGCAGCCGCACACTGTCGCCGCGAAGAAAACGCACGCGCGGGCGTGGGTTAGCGTGCTTCGAGTGATACACGCGCCGTCCGAATTCGAAATTTAAATTCCCTCTCGTTGGCGAGCACCCGATCCGGCGTGAGCGTCGTTGCTAGGGGGTCTATCGCCTGCGCCGTAAAAGGAGCCAGTGACCAAAGCGCCCGCATACACCAACTGGCCCTCTCCTCCCCACCCCCTCTTTTAGAACACCTACACACACACACACACACACCGTAAAAGTTAGTGATGGACCGAATCGGCCGAACTTCAGATTCGGCAAAGTTCCGCACATGCCGAAATTTTGAAAGATTTTGAAAAAATTTGGCAAATGTCTGCGCACGACTTTGTCTGGTCCTCGTCTTTTCGCCCTGTTTTTAATTCCGAAGTATGTACCAACTCGCCCAAGCCTCAACTTTAGCGTCTGCGCACGCGCACGAAAGCGACGGGGCCATGGATCGCAAATGGACGCCGCGCAGTCGCGCGGTTACCATCGTACAGTTTAGTACAACCAGCGGTTACGGTGAGGTGTAGAGTCGACACTGTAACTGTGCGTTTGTGAGCTTTTGCGAGTGTGGTTCTCTTCGCTATTTTCTGCCTCAAGAACAGAAGATCGACCAGTAATTTACGCAGTCCAATGCGCAAGTGGCAAATGATGCGGTGCATTCTGGATAAGGCGATTTTCGTTTGACCTTTCCATTGATGCAACGAGGTAGTTGAAACATTGACTGACCCCACTGCCGTAAAACGGGGCAGAGGCATGAGAGCTTGCCAGAATGTATGGGATGCAGCTGGCATCCTCGTCATAATGTGATACATGTTTTCTCCCTTCTTTTTGTTTTCCTTTTTACGTAGTTTCTGTAGTGTGTATATTCTGCACTTTTATATGTGTTTCGTTTCTTTCATATGTGATGGCGGGCTAGCAGCAGACGTGTACAAGCTACTCAAAAAAAGTAATTAAGTTAAGTTACTGAGTATTAAGGGGTATTCACACGAGGAAGAAATCCCGGGAATTTCTCCCGGGCACGCGCGCATCACGAGATGAAAACGCGAGGCTTTTGCACATCGCAAAGCCTGACGTTTTCGTCGCGGGATGCGCGTGCCGGGAGAAATCCCCGGGATTTCTCCTTCGTGTGAATATCCCTTTAGCCTCAAAAGTAATTTTAGTAGAGTAGAAATTACTAAAATGGAAAGTAATTCAGTCAATTACTAATTACCGTAGTAACGGAGCAAATTACTTTCGAATTTGCTTTTATTTCTTTCTGTGCTAACAAGGAAGTATACTTAAATAGGTTTTGATGCGTTAGCGAAATTCTGCTAGCCGAATATAGAGCGGCTTGTGTTCTCACAAACACTTTAATAGCTGGTTCTGCTTCTGCATGCCTAATTGTTGTGTACCTTTTAGTGAAGGATGTACTCCGGATGTATCATTGCACCTTTAAGGTTTAGCACTGCCTGAGCTTGATCTTGCAGACAGTGTTTGATTGCTCACAGTGTTGCGTAAAGTACGTCTAAAAACTACTTGGAAGTACAAAGTTAATGAGAGATTATGTACTTCAAGCAAAGTAGTAAGTACAACGGGTGCAATGTACTTGAAGTGAAGTACTATAAATACAATGTACTTCCAAAATAAACAGCGGTTTTTTTTTTTTTTTTTTTTGGCAGGCCGGTATGCATAGCTTCAGGGGAAATTGGAGGTGCATCAGTTTTTTTCGGAATGGGCGGCAAAATCGGAAGTGCATCAGTTTTTCTTTTTTCTTTTTTATTGCGGCAACTAATACGCCATCGAGTGATTGCTTTATTCTCGCTGACGAACCATTTAACACATTCAACTTGAAAGGCACTTATTTGTATCGGTCTTATAGCCGCCATTTCTTTACTCGGAGAAATTACCAGATGACGTCTCTAAAGACAGCACAAGCCTCTTTTGACTGAGGATGTCGATTGTATACGTCCTGTAGTGGGCGAGAATTCCTACATTGGGGAGATGCGGGGACAAGCCCTTTCTTCAAATGCGTCAGTCTCCTTGAGCTTGGGGATACAAAGAAACGCCAGTCTTCGGCGTTTCTTCTCCCCGCGCCTCATAGCAGTATTGTTGCAATGGGGGGATGGTTAAAATTTTAGGGGTTTTGGACTATCCGAACTGCTCTCTTCCTCCCCCCCCCGCCTTTCTACGCCACATGCTTCCCCCTCTGCAAATATCAGCTGATCTTCTAACATCATCTCTCTGTTGATAGGGAAAACAATCACTAAAATTCGAAAGTAATTTGTAATTTGGGTGGAAGTCACTCGGAAAAGTAGTTAAAGTAAACTACTAATTACCAAAATAGAAATGTAATTGAAAGTTACTAAACTACCCAGAAAAGTAGTTAAAGGGCAACTCCGGTCCATACTTTCGATTTTGGGATTATGACTGTTTTTAGTGCAGTCCGCGTCTCTGAATTGCAAGGTGTAATTTTTTTCTCCTTATTGTGCGTAGTTTTAAAGATATCGACGTTTCAAAGTTTTGCTTGGGTCGCGACCAACAAAACCGAAACTAGCCGCTCGAGGCTCCGGCAACACTGGGAATCGGCTGCTATGTGAACGTGACGTCAAGATCGTTCTCGATCAACGAGTACGCTAGCCGTCTAAAGATGGGAGGTAAGCTGATTTTGTTTTAATTCTGTATACGTGGTAGTTATCCAGCCCATGTAGCAAGAGTTAGTGCGTATACCCAAAAAGCTAGCGACTGAAAAACCCGTGAACTCGTGCGGTGCCATGCTCGGCGGCCGCCGCCGTGCGTGCGTTATGCGCCGTACTCGTCACTTGTATACCCAAAAGCTAGCGACTGGAAAACGAGTGAACTCGTTCGCTGCCGTACTCGGCGGCTGTCGCCGTGTGTGCGGTCTTTCGTACTCGTCGCTAGGCCTAAATTGTTATCGGGGCTCCGTGGATGGAGCGGCGTTGCTCTACGCCGCGCTACCAGTGACGTACAGTACTGGGGGCCCTCTCGCTTTCGCGCTGCTGGTCAGTTCCAGACACGAAGCTTCAAGGCTCTCCGCCGCGGGCCGCGGCGCCCGAACACACGTGTGCTGGACTGTACACGTCTGTTTTTTCGTTTTTTTTCCTCGCGCGCGTAAAAGCCGAAGTCCAAAGTCCACTCGTCGAACAGCGTTCACCCACACCTTCTCCAATTTCCGGTCCGTTGGAAACTTGTGAAAAAGCACCTCCGTGTTGCGCAGCGGGTTGTTTGAGCAGCCCACAGCGCTACAAGTTGCACTCGGCTTCTTTCGAGGAACAGCTGGGCAGTCTTGGGCGCACCGAGTTGCTCGCTAAAACGAGTCTTGGGGTCCTCACAAGCAAATAAACAAAAGGCTATACCGAAGCTACAAAGCAATGACTAAACACGCCAATCACAAGCCGAAGTACCGGTGGTAGCGGCTCAAAGAAGCGCACTCCGCGCAACGCCCGGACCGGAGGAAAAAAAGAGAACGATACGGACGTCATGGCCCAATGTTGCTTTAGCGATCGGCAACCCGCTGGCCGCCCGCTAAGGCGCAGCGGCTCGCGGCGGGTCGCATTTTTATTATCGGCATTAGTTGAGAATGCGGCGTCCGACGGACGTAACATTTTGGCTGGGGTCGTATTTTGTGTCACTACATCGATACCAGTAATTTATTTCATTTTGAGTTTTGGCCGGAGTTGCCCTTTAAACTACAGTAACTTGAGTAAAGTAGTTGAACTACGTACAAGTCTGGCTGGCAGGCGCTCTGCTTAAAGGGCCCATGAAACGATTTTTGGGTTGGGATAAATCATTTTAGATTGGGATTTTACTAATAGCACATTGTTCAGTGGACCAAAAGAAAAAAGGTAGAAAGTCAAAAGCCCGACTTTCAGTGCGAAAATTGGAAAACAGAGCGGACTATTTCGTACCTCCTCCCCTTCGCAACCTCTCTGCCTTTTCACTGTGATACATCCGCGGTCCCAAAAGCGCGTTATCGGGTCCAAACTGACGTCACACGCAACCGGACCTCACTTACTCCCTTCACCCCTAAGCTGACATTGTGCTGGAAGCTACGCGCTTGCCGGACCAATCAGGCGCCTCCCTTTCATCACCGGACTTCATTCTCTGCAGCCACATTTGCCACGCTCACGTGGCAAGTGTGGCTGGCCCAACGAGCACGTAGCTTCAACAGCACTGTCAGCTTCGGAATGAACGGGGTGGGGAAAGCAACTTTTGTCTGAATTTTGAGCGTCGGGCTAATCTTCTAGGGGGAGAATGAATGTGTCCGGGATTACACAAACAAGAGTGGGAGCAAGAGGGGACTCCCCCTTTTCGTCTTCTTTAAAGGAGTCATGAAACGCTTTTTCAACTTTTTTCTGTTTAGCTTTCCTCCTCAACTCATAAATCGCGCATTGTACCAAACAGTTCAAGAAGTCGAAAAGGGGGGAGTCCCCTCTTGCACGTAATCTCCCTTGTATAGCCCGGACACAGCCATTGTCCCCCTAGAAGATTAGCCCGACGCTCAAAATTCCGACTAGTTGCTTTCCCCACCCCGTTCACCCCGAAGCTGACAGTGCTGTGGAAGCTACATGCTCGTTGGGCCAGCCACACATTTTCCACGTGATCACGCTCTCTCGCGCATACCGACCCGCAGAGAATGAGGTCAGGTGATGAAAGGGAGGCGGCTGATTGGTCCGGCAAGCCCGTAGCTTCCACCGCAATGTCAGCTTAGGGGTAAAGGGATTAAGTGAGGTCCGGTGTCGTGTGACGTGCGCTTGGGCCCTGGTGACGCGCTGCGGGGGCCCGGTTATGGTGGCTAGTAGCCCGGTGACGCGCTGCGGGGTCCGCGGATGTATCAGTGAAAAGGCGGAGAGTTTACGAAGGGAAGGAGGTACGAAATAGTCCGCAATGTTTTGCAAATTTTTGTAGCGAAAGTCAGGCTTCTGACTTTCTACCTTTCATCTTTTGGCCCACTGAACGATGTGGTATTAGTAAAATCCCAATATAAATTGATTTACTCCAGCCCAAAATTCGTTTCATGGGTCCTTTAACTGTTTGGTGGAATGCGCGATTTATGAGTTGAGGAGGAAAGCGAAACAGGAAAAAGTTGGAAAAGCGTTTCATGACCCCTTTAAGGGTTTTCACTTATCTGCCTAGCCCCGCACACCACCACATGGGCACCTTCCCAGTATGTGCAAATGAAATTATTATTATTACTATTATAACAATCCTGTTTTCGGCTTACAAGTAGTTTTGTGCCAAAACAGAATAATATTGCTTTTTGGTTCGCGTTATTTCGCGATTTTCATGTATCTGCACAAAACTAAACACCGAACTATCATGCTCGACGTTGCACATCCAACCATTCCTAACTCTCCCCATTTTCCTAAACGTCGGTGTGTGTCTGTGTGTCCTAACAATAGAACCCGGAATTTTAAAGGTTAGAAACGGCACGTTGCGAATACGGAACACACACTTTCATGCAAAGCTGACGTCAAGTGACTCAAATCGAAAAACATGCATATTTACAATATTGTTATCTCTTCTGGTAAAGGCTCAGTAACCGTTGCATTCGTTTTCGCGCATGAAACGGTGACTCCCAGAGAAAGTAAGGACGCATTGATTGCCTTTATTTTAACAATGTAAACACACATACAGGCGTGCGCTGATGAAGCCTCAAAATCAAAACTCTTGTAGCGTGATTCGTGACTGCGCCGGCTACCCAACCTCGTTGTCACATACTTTCTGCAAGCAAACACTAAAATTGCCAGTAAACACAGAAAAGCGACTTCGATACAATTATCTTGTAGAATATCACCTTATTTAGTCATAACTGTGTCAATAGGCACTACACGTTGTATTCATGTTAAAAAAAAAAAAAAAACACTTTTCGTCAGAAAAAAATAAGTATCAATGTTAAGACTGGTAACAGTGTATTTTTGCCGAATCATTGCTAAATCTTTGAAAAAGTTCGGCAAAAGTTGCGCCGAATTTTCGATTCGGCAAAAGTTCGGCCCACTATTAGTGAAAATATGCGACCCAGGGGGGGGAGAAAGTCTAGTTGCCCCCCCCCCCCCCCCCCCCACTCAAGAACAAGTTGGTACGCCACTGCCCGGAAGTAAACGCTTGACAGGCTTTTCATCTCTTCCGAGTACTGAAGCGAACAGCGTTCAGGTTGCTGGATTTTTTCTTGTCATCCCAAGAGAGCCTTCTTGTTGCGGAGTAAACAGCGCATGCGGAGCCGAGAAGTTTCCTAGGAAGCTATTTGATGTGAAAATATTTAGATTCTAGTTGATGAAATGTGCGTATGTCCCACGTTCAAATGCCTTGTTCTCAGTGAAGCCACGTTCTGGTGGCTTCACTTGCGCCAAGCTTAGAGAGCAGCTATACTCCATCCAGCCCCCTATAGTGGGGATCAGTGATTAAACCGCCCTTCATTTGTAAGGTCACTTCCGGGTGCAGGAGCTTTACTTGCAAGGCAAACACATCGGACTGCTACAAGGCGTCTGAGACAATCCTGCGCCGAGGCATAGCCTTCTTCCATTGGCGCAATTCGGCCTTTTTTTCTATGTCGTCGGATGAGGTCCGCACAAGTACGGTCTAGCCCGCGGGCTTGGGCTTCATGGCTACGTTAATGAGCGGGCCAGGCACGTGCATTGCATTCAAGTCTACAAGGCGGCCCAAGCCGGCCGTTATTATTATTATTATTTTTTTTTTTTGGCAGCAGCGGCAGCAATGTTTTTAGAAGTTTGTTCGGGCGGTTGGGGGAGAGACCACAGTGGGGGAGACACAAATGCGAAAGCGCATGTTTGTACGTGTGTTTGCTCAGTTCGGAATGTGTGTACTGAACGCTCTTCCAGAACAGTGCCAGTGGCGGGGCATTCATTTTCACAAACGAGAAAAAGGTATTGCCTTCGTCCGGTTTTTTTGTTTTTCCGTAATTTATTTTTGTCACCGGTGCCGGCGTAGTATCGCTTCTACCCATCAGCACGCACGCATACGCGCCTGCACAATGCGGACCCTCGCAGGAGTACACCATCTGTATGAACGAGTGCGTCCACCCACATTATGGGTGAAGAGGTTTCCGTTAGGGGTGCTTTAACTAAACGATTTTTCGCGAAGCACCGCAAAAACCGGCGGTATTTTTGTTTCCACATATTTGTTTTCGGTTGTACACAGTGGGTATGGGCTATTTAGAACTTTGCCGGCTTTTGTTAGAAGTTTGAACCCGTCGCGACGTTTTCCTTCCTTTTCAACTTTGGCACATGTTTTGTTCACTTATGCTTGCCATTTTCATTTTTCCGTCTTTTTCACTATGCGGATTTGGTCGAAAAAAAAAATCGGAAGTAGTTTTCTTTTTTTTTTTTTTTGGCGGCGTGCATAGAGTTATTACAATAAACCATAGAGTTATTATAATGTACGCTAGAGGTTCAACTGGCGCTAGTGTCTACGGGACTTCCGGTTGCAAATTGAAGCAGACAACATGCAGTCTACTTTTCCAGTCTTCCTGTGTTTTGTCTCTTCGCCGTAAAATAACATGAATAAATTTCGTTATTTCGGTTGTACCGGATAGTATGTACCTTTATTAATATTGTGAAAGTGTAATGGGTTTAGTTACAGCATTTTTTTCTTTACCGCTGAACGATGTTAAACTTCGCTATGTTTCAGGCCCAAACCTCTGTTCCATGGCAGGTATGTAGAAACGAGCGACGATTCTAAGCAAAATAACGATCGAAAGGAATGTAGAGTATGGTTCAAAGTTCGCCAGTATTCTGTTGGTGCTTATATATTGCTAACATGCCCGTCCTGTCACTATTTGAAAATGACCTCGTCGTGTATCTTTACGAGTAATTAAAAAAAACGAAAAACGTTTGAAACGTAAAGAATAGAGTACGTAAGCTACGAAAGGTGTGTTTTCTTATTATTTCCTATGTCGGGCAGTTTTTATCGGGCACCTGTTCTGGAGCGTGCTGGTGATGATTTGAACCCAGAACAAGCATCTTCGCACGTATTCATGAGCAAAAAGAATAAAGCAGTACTTATTTATTGAAAATCGAACTATATTACGTGACTTTCAATTTATTTTGATCGTCTGCAAGCACAAGCAGTTACTTATCCAGTGTCACTGCGTAGTTCTTGCCGTCTCTTGGTTTTCCACATGTCCTTCGTTCGTTTGGCACGTATATCCCCCCTACTGGAAAGCGCCGACGCCGTGTTCGCGCTAACAGTGTCCGACAGTGCACACAAATACATGTACGAAGCGGTTTTAGCACCGTTTTTCATGCCACGAATTTAAAATAAAAACGCCGTAACTGACCAATTATTTCATCTGCGTGACTGGGAAATGTTCCAATGTGCCTAGTACGTACGAATTATTCGTGATATTTGCTCTTATAATCGAGCGCAGAGAGGAAATTCACTCGCTTTTTTCCATAGAAATGCATTACCGGAAGTCAATTTCAGACTGCTTGCTGTCTGCTTCAATTTGCAACAGCACACTAGCGCCAGTTGAACCTCCCGTTCACACTCTTGCGACTGCTTGCGACCTCTTAAACCTGGGTTCCTTAAAACTTCGTAAACCAGAGAACACACTGGCGCCATCTATTGGGAAGCAGTGTAAACTCGGCGGTCCGGCATATTTTTTTTATTTCTCGCGCAATATCCTTTCTTTTTTGGCTCGAAATGCTTTTGTCAATGTTATAAACGAGCCTTTCTATGGGTATTACGCACATTTGACCTCGGAAATCCCGCAAAACCTTCGCTTTTGTGAAATGCAGTTCTAGGGTCACCGCATAGATGGCGCCACAATGTCAGAGTGTTCCCTCATTCTAGAAACATTTAAGAAGTTGTAAGAGATCTCGTCTCTCTCAGTCGTACTCGGTCACAAGAGTGTGAACGGGCCTTAAAGGGCAACTCCGCTTCTTTTCCAGTAGTGCAAAACTATACAGTTCTCTTTGTTATCATCTACAAAACCCCCATGGCAAATATTACGACGGAATTCCGCCTAGAAGTTCATTAACATCGCTGTCAAAAATTGACAAGCACGAATCCGCTGGTTTTGGATGAGACGTGCGGGCCAGACAACACTGCCCGGCTGCATTTCCGCTTCCCCCAAATTCCTTCTCCCGGCACGTCGGCAACGTCATCAAGCATGTACAGCTTTTTTTTTTTTTTTTCAATTTTGTTTTTTTTTCTTGGGAGAGGACGGGTGGCGCCAGCGCCGTGAAAGACGTGAGTGACGCGCTCGGCCGGCCCGGCGCTCGACTATTGATACTACTGATAAGCCGATCGCCTCGTTGAGCGCGGCTTGTGTTACATCGCATACTTTTGAACACCAAGTAAAAGGAGGAGAGGGAAGCTGCTTTTGTAAGAATTTTGAGTGACAGGTTAATCTTCTATAATCTTCTGGGAGGAGAATAGCGTCGCCTGTGCTAATCCGGGAGGCACAAAGGAGGATCCTGATAAGAGGGGAGCTCCTTCTTCCCCTTGTATATCACGTGGGTGTACATGCTTAGTGATGCCGAATATACAATGTTGTCGGGCTTTGCCACCGTTTCGGTTTCGGTTTGTGATCATGGCTAGAGTAAAATTACACGAAAAATATTTTATTTTTCGCGAAACAAAGGATTGGGGATTGTTTTTGAGTGCTTCAAAAAGCAAAATCGGCCACTATCTCCATATTTTTGAAATTAAGCGGAGTTGCCCTTTAACTCTATGGTGGCGTGCGCAAATTACAGGGGGCGACAACTTTTCTTGGCAATGCAGTGGAAGGTACAGGCCCGCGTCCCCTCTCCCATTATGAGTGTACGCAGGCTCTCCTCCTCTCCCCGGAAATTGGGGAAGAGGAGAGCCTGCGTACACTCAAGATGGGAGAGGGGACGCGGGCCTGTACCCTCCACTGCATTGCCAAGAAAAGTTGTCGCGGAGTATAGCCATCATCATAATCGTTTATGTCGTCACAGGTAGGATAGACTGGGATAGGCCGCGAAGATCCCGACTCCGCTAGTGCGGCCACCGGACGGCCATCTTTCATGCAGAAAATTCACAGTTTAACTTGCGTTGCAGGGGCTGGCGGCAGCGTGCTGAAGACACGTTTTCTACTGGTTCGTCGTCATTCGCCGAGGAAGTTTCTTAAAACCATGTGTAAGCGATGAGACTTTCCGTTGAGAACACAATGCATTTTTTTTTTTTTTTTTACGAAGGCGGAGTGCCTCGGAAAAAAGCCACAACTGGTCGAAAGCAAGTTTCGCCGATCTCGCGGCGTGATCAAAGCTTCCTTGGCACGCCGAAGTGTTGCGTCTCTGTGCCTTCAGACGCCTGGATAACGATCAAGTATCGACGCCGTGTGGATAGGTTTTGCGAGTGCAATGTGCGTGAAGCCGTATGTAAAGGCACAACTCGTCTAAAGCAATTTTCGCCGGTCTCGCAGCGTGATCAAAGCTTCCTTGGCACGCCGAAGTGATGCGTCTCTGCCTTCGCACGCTTGGATACCGATCGGGAATCGGCGCCGCGGCAGAGTTTTGAAGGTGTGTCGCGCGTGGATGTGATTGCATCAATATGGGCCACGGAGTTCTGGATCGTCCAGCTGTTCCGGCGAGTTGCTATAAATAAAGGGAAGGGGGGGGGGGGGGGAGTCTGCGCGGTTGCTCCTCCTATGCACTATTAACCATGGCTAAGTTCAAAATCTATTCTAATGGATCACATGGCAGCACAACAGAGCAACGCTGTGGAGAAAGGAGATTTTCGAAGACAAAAGAAGACGGCGAGAATGAAAATCTGAAGCGCGGCCCATACGGTCGTGTGCAATCTGTTGCCCAATCACAATTAGGCGAGCCGCGCTCAAACGTCCAGTGCAATTAAGCTGGTTGGTAATGAGCCAGCACTGATCAGTGATGAGGAGCTGTTGCGCGCGGTGTTCTGTAAATCGTCGAAAAACAAGACGCACCTTCCCCCATCTTCCGTCGCTACTGGACGCTGGATCAAGCACGTTTCTGGACCGTGAGTGCCGCAAGCTACAAATACAGTCGCCAGTGTAAAGTAAAACGCTGCTCCAGAGGCACATATGGCTTCGCGCACATTGCACTCGTGAAACACATTCACACGGCGTCGATTCTTGAACGGTATCCAAGCGTGCGAAGGCACAGAGACGTAGCACTTCGGCGTGCCAAGGAAGCTTTGATCACGCCGCGAGACCGGCGAAACTTGCTTTCGACGAGTTCTGCCAATTTTTCTGTGGCACTGTGCTTCCGTAAAAATTTCCACGTGTTCTCAACGGCAAATCTCACGGCTCACAGAGGGTTTTAGGAACCTTCTTGGGCGAATGACGACGAACCAGCAGAAAACGTGTCTACAGCACGCTGCCGCCAGCCTCTGCAACGCTACAAAAACGCGATTTCGCAGCGTGCAAGATGGACGTCCGGTGGCCGCACTCGCGCTGCGGCGACCAAGCGGGGATGCGCGAACCAGCAATTGTCGTAGAGATCAGTGGCTTCATCCGTCTGATAGAAGTCCTAAATCTAGTATGTCGGTAACTCTTCAGCGTCCCAAAAAATAAGGTATGCAGAAGGGTATGCACTTGGGCTAGTTGGTGATTCATGTCTGTGAGGGTAAAAGCGCTAAAAACAACGGACGACTAAAAGAAACGAACCACACAGAGCGCTCTGTGATGTTCGTTTTTTTTACTCGTCCGTTGTTTTTAGCGCTTTTACCCTCACAAAAATGAGGTATGCGCCGAGAAACTGAGGGAAAAGAGGAGACGAGAGCCCGCGGAGACGTCGGAACGCTGAGTTCTGATTCGAATGATTAGTGGGTAGACCTAAAGCTAGCCGCTTTTGTCTCCACTGCGCTCGCCAGACGCGTTAGAACTAGTGATGGACCAAATCTGCCGAACTTCAGATTCGGCAGAGGTCGGCAAAGATTCGACAAATATATATCTGCGCACGCACGAGAACGCGAGGGGGCCATGGATTGCAAATGGATGCCGTGCGGTCGTGCAGTTACCATTGTACAGTGTAGTGCAACCAGCGGTTACGGTGAGGTGTGGAGTAGGCAGCACGGTAACTGTGCGCTTGTGAGCCCTTGCGAGTGTGGTTCTACTAACCAGTAGATTACGCAGTCCACTGCGCAAATTTTCATTTGATATTTCTAGTGACGGAACGACTTGACTAGCAATGAAGGGGCGATGCAACGATTTTTGCACTTTGCTCAAATACCGCTGAAAACGGATCCCTGACGTTAATGTCTTATGAAACACGCGTTCGTTTTTCACCCCACGCAAAAAAATCCCAGAAAAAAAAAAAAAAAAAAAAAAAAAAACGAGCAGCGTTCGCTCCCTCAACTCGCAGCCAGAAATCCTTATCAATTATATACGTGCTCTTGCGGTCGAACACAGCATTTCTGCCTGCCTGTTTTGTATACTGTGAGTGTTCATTTTTTTGTTGTTATTGCTTGTAATGTCCAAGGAGGTGAAAATAAAGAGAGAATACATGCAAGCTGTAGATGACTGCCGACGAAAAATAAGAACGGAGATGTGAGGTGAATTTTATCAGAAGATATTCCAAACCTAGAACTTTAAGAGACTCCTTATTGAGTAAGAAATTAACTTATATCTAAACAGGGTTTTAAATTAAATAAAAAAATACTTGTCACTTTCACCGTACCAGCTTATTTGTCCGCTCAACACTTATTAAAATAACAATTGAGAAACCTCAACTTGTTCCAGATCAGCAGGTCTCAAATGTTTATTCATTAGATCGGGGGTCTCCAAACTTTTTGGCTAAGGGGCCGGATTAGTGATCTGTCGCAGTCTCGGGGGCCGGGAAAAAGGAGTGAATATAAACGAACAAACACGAAGTGAAGAAATATAGGTAGGCATTTAAACACAGAAATTAATGTTCAAATAAGCGTGTAAAAGAAACCCTAAGGAGAATGAATACATATACTTCAGTTTGAAAGTTAAAATTTAGCAAATTGACCCCGTAAGTGTTACGTCACCGCTCCAAACAAACCGTTGCTAGGGGCGTTGTAATGGACGAATACATACATGGGAATGGACTCCACTCCGAAACAACGATATGTCAAAACTTGGACGTGGAATTTAAACGTGTAAAAATGATAGATAAAGGAAGCCTAGATATCACACTTACCACAACAGAAGTTTGCCGAGAATCGGCTGTTTCTGAAATATTTGCGACGGCAACTTTCGTCCTCGAGACAGTCTCGACAAGCTTGTTGCAGACGACTAGGGCATGACGGACGCAGACGGAATGACTGAAGTATGCTGTCTGCAGCAGTTTGAATCGTTTGCACAATGATTCGATTTTGATTTTGTACTTTTTTGAAACATGGCAGGCCTAAAAAAAACTAATCAGGTTTATAAAAACGAATTGTATTTGCATTTGCATCTCTCGCTCGCCGACGCCGCGACTCCTCAGGGATATATTAAATTTACATATACCGAAAGGATCATATCTTGTAACCCTGGACGTGCCTTCATTGTACACGAACATTCCACACGACGACGGAATAGCGAGTCCTAAAGAAAACCAGAGAGCCCAGATGGTCACGTCATTTCGACCCTGACAAGGCTTGTTTTAGAACTAAATGCATTTGAATTTAATATTGAATATTTTAGACAGGTTAGCGGTACCGCAATGGGCACCAAGATGGTACCCAGTTATGCTAACATTTTTATGGGGAAGTTAGAGTCAAACTTTTTGTGCGATTACCCATTAAAACCACTGCTGTAAAAAAAGATTCATAGATGATATATTTTTTTATCTGGACACACGGCGAGGCGGACCTGCAAGACTTCATAGTTAATTACAACGCTGTCCACCCACACATCCGTTTCACTCATACTTACTCCCAAACGGACATTAACTTCTTAGACGTGACCCTTACAATAGAGGATGGGAAATTAACAACAAAGCTTTATCGCAAGCCAACAGATCGGCAACATTACCTTCATTACAAGAGCGACCACCCACGTCACTGCAAGCACAGGCCCACCGTTTTAAACGCATCTGTTCAAACAAAAATGATTTTGACGCGAGCGCTCAAAGCCTCAAGAACGTGTTGAGACATCAAAAATATCCACCACGTGTAATTGATAATGCGATCCATAAAGCCAGAATGCTGAACCGCAGCGTTCTCCTGGAGGACCGTCCCCTGCAGAGCAACACACACCGCACAAATCTGTGTCTCACCTACAGCACTAACTATCCTAACGTAAATAATATTTTAAGACGACACCACAACATGCTCGAGCAAAGTGACCGCCTAAAACGCGCATTTCCCTTCCCACCGGGGGTGATCTAGAGACGATCACGCAACATCAGAGACACGCTAGGAAATTCACGGTTAAACTCTACACCGGGACACAACGAATGCAGGCCC
Organism: Ixodes scapularis; assembly: GCF_016920785.2. NCBI lineage: Eukaryota > Metazoa > Arthropoda > Arachnida > Ixodida > Ixodidae > Ixodes > Ixodes scapularis. The sequence continues at coordinate 34,797,547 of NW_024609882.1, forward strand.
TGTAATACACTGCAGTGATTAAATTGCCTACAAATTCAACAAACAGACACAGCCAAAAGCGCGCATTCGCAGTACTCAATGAAAATTAAAGGGGAACTGACATGCAACTCTTCAGACGTAGTGTGCTTGCTAGAGTGTAGAGTATGCAAAATGCAATACGTAGGACAGACCGAGACAGCGTTTAGACTACGCTATAACAACCACAGATCTCACTCTAAAACTAATCCAGGCCTCCCTCTTTCAAAACACCTCCGTCTCCCAGAGCATTCTTTCCATGAATTATCTGTGACATTACTGGAAACTGGATTTAGATCAAACCGGGAGTGCGAACAGCGAGAGTCATACCTCATATAGAAATTCAATACTATAGAAAAAGGAATAAATGAGAGTCCAGGAACACTTGCATCAGTAAGAGCATTAACCTAGACTACCTTTTCATTGTGGTACTGTATTTTCGACTGTAGTGGGACCACGTGATTATTCTATTACGACTCCTATATTGTGGATGTTATCTTCTATGGAACCCTGCTGTTCCCGTGCTTTTCTTTTACACGCGTGTTTCATGTTTCATGAGCCACACCTCACAAACGTACCCCCCCCCCCCCCCCCAAACCCCGTACCCTCTCTCCTTTTTTTTATTTTATTGGAAGACCGGGAAAACATGTTTTTTGCGATTTTTTGCTTTTTCGGTTTCCTTGACACGCGCGGCGCCCCAGGGGTGACCGTCGCGGGGATGCATAGGCTCCTTGGGGGCCATCAGCCAAGAAGACGTCGCTGTTGTAAGCGCTCAAGCGCACTTTGTATTTCGCCGCCCCGCAGGAGGAGCGGGCTCAGGTCAAGTTGTTTGCTATGTAGAAACGCGTACGTTGCCTACACCTTTCTTTTTTCTTTTTTGCAGTTCTGAATTTTTTTGCCGTAGCGATATGCCCTCACTTGTAAGTCATCTCCTGACGAAGCCGAGTCTCTCGGCGAAACTGTCGATTAAACTTCCGCTGTTTCTTGCTTCTCACCGTGAGTTTTTCACTTCGTTATATATATATATATATATATATATATATATATATATATATATATATATATATATAACGGGCATGGTGGCGGGAGGCCGAAGGCGTGGGTATAAAACTGAGAAGAAAAAAACCCTTAGTGAAAAACAGCAACAACGGACGATTTAATCTTCGACGTTTCGGCCGGAGTCCGGCCTTCGTCAGGAAGGCCGGACTCCGGACTTCGTCAGCATATATATATATATATATATATATATATATATATATATTCAGGGTGTTTTTTTTTTTTTAAGCTTAACAGATTTAAAAGAAAAACGTGAGAGTTACACTTATGCCGCTTGTGGAGGTGAGTTATACGGCCAGGGGGACATATTATAGGGGGCTAATCATAACTATCGGTCGTCTAATTAATTAAAATTTGTTAATTAACCTTTTACTTAATGAAAATAGACATATTGTTCCAATTAGAAACTTGCTCAGCGTCATCGAAAATCACTAAATCAGTCATTTTCAGAAGGACTTTCGGCGCGTGAGAAGCGTAGTATTGTACTAAAGTTACCGCTCGTGGAGCAGGTACAAAGCTGGCGCTAGATAAGAGACGGAAAAATCGCGCGGGCGCCTCATCGCAACCGCTAGCTTTGTACCTGCTCCACGAGTGTTAACTTTAGTGCACTACTACGCTTCTCACGCGCTCAAAGTCTTCCTGAAAATTACTGATCTAGTGGTTTTCGATTATATTAGATTAGATATATGCTATCTTGTGAAGTCTATCGGGTTCGAACGAAATGCGAACAGCGGAGCGCGTGGCCTACGATACATGCCCTTGTTGCCTCCAGGAAACCCGGAGGCAACAAGGAACTGATACATCTGCAGAGTGGAAAGGGGTCTGCGAAGGTGTGCGCCTACTTCCGAGGTGCATCCAAAAAAGAGCACATGAAGGCTCCCCTCGCAGTCCCTCCCTCCACTCCGCACACCGTGCAGTACAGCCAAAGCTACAGGGGAGAGAGCGTATGTCTTCCTGTTCGAGAGGAGGGAAGGGATGAACGGGAGAGAAGGGCTGGGATTCCCCTGTTCCTCCTTTCCCTCCTCTTGAACCGGTCGGGATCCACTCTCTTCCATGTAGCTTTGGCACGGTTTTAGTTTGCGCAGCATAGTGACCGTCACGTCACCGATTCCTGCGATCCGCACCTCGTCCGCGGACGCGCGGACTGATAACGTCGAGCCCTTTTTACTAGCGGAGTTTTGGCGGGAGATTGACTTGTAAAGCGTTTAGTCTAAAAATACTATGTTTTCCTGTTTTTTTTTTTTGTCTTTTTTTACTAATAAAACAAAAATGGCACATCGTTGTGTTTTGTGCGTTCGCTGGTTCATTTTGTCGTGCAATTGTTGGTTCCACGCGTGAAAGAAACTGCAGAAACTTTGTCCAGCTGACGACGCAGATTCCGGTACTCCTCCGGATCCACGTCAAGAAGCTCCCGTCAAAACTCGTCCAGCACGCCGCAGTAATTCTTGAATTTCCAATCAGCCTTTCACCAAGCAAGACCTTTCTTGTGGCAGTGGTGTACCTGAGCGTTGTGCACGAGCGCTCCGCGTGAAGGCATCTCCAAACTCACCTCCGCGATCCCTGAACTTCGTCGCTTTTAAACCAAAGCCTTCTCGAGCAGGACGCATGGCTTTGTCACTGTCATTGCTTGGGTTAGTGAAGCTAGTGGCGCTTCGCTCGACGCTTATCACGGTATTATGTCTCGACCTGTACATAACAGCGGCGTACTATTCTTTATCGAGGTAGCAAACGTCGATTTGTCTTTTGGACAACGGTGCTGCACGGTGCGATGTTGGAGTTTCGCGGCACTGTGTGGTGGCGAAGAGGTTCGGTCCGTCCTCGCTGGCGTCTGCTCGTCGTCTGCCTCGTGTGAATGCACTTGGGAGACGGACGAACCGTGGACATGGTCGTCACGTCATCAACCCGTCCGCGAATCAGACTGTCGTGTGAATCGGCCAATACCCGACAGTGCACGCTTCAAACGCCAAAAGTATCGCTGCTTCTTTAGACAAGCACCCCTTGTAAGAATTAGTTTGCGCGGCGTATGAATAATACGCAAAACTTCCTCTTTTTTTTTTCTTTCTTGAGGTGAAAACGAGTATACAGCTGCCCGCAAATAATTCGTCGCGATAACTCCTTGAATGACATCGATAATATACATTTGCTTCTGAATGCACTTCCGAGCTCGCCTGCTCGGCCTTTCGGCGAATATCAACGCGATAAAAGATTTTGCACACGCCACGGCAGATGTGCAAGCTTTGTAGAAGGATCAATGAGTTCAACACCCGTCCCTAACGTTGATGTCGCACTTTGTATGCTCCTTTGCATGTCTGAAGTGCAGCGCCGCACAACCCGTTTCGTGGTGAAGCGCGTCGAAAATTACCTGCGCTCTAAAATGAAGCACCGGCCCGGCTCCCTTGCACTGTCACCATCGAGTCTAAATTTCTGCACTTGACGGTGTCATAACCGTTGTGACTTGGAGCTATTTCAAGGCGAGCCGGTTCTTTGCAGTTCCTAAACTACTGCGTAGTGGCGTTAGGGCTTTGGTAATCACCTCACAAGTTCCCTGGAAACTTGAGCGCAGAATTATGTTTTCATGCACGTTTTTTGTGAGTAGGGGCAATACCTGCTTTTTTGCGCGCTCCCATCTAATACTTTTCTATGGGAATAGACCACATGCAAAACTAAAAGCGCCATCTAGTGTATTCATAACCAATGATAAAATCTCCGCTATATTGGGGGGTTTCTGTACCGATAGTTTTCCCCGAGAGACAATGGTCCCGTTAAAGTGAGAGTCGTAAATCTAAAATACGATCACGTACTGCAAATCCAGTACGAACCTTTCAGACAACGTCTTCGGTGGAGACAGTTCCCTGGCCTGGATGGCCCAGTTCACTGCTTGAGTGACGAGTCTTGCGACCTCATTGCTGACAATTCCTTTTCCAGAATTTCGTGACCATCCTTTTTCTCTTTGAACCAAAACTAAGCATCAACCCATTGAGATCACAAATACATTTTCCTAATATCATGAAAACCCAGTTAAATGCAGATGCGCCTCGTCCACTTCTTGACTATAGTCGGTTACAGGTCAAGAAGGTAGGAGAAGCTCCTCCCATAAGCGGTGACGCGCCTGTTTCAAATCTCTCCGCAGTCGAAAGAAGAGTTCACTGGAAACGCTCCTTGTTCTGCTTCAATGGATTCCCACTTGTCTCCGATCCCACTTTTCCAGAAAGCGACCTTTGTATTCATTGAAGGGGGAACCGAGCCCCTGAAAGCAGCCTTTGTATCCATCGGAGGGGGGAAGCTAATCCCCGAAAGTCGTATTTGTTTCCGTCGGTGGGGTAAAACTCTAATCTCCCTCTCGTGGGTTCCACAATGCTAGGTCAAAGTCGAAAGATAAAGCAAATATGTAAAGAAAGGCAAGACCCTCCTCGCGCGTTGGCCGCGACGTCACGGAAACAGTGGGACGCCATTGGATGCGGAGGTGGCGGAGGGATATCTTATTCCCTTTGAGGGGCATTTGCCGCTACCTTCTTAACCTGTAACTGACTATAGGGTCGGCCGCACGTAAAGTTGTTAAGAATTCTCTCGAGTAAATTGGGCGTAAAAAAAGAAAGACCTCATCGTTCCCAGCATGTAGTACGTGCGGCCGAGATGCCAGACACTTTTCTTTTTCTCGCGCTACCAAAGCATGGCGCTGATAGCACCATCATCACACTTTTTCCCTCTTTAACGGTAAAAGATAATACCGTCCTGAATTCTAGACACAGGATCACTGCAATTTAAAGCTTGTAATGATTCACTGGCTTTCTGGTTCGCAAAGATCGTCGCTTCTGCGGGCTTTTTTGGGGAAGCTGGTAAAATCTGGAATGAAGCTTCTTGCGTTTGCGGAGATCCTGTGCCACTATGCGCTTGTTTTGGCGTTAGAAAGTCTTTGCTGGCGAAAACTTCAGTTGTCCTTCTTTGTTAAGCGGAGGAGTCACTTGCTCCGTGCTGCATGTTCTCTGTTGACAGAGGTGGAAGGCGATGATCTTAAAGGTGATCCCCATGACGTACGACATGCGGTCGTTAGAACCTGCCGAGACTTCATCTTTTTTCCTGACGACTGTGGAAGTGGCAGGAAACCCACTTCGAATGGAAATTGACACAGAAACCAGCGTCTCCATTATCGGACAAAGGTCGTTTCAAGACCGATTTCCCGAGCTTCAGTGCGAGCCTTCTGACGTCGTCCTAAGAAGTTATCGCGGTGACCTTTCTATAGGGTCCGAAGAAAGGTCGCCGTGTCCGTCTGATTATTGAATAAAAAAGCAACGCCACCAAAGCATGGCACCGATAGCCCCATCATCACAGACGGCGCTGTGGACAGCCTCATGAAACGGAGTATTTAAGCATATAAAGCGAAAAATAGGGCCTCTAACCAAAAGTTTAATAAAAAGTAAACCCGACGTTTCGAGATCAGTTCGATCCCTAGTTCACTGGTGATGCTTTTTAACGGAACCTCCTGTCATTCCCAAAATGTTGTCTGTCCGTCCGTATATTTTCCGCTAAATTTAGCGGGACAAATGACGTCACGTGACCTATACTTCAATTTAGTTCCCCCGCTAAATTTAACGGGAAAATTCACGTCTTTGGACCCAAACATGAATTCAGTTTCCCTGCTAAATTTTTAGTACGTGCGAGGGCATTGCTGGAGTCATCAGCAAGACTATACTTTGTTTCACTTTAAACGCAGCCAAGTGTACGAGCTAGTGGAACCAATCGGACAGCGCAAAAAAGACGCACCATCATGGTGTTCGTACGTTTCTGTTTCTCGCCCACGATTCGACGCGACTCGGCTCATAACCTCAGTCTTCCTTCTTCGGCATCGACCACGGCTCAGCTGCTGCCTTTCCCGAAGCTCCAGGCAGACGGTTTTCTGGCCAAACCAACCGGCGGTTTCTGACACATCCGCCTGTCCTGCCTTAGCAGGACAGGCGGATGTGTCGGAAAGCGCAGGTTGTGTGTCAGAAAGCGTAATAGCTGTACACTGCACGCGTGGCAGCTCAAGCAAACCTCCAACACCTGTTCACTCCAGAGTGAAACGCGAGCCCTTATCGGTTGCCAGCCGATTACGCCGTGTCGGCCATTCCGCTTCGCTTTTCTTGCGGTTTTCTTTTTTTTTTTTGCGCGTGGTCGGTACGGAAAGACCCTTATCGCTCAAGTAGAACATCACAACGAGAAGGGAGTTCACAATGTGCGTTCAACGTCTGTGCCGCTGCTGTCAGTGTCGTTTGGTCAACGCTGCGCTCCGTACGTCGCTCATCTTGCGCCCGCGGGATCGGAAACTTTGGGATTGCGGATTCTGACGACTTCTGCGACGGGTGCTGCGAGAGTGTGAACTTCGTTTTGTGCCACGTACGATACGATCATGGCTACGGTTGCGACTTCGGTGTCCGTGGACACTGAGGCGACTGCGGATGGTGAGGAAGGCGCCGACGACGAGAACACTGCGGATGACGAAAACGCGGATGACCGTGAAAGAATCACGGATTGTGAAGCCGCCGCAGGTCGTGAAGTGCTCCCTGTGGATGAAAAGATCGTTGATGTGGCTTTCGCGAAAGAGGTCGGTACTGCTGGTGGTGAACCGACTCAAGACGACAGGTGTGACGACCTGGAAACTATTGGTGACAAATCAACTAACGATGATAAACCAGCGGCGGCCTACGAGGAAACTACTTCGGACACCTTTGAATGTGATTCTTGCAGTGTAGTACTTGCGGAAGATGTGGGATTTGCTGGTAACAAGGCAGTCACAGAGGAAAAAGTTGCGACGGTCGACGAGAAGCCTGTGAGTGTAAGTGTTGCGAGTGATGTGGGGGCTGTTCGCGACGTGAGATTGGCAAGAAGCGAAGTAGTCGAAGACGACGAACAGGCGCTCGATGAGGCGGTTTCAAGGGACGTGGAAACTGGTGATGGCGAAGATGCAGCGAGTGACGAGACAGTGGACGACGAAACAAGCCTTGAGGATCGGGATGTCGTTGCCGACGAGCCAGCTGACATCTGCTGGAGCGATCTGGTTAAGAAGTAAGTTTTCGCCTTCAGTTTTTTGGTACGAGCGTTCCGTGTTGACCACAACGATAATCACTAATTGTTTCCCGCTGATAAAACATTTTTTTTTTATTTCTGTAACCTGGGCATTGTTCCACAGTATCGCATGCTGACAACAACGTTCTCTTGTGACTATTTGAAAGTGATTACAGCAACAAGGAGGCGATTAGAAGATCGGTGAAAGTTGTCTAGGGAAAATTGAATGATGCACAACCACCTTGCACAGCTGGGGACAGGCGGGACACAAAAAATAGGACTCCCTCCCTCGTGGCTCCGGCCTAAAGTCTGAACCCTGTCTCCCAGTGGACACGGTCATGAGGTTTGACCAGAGGGAAATTGGCGACTCCCTCACCGGCGGGAAAAGGCGGCAGGTTGATGTTTTTAGTTTCTTTGCCCGATATCCCAGACTGCCTGGTGATATGGGGGAGAAAATTGGCTTGGATGTGCGGGAGGAATCATATATATTTGTCCTTTTGACTTGGGATAGGTGGCGCAAGCTACCGCCCGTTACTAAGAGTACAGCAATTGACAACCATGCATCCATCGGTTGCTGACGTTTGGGCGTAAAAGAAGGACCATAACAAGTGTGTTTGACCAACACCATCTAGAATCATGAAGGCCTCCGAACGCTCCACACTTTCTCCATAGAACGTCATCAGGGTCGGGTGGCGCCAACTCAGCAATTGGACCCGAGCCCGATGCCGATCGTCCTTCGACGTGTTGATTGGATACGAGGCACTGCTGAGCACTGACGCAGCACTCGCATCCAATTCGTGTCTTCGCTTGATCTTACGGTTATGAAGTCAACATTCAAGTTCACAGGCTTTGATTATTCTAAGTGGCGTTGGTTTGACACGTCTGCGAGCAGTGTTTGGGGGTTCGACGTCGCTCTAATAAAAAAAGAGAATCTTCGATGACAAACATTTCGAACATGAACGCACCATTGTTCGTTTGTGTCGTCTGTCAAGGATATTTACGCCAGTTTTTCAGCGCACCCTGACAAAACCGTGTAAATAACCTCGGCTTACATTTTATTTTTTTACCGACGTTGTGGCTACGAGAAATTAAAGACCTGCCCGGCGTTTCGTCTGAAATTTACGCGACGGCTCAACAGGATCACGTCACGACGAAACAAACGGTCTGGTCTTAGCTTTTTAATAGTTCCATCGCTAGATTCATTGACCTTTCTTCTGTTGGATGGCCTCTTTCTTATCATGTAGACTAGCATTCGCATTTTCATAGGAGCGCCTTATCTCTAAAGTGCTCGTTCTATTGTTTTTCTTTTTTTAATTATTTTTCAGTTATACGGCTATATTTAAAACGTAGCTGGTTTGATAGTTTCTTTGCGCACTGCGGATCTGCGTTGTAGGAGTTGGCATAGCCCTAAACCACATCAACACTATAAAAAAAAGTCCCCCCCCCCCTCCTTACTTCGACGTGTATAAACACACAAACAGGCTTTTGCCGTTGACTATTTTCTTCACGGCAATCCTACACTCGCGTTCACCTCAAGAACCGCAGTGAAAGAAGTTCGGCTTCTCGCGTACGTCATTACTTCCCCCGTTCATGTGATGAGTTATAGTCAGTGGTTCTCAACCATTGATGTTTCGCGGACCCCTTGTGAATCGGCGGAGAAGATGGAGGACCCCGCTCGTGGCGAGGAGAGGGGAAAGGTACAGGTTAAATAAAATAAGGATTTGTTAAATTGATATAACTAAGGGCTATAGTTGGGAGGAAGGGGGGGGGGGGGGTGAAGTCGATCTCTCTTATTGACATACACACGAGAAAACTCGCCTTAAAACTGAAACATTTCTTCTCGACCTGAAAAAATACATTGACTGATGAGGCAGGATTCGCGGACCCCTAGAACGCCTTCGCGGACCCCCATTTGAGAACCACTGAGTTAGACATATGTAGGCTCATCCGATACCATCTTTAGCCGGTATGTCATTGTAGAAGCGCGGCACACGAAGAGCGCGTAAAATTTTTCCTCTTTATGTGAGAGCGGGCATAGTACGTATTCGCTGCGGAACTTTGCGTTTGCTAACGTGCTCGCATTGCACAGTTTGTTGCAAATCTCTCGAAGCCCGTTGAAAATATCTAAAGATAGCAGCAGTCACGTGTTGGTTATCTGCGGTGAAGTATACAATTTTGATGGCATACAAGGAACCTATAGTGGTAGCGCGCAGATTGATAGCTTTCCTCGTCATTTATTAAATCCGTAGATAAATCATGACTTATTAAATGCTTCATGGGCGAGCCGAAAGCTGCTCTCCGCCATTCCTTCGGCGGCCGCTCTTAGAGCGGGGACTTTCCTCGGTGTGGCGCTCGGCGGCAGCGATTTCAACTCCCACGTATGCTATACAAAGGCTTGTCGGCTTTGTGCGTCAGCGTTATGGATATTTCCGACCCGCTCCAGGTTGCTAGCACACCAGAGCTCGGCGGGAAACGCCGCAAAGCATCCGTCTTGCGCCGCGTGCTAGCGGTCGCGAGGCGCTAGCACCATAACCGGACGTCACCATTAACCGGACGCCTATACCTCGTTGTGATTGGATTGATCTTGATCGCTTGATCGAATTCTCTTTTTTCTTCTGTCCATGTCGGTATGGACGGGTGGTGTGCCGGCGTTCGTTTGTTTATTAGGGAGTTTTAGTAGACCGTGTTTCCCCTAAGCCCTCCGCTACGAAGAAACCGCCACTGCGCCTGCGAGCCGACGGCCTTGGCTGTAGAGTTCCGGGTAGCGGAGGGGCTTAGCGGAGGGGGAAACACGGTGTACTAAAACTTTCGTAGACCGCGTTTCCCCCTCCGCTAAACCTTCCGTAACGAAGAAGCCGCTACTGCGCCTGCGCGCCGATGGCTGTGACTGTCGAGTTCGGGGTATCGTAGCGGGTTGTGGACAGCGTTGCGGGACGGCGAAAACGGTCTACGAACACTCCCTAATCAGTAATGCGTGACGCAGGTTAAAGACCCCGGCTGGTTGCAGTCGTACTGCACTGACCAAATCGCGTCTTCTGCAGTGGAAGCGCAAGTTTCCTCGTTTGATGCAACTGCATACTGAACGTGACTTTTTTTTTTTTTTTTTTTTGTAAATGGTTTTGTCATGTGAAAGCAAGCTGGATCGACTTTTATTAGAGCCCCTTATAGATAGGATGCTATGCTTGCACCTTACGTCATCCTTAGTCCGAATCTAGCGTAGACAAAACGTTAATCGCCGAGCACAAAATTTATTGGCGTAAAACAACACATACAAAAAAAAATACGGGGATAACGGTTTTGGTGGCGTAAAACCGGGGCCACACTGCTAATACATCATGCAAAAGACAGTCTGCAAACACGAGACACCGAAATATCTCTGGTTCGAATGCCCAAGTTGCCTCTTTGAACGCATTGCCATGCGGCATTCGAAGCAGAGATCTCGCGGTGGCTCGCGTTCGAATCCGTATGCAGGCTGCCTGTTCTACGATGTATGAGCAGTGCGACACCGACTTAACGGAACTCTGTTTTACGACGAAACTTCAACCGAGACATTAATAAATCGGGTTTGTGGGCGAGCCTCTAAAGTCAATATTTGGTCTCTTAATTGATAATCTCTGAAATGAAACGACAAAATTCAAAAAAGAAAATTATACTTAAAAAATAACTCGCACGCGTCGTTTCCCCTGCTCTGCCGATCCATGAGACCCGAGGTCTGTTTAAAAAAAATTGCGTCATATTATAAGCATATTCAACTATGTGGATACCGATAAGGTAAACACCTTAAATTATCGATGCGTATGGACGTGAAGATTTCGCCCGAGTACTGATATTTGTGGTGTCGTGTTCGGCAAACAGTTGTTAAAATATGCCGTCTCCAAGCGAGCTTTCGGAATTCCGCTGATGTAGAAATATCAGAGGTTGAATATGTTCTTTGGCTAATTTTAGTGTATGTCGTTTTTACCTGCAATCGTGGGGGGGGGGGGGGGGGGGGGGGGGGGGGAGGTTTGGTCATGCTTAATATTCAGCACTGCGGCTCGTTTGTGCCCTTACATTCAGTTTATTAAAAATTCAGTTTCTTTGCTTGCTCTGTCTGTCCCGCTGGCTATTTTCGTTGATGTTTTTCTCGTTTGCTTTTATACATAAAAAGTATCGTGTCGTTACATTAAATATACGCTTATCATAGATAGGACGAAGTTCATTATGGTCAGGAAATGAGAGATTATGAATTCAAGGACAAGAATGTTGCTTGTTTACAATGGCGAGCGCACGTCATTATGATGGCAATGTTAACGACATTAGTCACATCAGCAGTTCGGTTGATCCCCATATTGACAGTATTGTCAAACCATATTTTTTGTTCGGGAAACAACTGCCAGAATTTCAGTGTATAGGCTTAGGTACCGTATTTGCTCATCGGGAATGCGTTTTCATAGATGATCGTTACTATAATCTGTTGACTGCAGTAAAAAGAGCCTGGTTTCTTTTTAACCTTATTCCTTCAGTGTGTGAGTAAAAAGTGCGAGCTGGTGGCTTGTACCCAACGAGGTAGAGGGCCTTAGGGCAGTAAACTGGCAGCTGAAAGTGTCCCCCAATTGGCCGTCGCCATGTTGCATATTTTTGACCACTAGACACGTGACCTTATAGTTTTACGTCTAGATTTTAACGAAGTACCGCACACATAATTGCTTATTGATCGTTAATAACAGTACTGACGAGATAACTTATGTTTCGTTTGTTTCAAGTCCAAAATGTGCTTTTGCGACAGAAACTCGAGCAGCTTCGCAATGCCTCCGCTAGATTCCGTCAGCCGCGGTGCTGTATTTTGGGTTTTTATCGGAGCTTGACACTAGGGTGACCACCTTCCTGCTAGCGAAATGCGGGACACGCGGGAGGGGGGGGGGGGGGGGGGGGTATAGAGAAAATTTATTTACACGCACTCAACGAAACGAGGCTCTGTTAACACATGTGTTATCCTGTACCGTTTACACACTTCTTTCTAATTGTATTGCAGCAATTTAGCTCAAATAGTTTCCACTCCCAGTGATATATATTATTGAATGCCAAACAGGTTGTTAAATGTGCCGAAGTTGAAAACAGAACAATCGACTGTATCAGAAATCAATGCATCATATGGAAATAAGAAACAGTAAATCTTTTTCGGGTTTTTGTTTCCTGTCTACACTTACTTTTATCAACATGGCCCTACACAAATTTTTAACGTTATGTTCTTTTTCGACCAATGCAAATGTGGCGGTCTTCACTAAAAAAAAAAAAAAATCCACAGCAACCTTTTTACACAGCAATTAAAAAAATAATTACAATATTTTCCATTTAAACTTGGCGAGCAATTTTTCTTACAATATTTTGCCACCAAAGGGAGAGGCAAAACGGCGCATGCGCGTCGGGCCTCCTACAAGAACGACGGTCGCTTCCCGCAATGCTTGGATAGAAAATGGCGTACCATTTCGAGTCACACGATTACCAGCAACCTCCGTGTTTCCCCGTACCTCGTTGTTCGGCAGCACCATGAGTTGCGGAGTGAATTTTACGACAGTGTGAAATGCGGGACATTTTGATGATTTTCGAATTTCTCGCGGGACGCGGGACACGAGCCCTCAATGCGGGACAGTCCCGCGAGTCGCGGGACGGGTGGTCACTCTACTTGACACTGATTTCTGGGCTAACAGTGATGAAAAAATAGTTTATCATGTTTTTTACAGCGATCGCAATAAAAATCTCGGCTCAGTTTTGCGTAACCCCTTATGTAACACCGCCTATAGGGGTCCTTAAAGTTTTTAAATAAAGAAAAATAAAAGAAAAAGGAAAGCCTCAGGATTTGGTACGGTCACGTTTCAAAATTGTACAACATGGTGGCAGCCAGGTGAGGTTCAGTTTTGCCTGGTGAACGGGATACCAGTTTATCGGTCTAAGCCCCTCTACCTCGTTGCTTGTACCGGACGCTACCATACAATGATGTTTGGTAGCTTCCAAACGGCAGAAGCATCCATTTCGGCGTCGCCGTGTTCTAACTTCGCGCTCGCTGTGAAACGTTGCAAGACGCACTGCCGGCGGCGCTCACGCAAGCTAGGGGATGCTGCGTAGATCCATATGCTACTGATTAAGTTTTGGGGGTGGGGTTATTCAGGCTTTTTCTCCAAGGTGGAATTGTCATAACCCGCAAATAACTTGCTCTCCTCTTACCGCATCGCTGCATGTGCCCCTGTGGTCTTGAGTGCGGCCAGCGGTACTATAGTTCGGTGCTGTTGCTGCTGACCACTTTTCAACCGATTTCACTTAGTATAATTATCTGTCAGTGGTCTCTTGCTGAGAGGATCGACTCAGGCCTTTATGAAAACCGTAGCATGTAAGAAAAAAGAAGAAACAAAAGTGATAGCTGCAGCGCGGTCGCGCAATGCGGGTGGAGTAGTGCCGTCAAGATATACCCGCGAGGACGGAGGTGGGGCGTGGTTAATTCTTATATCCGCCGTGGTTGGCGCTGTGGATATGCCACTGACGACCGCCACGAGTGCTCCGTGATACGTGAAGGAAGTGGGTAAGCGCGGTGAAAGTTTCTGAAACGACCCGACACTACGCGTAGCAACTGGATACAGCCAAAGTGGGATTTCGTGTAACGCGAGTAATGTTTGAAAACAAGTGTTTGACGCAGACGACACGAAGACTCTCCCCATCTTCGCGTCGTTACTGGCGGGATGCCGGGGCTCCCCTCTCTTCTCGTGCCGCGCGGCCGACGGGAAAACCCGACTTCTCTCTCCTCGCGCCAAGAGGGAAAAGAAGAAGGGTTCGTGATTCTCTCTCCTCGCGCCAAGAAGGGGAGAGAAGAAAGGCTTTTCCATAGTGGCGGCGACCACAGTCAACGCTACGATTCGATGGTGCCAGTCAGGCAGCGCCAGAATCATCGCCATGGCCATCGTCGTCTTTGCGCGTTGACTGTCGCCGGCTAAGCCAATCACACAGAGAGAGAAGCGCAGGATCACGCCCCATTCACTGCGCGTGTTTGGTTGAACCGGGGAGGGTAAACACACAAAAACAACAATCCGTAGATTTTTTTAGGGTTGTTTTTAAAATTATTAGTGTGATATGATGTGTTGAAAAGCCCTGGAACTAACCTCAGTGAAAGAAACAAGTTTTCGCCAATACCAGTTCAAACTTCGAAGTAAGATGCAAAAAAAGCGCCGATGTCGTGTTGGCGCTCACAGTGTCGCGTGATTTGCACCTTTCAGCGTTCGCATCTTTCAGCAATGATGGTACTGCGGTGTGAGAATCGCGCTCCCAAGCTCCTGGATGATCGGCTTCCGACTGAAAGTGCTCGCTTACTACTTCCTGACGTGGGAGTATAATGTAAGGTTACTGTGTCGCTCGTATTTTGCAACATTCGAATAACTTACGCGTCGCAGACCCAGCTAGCCTGCGCCATTACCTTTATTTAACAGTTCGGTCATCCGCATCCGCATGCGCAGGCTTCGTATCCGAATCCAAACCGTACCCGCAAAGTTCTTAAATAATTGTATCCGATCCGCATTCGCAGACTTTATGCTCGAACCGCATCCTACCATCAATCCGCTCGTACACTTTACATCATAAAATCAAGCATGAAAAAAAAAAAGAGCATCTGGATGGTATCATATCGTCTGATTACCTTTGTAGAAAGAACTCTTTGTGTCAGAATACGGTGAAAGTCATTTTATCGTATTCTGTCTTACCGTATTTATAAAAAAGAGCCATCTTCCTCCCAGACACACTCCGCATCGCTGGAAAGATGATCGCAGTTATGATATCGTCTTCAGAGTTCGTGACACTGACACTCTGTGCAGTGGATGCGCTCAATGGAAAGGACATTTTAATGTCTACTTTTATTTTTGGTTTATGAAACCTACTTGAAGCAGACGCATATTTCATAAACATGAAAATTAACAAAGGACATACTAATAACACCGCGTCATTTTATTTAGTTAAAAAAAAGCGGGAGAGGAACGGCGCTCAGCAAAGTATGCTCGTGTATGTGTGGTAAGGCGCGAGTACAGCACTACAAAAAAAAATATCACGCTATTCAGTAGTGGCAACACCTCCTATCGGTTTCAGTTTTAAAGAAGAACCCTCAAGTGCATGCTCGGAAGCATATACCTAAAAACAACTCAGTGCCAAGTGCCGAGAAAAAGAAAACGCACACGCACGCAACGTTTCACTTGTCGAGGTTGTTGTGTAGAAGGAACAGAATATTGTCAACTATGGACGGATTCAGACCAGTTTGCGCCTCTTAAATTAGTAGCCGCTAATGAAAGGTCACTTTATTGGTGCACTTGATGCTGGGATGGCATGCACGAACTGCACTACAAGAATGAGGTGCGGAAACTCCTCGATCTACTGGTAGGCGAATAATCCACTTGCAGGCTTTTTCTACTCTCTTGTGGCTTCTACGTTCGGGTCTTTCTTTGCCCAGAGACCGCTTTCCCCTCTTTCCCTGCCAGATGAGAACACGCTTTTCCGGGACGACTGATAAAGACGGACTGAATGACCTCGAGTGGAAGAGCAGGCGCCAAAATCTGCAATTTCATGGCATTCCGTTAACTAATAAGGAAGACTAGCTCGAGAGGATAAACGACGTAGCAGCTAAGATAGCTGTACCAGATCTCACAGAGCCGGAGGTGGTGTCAGCACACCGGCTCCCTCCGAAACTTGGGAAAATTCCAGCAGTCATTGTTCGCGTTGCAAAACAGCAAACTCGAGATCAATGGCTCGATAGAAAGAATGAACTAAGAAAGCAGCGGTGTGGAGATCTACATCCAAGAAAACATGACCCGGCAAAACAGGGAACTGCTTCGCGCCGCGAAAGAATGGGCGAGTGCCAACCGATTCAAGTATGCGTGGCATAAAAACGGAAAGATTACTGTGCGCGAAAAAGATGGAGATCGACCTTTTGTTGTTAAGAATGTGGATGACCTTGCAAAGATTCGATAATTCAACATTCTTGTTTGTGTAATATGTTAATTCAGGTCGTCTTGCGAGATGGCGACTGCCAACATTCTATTGCCGCGAGAACTTAAAATATTTTGGGGCGCTAAATGCGCGTCCTCACTGAAATGTTTTCATCTAAATACCAGATCTGTCAAAAATAAATCTGCTAATTTGGAGTTTTTTTTTTTGGATGAGCTGGATGTCTCTTTCGACGTAATCATGTTATCGGAAACTTGGTATAAATGTGATACTGATGCTTTCAAACTTCCTGATTACAATACCCATTCCGTAAATCGGCCATCGCAGTGCGGTGGTGGTGTTGCCATGTTAATTCATAAATTAATGAGTTACGAACTTTTATCTGAGTAATTTCGCTCTACCGATGACTAAGAGGTACTGTCGATAAAAATAAATAAACATGATTTTTCAGTATTTTATCGTCCCCCAGATGGAAACTTTTTGAAGTTTTGTGAATTTTTGATGGCTTTTTCATGTTTATGGAAGACAAACAGACAAAGTAATTTGGGGAGGGGATTTTAATAGTGACATGTTAAGCGATATCAGTTCAAAAAAGAATATTGCTACGCTTTTTCAAGTAAACGGGTGCGTGAACGTTATAGATCAACCAACACGTATTACTACCACGTCAGAAACGTTGATTCATTCATTCATTTCCAATTTTGAGCTATGTAAAACAAAATCAGGTGTGATAGCTCGCGATATCAGTGACCACTTTGCAACTTTCTTTTGTTTAGATGAAAATATAAGTAAACGTAAATACCCTAAACTTCACACTCGGGTGCAAAGAATTACCAACGACAGCCTAGATCGTTTCAGAGATAGTTTGAACAGTGCAGACTGGACTCGGGTCTTGAACAAAGCTGATGCGAATCAAGCTTATGAGATATTTCTTCGAAATTTCAAAGCTATTTATGATAAACACTTCCCTTATGTAAACGTTAAGCGCTTCAAGAGAGCTCGAAAACCATGGATAACATCATAATTAATTGCGAAGATTCAAATAAAAAACAAACTATATAAATCTTTCATCAAAGGAAAGACCCCGAGAAACTTAATATTTTCAAGGCATGCAGAAATAGTTTGAACAAGGAATTGAAGAAAGGAAAAATTATCTACTATCACAATTTGTTTAATACGGTGTCCCACCGCACTGATGTAATGTGGAGAAAGCTGAACGCTGCTTTGAATTGCAACGTAACTCAAAGTAACATCGAATCAATAATCCATAATGATGTCGAACTGACTGGTCGTTCTTTTATTATTTTTTATTTTTTATTATTTTTTTATTAATTTAGGAGGGAATCCAAACAAGGCCGATGCTTCTTCTTATATCCATCGAAACGTAGATGAAACGATCTATTTAATCCCGGTTACTGAAGAAGAGGTGGCCTCAGTATTCCGCACCGTCAACATTAGTCATAACTGCGACGCCGATGGTATACAGATACGTCCAGTTCTGCACGTTCTAGACATCATCGCTCGCCATCTGGCATATATCTTTAATCTTTGTTTAGAAACCGCCAGATTCCCCTCAAAAATGCAGATAGCTAAGGTAATTGCACTCTATAAGAAAGGGGATAGAAATGATATAAACAACTACACGCCAGTGTCACTTCTCCCAGTGTTCTCGAAAGGTTTAGAAAAAAATAATACATAATCGTCTTACCCTTTTTATAGAAAAGCATAACATCATTACAAAATCCCAGTTCGGGTTTAGAAATAAACTTTCTACAGATATAGCTTTACTGGACCAGATATAATATATTTTACGCAACATAGAAGATAGGAATGTAGTCCTAGGCATTTTCATAGACTTTACAAAAGCATTTGATAATATTAACCACGAGCTACTCATTCGAAAACTTGAGATTTACGGTATCAGAGGACATGCAGCACTCCTCATTAAATCATACTTAGAAAGTCGCCAACAGTTCGTTAATATTAGCGGCCACTTATCCCATACAAGATCTATTAAATCTGGAGTACCGCAAGGCAGTATACTGAAATACTATTTAATATATACATCAATGATATCGTTAACATAGCAGCAAACGTAAAGTTCATAATTTCCGCTGATGACACCAGCCTCTTTTTTTCAGCTAAAAATTGCGTTGAAATTTCTTGTGTTGCTAATAAAACCTCTGAATAAAAGTCTAGAAACCTGGGCTAGTTCAAATAATCTTATCATAAATAAGAAAAAAACAACTAAGGCAACCTTTTTCAGCCCCAGAAATAGGAATATCATCCTAACAAGCGACATTTTCTTAGACTCGTGTTCAATCGAAATAGTAAACACATTTAAACTTTTGGGGGTAATTTTCTCAAAGCACATGTCTTGGACCGATCATGTGGACTATTTAATTTCTAAACTTGCCAGAATAACTGGTATGTATAGACATCGTCATATTCTTCGTATTGGAGTTAAGCTGATTTTATATAACTCATTATTTTTATCTCACCTGAACTACTGTCATCTAGTCTGGGGTACCGCCACAAAAACTAATCTGAAAAAAAAAAAAACTATTTTTACAGGAGAAAAGAGTGCTAAGGGGTCATATGCAACGTGCCATATAATTTTCATACTAACGAAATTTTTGTTGGGCTGGCTGTTCTGAATGTATTTCAATACTATGATTTTAAACTATGTGTAAAATATAAACAGGAATATCGAGATATAAACAGCATTTTGATACGCTTAGCATCCCTTAGAAACAAACCTATAACAAATTGCACTCGCCATTTCGATTTCCAGGTAGTAGGTGCATCTCGTACTGACTGTGGTTTACAGATGATTAAAAAAACACTGCCAACGTTTCTGAACAAAATGATCCGGTTTCATTTCGATATAGAATCCTGTAGCATGTGTGATATTAGGAGACATTTTCTATCAAAGTAATTATGTGATTACACTGACTCCCTCGTAGGTGTTTTCGGTTTGCTCTTTGCCTTTATTGTTTTTTTCCTTTATATAATTTCTTGTGTGTGCTTTTGCAACCGCTGTGTACCTGTGAGGGGGCTGAGGACCAGTCAAGCTGCTTAGAAAGCTTTTTTCCTCAGCTCCCACCATATTTATATGATACATAAAGCTATTAATATTATTATTATTATACTCCCGCCTTTTTTACTTAATCTGGGGAGAGCATTTTTTGGCGAGCTAGAACGTACTAAAGCGATCTTTGGTGAGGATCAAATCTTTCTTCACGTAAAGAACAATTTTCTCCCAGATTGTCACCTTTTTTTATCGAAGAGAGTATAGTATTCCCCGCAATTCTTTCTATGATGCACTTCACAGTATCACTTACTTCTTCACTCTACACTCTGCGGTCGCACACGCTTATGGGCCGCTTCACCGATTCAAGAGCGGGCCTTCAACGCCTAGCTGACCCTGACTCCATGGACGAAACGACGGCCACCATACTACTTACGTTAAAGTAGTTGAACACTTCTAGATTCAGCATTGCGTTTCAATGGGTGCCTTGACATGTGGAATTGCTTGGTAATTCCGAACCCGATAAACTCGCAGGAGCGGCACATGGACTGCCGCGCACTACTCCCAGTCCAACAGATTTCAATGCGACGCGAAAGTCCATCAAAAGCTATATATAACTGAACTTTCTCCGACCACATACTCCGAACATCAGCCATGCGTCGCAAAGGGTCTTATAAGAAAGAAGAGCACTCTCCTTATAAGAATACGCAGCAGAAGTGCATTTACAAATGCGTTTCTTTTTTAAAATATCTGCAATAAAGAGCTCCCAGTGTCCGAACTGCAACGATGAAGGAAACATATGCCAGATCGTCTTCAACTGCGAAGAATATAGTGATCCACGTCACCGGTTTGTCACTGAGCTCGCCAGACGACGAGGACATCCTCTATCCAAGTGGTCCAGCCCGTCGCCGCCAAATAATACAACGCCTGCGACTGAACTTCCTCGACGAATCCGTTGTTGCAAATCGCCTGTGAAATATAACTCAGCGCGTTCCCATCTTTATTTTCTTTTTCTCTATTTTCCTTCCTCCTTTCCATTATCCCCCTTTCTTTCCTTTCTCTCTACTTTCTTTCATGGGGAACCAGTTCAGCGTTCCCGCTAGAACAATCTCCCCTACTTCTCTCACGCCACCTCTCTCTCTCTATGGGCCGCTTCGGCAAAAATGTAGACCCGCGGATATCCGCATCCGAACCGCGTCCGATCTGCAATCCGCCAATTCTGATTTTTATCCGCATCCGCCAGTTTACTGCGGATATCCGCGGAGGATCCGCGGATCATCCGCGGACATGTAGGGCTTTACTTATTTTAGTACTGCAGACATGTTCGAAGCCTACAGATGTATGAAGTAAACATGTTGCTATCATGTATGAGGCGTGCTGGATAATTCGGTCATCATGTCTACAGCGAACGCCGTGTCTTTTTTGTAGGATGTACGAACAGTGGAACTGCGGTTTTGGTCTTAAAAGCAATTCAAAAGCCTTCTTTTTTTCTTTTTTTTTTTCAAGGGGGGGGGGGGGGGGGGGGGATTCCTCGTGACGATTTTCAAGTTGCAGGCAGTTCGATCAATCCTACACTAAAGGGGGGAATGCTCGCTGATAAGAGGTTACACTTGACCTGCATCGAGTACGAGCAAACGCTGACCGATAAGCTCTCACCGCAGCGGATCCGTTATTAAGAAGGTTTAGCTCGTTGTGTTTGCACTTTGATGCCTGGTGTTGCCCGCGCGTTGCTGCATTATCGGGTGTTTTGAGGCGAACGATATACTTCCCGGGAGCATCGTTTGCTATGCTATCAGGAATGAATAAATTGTCTCGACTTGGCTGACTGCGGATGATGTTTTGCTGGCTCGCATTTATTTTCAACCAGTGGTTTCTTAAATACACCTTTTCGCGGCAGTAGATTACGACACAAAGCATTTGTTTTTTGACGCAAAGAGACGAAATTCCAGCAGTCAACACTGGCTGCCGCCATGTTTTGGGCATCGTTCTTTGTAGGAAGCGTGTGATTGGATTAAAGTTCGTGCCGAGCGCTGACACAGCACTCGAGTCTAATACATGCCCCAAGAGGGTGCACAAAATATAGCGGTTTGGGATAATTGACGCAGCCCTACTCTGGAGGGCACGCAGTCCTGAAGTATACAGGGTCTATTGTATCGGCTGCAAAACAGGCACCGTATGTCCGGAGTTTCGTAGCCGTCGAGTCGGTCGTGTGACTAAACGGAGCGGGACAGTCAGAACGCCAAAATTGTGCCACAATAAGCGGATGCCGATTGTGATGCTGTAGACCATAGGCACCGCGACGTAATCCACCGGCTTTTATTTCGACATGTTGAAGACGTCCCGACTGGAGAGCCGGGATGTCTCCAACATACAGGTTATCAAATACTGTTGTTATCTTTGGCCTGTAGGTGTCAAAGATAGGCCGAGGCAAGAAGTCTTGGTGTCGCCACCTGCCGGAAACGCGGCACAATTCAAAGTGAGGACGCCGCGGTTGCTTCTCAGAGTTGAATGGGCTTTCGTTCAGCCTCGCCGTCTCGCTTTTTTTTTTCTTTTTTTTTTCTGTAACATGCTTTTGCATTTGTCGCGCATGATTACAAATTTTGCGTCTGGAAGGTCTTCATAATCTGCTCACTGGAATGTTCTTATTTTTGTGTCCTGTGCAAAGCACAACGAAGACGATCATTTTAAACTCCCTAATGTGTAAACTTTCCGTCTTTTCTTTTTCTGACTTTAGTTGGCAGTTAAAAAAAATTTTGCCCCAATTCCTTGCATAAAAATCAAAGGCACCATTGTCGTCCTGATTTTCTCCCTTGAGACAAACTTACTAGTTCTCAATTCTGAATGTTGCAACTTTAAAAAAAAAAAAAAAATCAGGGGTGCTTCTGTACACATTTGCTTTCAAACACATCGTGGACTTTACGAAGCTTAATAAAATCACCAGAAGCACCACGTTTATAGTTTTAGTAATTACTATGAAGAAGTGAATGCTTCCAGCAATAAAGTGTGGATGACTGAGTCTTTACGGAGTTAACGCAAAAAGAAGTGTTGCATTCTGAAGAGCCACACAATTTTACAATCTAACTCGAATTAAAAAAAAAAATCAAACAAACTATTATACACAATTAAAGTTAGAAGAACAAATGAATATGGGCAAGCTTCTAGTAGAAATCTTTCTGTAAAATTACCTTTATCAAGGAGTGATATTGTTAAAATCGTACATTTAAACTAACAAATCATTTGATCGACTGCTGACGCTTCAATGACAACCAGTTGAGACATTGCACATATGTAGATCTTATGTGATGGCCGTAATAACAATATAAATAAAAAGAGGAGATGTGGGATTTCCTAATATCAGGGGGGCTATGTTCGACAAATGTTTTGTTTCTCCTAATAAGAAACGAAATGACGATATCCCGTCTGATTGGTTAGACGCTCAAATGACCAAAGTTCCCTTTTTCGTCATTTGAGCCTCTAGCCAATCTGACGCGATAACATCACTTCCGTTTCTTTTTAAGAGAAACAAAACATTTGTCGAACATAGTCCCCCTGATCTGCGAGTGAAGAATGTACTTTTGTGATCCAGTTATAATCCCTGTGAATGAAACGGAACAAACCCTAGGATCACAGCCAGAATTTTGGGACGTTGTATTACATTTTGTCTTACTGGACGTAAGCCGTCTAGAATAAAGAACACTTGTAGTATTAAGCATAAACGTACAGCAACGCACCTTTTATTGCACGAAAAAAAAATCCCAATGGCGTCTACCGGTATGTAAAATAGTGAAACATCCAGCATAGGTTACTTTTCTTTCTCTAAATCAGTGGTTCTCAATTATTGATGTTTCGCGGACTTTTTGTTGATTGGCGGAGATGATCGAGGACCCTGTTTGTGGTTAGGGGAAGGGAAATGCGTAGGTTATTATGATATTGATTTATTAAATGGATATAACTAAGGAATAGTGTGAAGTAGACTCCTCCGATTGACATACACACAAAAAAATTATCGTCGGGTTTTGTTGATCAGGCAGGACTTCACGGACCCCTATAGTGCCTTCGCGGACCCCAAAGGATCCGCAGACCCCCGTTTGAGAACCACCGCTCTAGATAGCTACGCCACAGATACTGCACCGTAAGAAAGTCAAGTTTTGTTCGAATGTGGGATTCTCGGGACCCAATTTGTTGATCAGACGCAGGAGCGTTCTCTCTGTTCGGGCATCATGGAAAGGACTGTTCATTCGTTCAATCTTGCAGCGCGACAGGTGACACGGACAACAAGGAGAAAAAAATTCGGGTGCGGGGGAAAAAAAAGAACGGCGGATTATCGGATTATCATTGGCTTTGAGTCCCATCGGTAGAATCCGTACTTAGAACGAAACAGACACTCGCGAAGAAAAGCAAAACAATATACAAAATATAACACGATTAGTCGTGAAAGCATCTGATAAGTGGTTCGAGCAGCCCATCGCGCTCGCCCGGCCACTCCTTTTTTTGTCCTGTTTTTATGCAATCTCTACTTCCGGAGTTATTTTTCTATCAGGTGCCCGCTGTCCTTACGTGTAGGAATGCGCTGCCCGCTGTCCTTAAGTGTAGGAATGCTTTCGCATTCCTACACGTAAGGACAGCGGGCAGCGCGCCCGCTCCTCCGCGGGTGAGGAAAGCGAGCAGCGCGGCCCGCTCCTCCGCGGCGCCACATGGCTGAAAGTAGTGCGTAGACGGTAGAACACGTGAGGAGCGGGAATTTCCCGCCCCCACTGGGCCTCCAGTTCAATACCTCCTAGAAAAGAAGGCCGTCGGGTTCTTCTCGTGACGTCACAAAGAAAGGCCAGCATCGGGGGCGTGCGTCGAAACGAAGGCAACGCGCGTGGATCGAGCGTCGTAACGCGCTTTTAGCCACATACGCGTGTCTTATTAGCTAAAATGAAGGCTGCACATTGCAACGGGCATTGAAAACATTTTATTACACGGGCAAAACATTACGCCTCTAAATAATCGGTACGAAATGGCACGAGGTATGCGTATAAGATGTCTATTAAAAAATGTGATTGTTTCAAATCGAAAACATTGGGTCACGCAATTACTGCTGTAGGAATGCATATTTTATACAGAAACACTTCGACAAAATGGCGAGACACGCAGTGATTGGACACAGCAAAACAGATCACAGTTGAAAATCAGGTAGACGTATAGACAACGCGGACACGGCAAGACAAGTGTCACTTACGATCATGTAAGCGACGTAATCGCGTACAGTCACTAAATTCTTGCATTATACCCCGGCCACGTGGCGAAGTGATGTAATTTCGTTCGAATTACATTATGGGGTCAACAGATCAGCTTGCGATGCTCGTATTATCACTTAAGACTGCCAGCTCATTGAATCCCTTATCACTGAATGAAAATATATAAACTTTTCCGTGTGGCAGGGGTACTAAACTTACTACTTAATCAACTAATTTACTCCTCCCTATGGGCTCGAGCTGAATTAGAACAAAATATAACTTATTTTGTATATAATAATATTATTACCTTAATATAGTTAAGATTCTAATATAAAAGCGGTAAAGGCAATAAAATAACATTAGTATAAATAAACACGTAAGCACAAGCAACGCACTTTCAATAATCACACAAACTTGTTATTCTCCTTCCAGTGAAAACTGAAATATTACCACGCATATTTACAAATGTCGACGCAACTGCACACGGATAACGACGAAGAACGAAATTCCATTCTATTACGAGATAAAAAAAAAAAAAACGCACACACACACGACTGCAGCACTTTACTCGCGTCGTACATGACCAAGAAAGCCGGTAAATAAGTTGTTTCTTCACCTGTCGATCATATCCATACGTCCCGCAATATCCGTCACGAAAACATCTGAACACAAACTCCAAGAAGTTTCTCTCTGTCGAGAGAGAGGTTTATCGATAATCACCCGGTGTCATCGTTGACTAGTTGCCAGACATGTCACTCAAACCGTATCGGGACTTGTTCCACGAACCCACGTAAATGTCGTAGTATCAAGCGAACACGAAAAAACTATCCGAGACTGCGGTGACGACAGAAACCTAACCTAACCTAACCTAACCTAACCTAACCTAACCTAACCTAACCTAACCACGTTGCCGACCCGTCTCTTGCTCGTGTGCGCTCCCTGCGGCGACGACTGAATCTCTTTTTTTTTTTTTGGGGGGGGGGGGGGGGGGGGTGTGTTCTTTTCTGAAATGTCTCAGCGTTCCTTTTCAGGCAGTCAGCAGCTCACACACAACGTAAATTTACCGAAATCGGAGCCCGTAGGAGGGAAGAAAATGTCACATCGGAGCCGGTTCATTTGAAAAGTCTGGGGAACTGCGGGACTACACGTAGTCCCACGGTTACGCGGATAATGATAAATATAAATTTTGTGCTTTCAACCTTGATAACGCATGGTATATTACGTTTATAATATTATATAATCAATTGTACGAGAATGCACTTTTAAAACGTATATTAATGTCGAATAGACGCGTACTAACACCACCACGCCGCTAGCAAAGAAACTTTTTTTTTTTCACGTCGATACCAGCTATTTTTCACGTAGTTGCGCCATGGCCGTCCTTCTCCGACATTGTGACGTAACCACTGGGGGCGCTACGGCCTTCTTTTCTAGGAGGTGTTGTCCGGTCACGCCTGACACGGAGAGAGGGGCGGCCGAGCCAGCCGAGCCGAGCGCGCGCCACCCTCTCCCCTTCACCGGCGGGCGGGTCGCAGCGCCATGGAGAGGACTTCTCTGTGGAGTGGCGTCCCTTGGAACTATGACGCGTCGGAGCCCAATGATCATTTCTTCCTCAATTAGCCCCGAGAGCGAACACAAGCGTCGCTGCGGTCGCCGCGCCCTGATTGGGTGAGGTGTACCGTGACGTCAGGGCGATGACTCCGCTCCGCGATCTCGCTGATCTCGCATCGGCTCGCTTCCCAGCTCCGGTTTCCTGGTTTGGCGTTGTGTGCCGGAAGCTCTTCGAGGAGCTGGACTTCGTTTACCCGGTGTACAGGACGTTGTGTTAGGCCGATATTGACGTGCTTCTGTACATTTTATAAGCCTGCTCGTTCCTTTTACCTTTAAAATTGGGTTACAAATCCCGAAAGCTATCGGCGGAGGCAATTCCTCCGATGAACCTGCCCGTCCGTCCACACGACACAAGGCAATTTTGCGAGGGATCGGTGAAGCGGTGGCGCAAGTGTTTCAGACGCTGGAATTCTGTTCCTTGCATGTTCATGATTTAGAACGATATTACATCCCGCTTTCAATGCATTTGAAGGGGCATTTATATCATGGGCCTTTGGGCGGTCGGCAAACTAGCTCGCGACCCCGACTTTGCACTGCCACTCTGCCTGCGCTGGTTCGCAGAAGTTTTAAAGCGTTTGACTTAACTTCATCGCAGTGGCTAAAACTTCGATGTCGGCGGCTGCGAAAACTTACGTTGCGGACGTCGAATGCAGCAACACGGGCGGTGCCAACATCATTTCACAATCTCCTTTTCTTTACTTCTTTCTTTCGCAGCCTAGGTAAACATTTCGTTTAGCGCACAGAAGCTGGGTGGGGGGGGTAGTTTTGAGAAAGTCAATGCAGTTATTCTGCCAGGGTGGAACAAATCTTCATTAATAGCGCAATATCCCTCGACTGTGCTTGAGGTCAATGCTATCCGAAACCAATTTAAGCTCTCTGCAACACCAAAAAAAAAAAAATATTTTCCAGGGCATAGTTTCCTTTTAAAAGCACACAAAGCTTTCCACCAAAAAAACCTTTCGCCAGTAACAACTAAAAAAAGAAAAACTGACCTTGAGTCGCATGTATTGGCCAACGAGCTTCAGTCTTACCTTAGGGCGGTAAACAGGAACCCACTGCCTGCAGCGGAAATGGCACCCCCCCCGGTTGCCGCCATCTTGCCGGTTTGCCACATTAGTGATCACATGACGTTACGATGGCTACGCCCAGAGGTGGGCCAGATCAGATTGGCCAGATCACGGTCAGCAGACGGGCACTCTGGGGCTGCGTCCCATTCGTATACTCGAATGGATCCGAGTTTTTCCGGCGATCAAGTCACGTGACGAGACAGATGCAGCAATGCTGGACGCGAGTACGTTTTCGAATGTAACGGGTACGAGACCTTCACCCAGGGTTGAGATAAAGTTGCGTTCGATTTACTCTCACCTCCTTCACGAGTGCAGAAAAGTGTAGGGCAGTCTACTTCGGGTGTGTGTTGAGATGCGACCGGGAGTACACCGCCCTACACTTTTCTACACCGGTGCAGAAGGTGTAGGTAAATCGAACGCAGCTTCTATCTGACTTTTGGGGGAAGATCTCGTACCCGTTGCGTTCGAAAACCTACCCGCGTCCAGCATTGCTGTATCTGTCTCGTCACGTGACTTCATCCGCCGGAACAGCGGACCCATTTGAGTAAGATTGGAAGGCAGCCCCAGAGTGCCCATCTGCTGACCGTGATCTGGCCAATCTGATCTGGCCCACCTCTGGGCGCAGCCATCTTAACCTCACGTGATCACTAATGTGGCGAACAGGCAAGATGGCGGCAACCGGGGGGGGGGGGGGGGGGGGTGCCGTTTTTGGCCGCTGGTTTACCGCTCTAAGTTTACTCAAGCTCGTTGGTATTGGCGTAGAGCAGTCTATCGCTAAACAGTAGGACTTCATGCGTATTCGCATTCAAAAAATAATTAAAAGTGTCCTCAGTGAGGAAAGGCATGACTGCCTAGTCCTTTGCCCACCTTGGGTGATAGGAAGTCAGAAAACAATAAAGTTTCCGAATCGCACTTAGTGGCAAAGCGTCCATGCCCTGTAAATGCTGAGAAACCGAAACGCAAGATACTTGACGCTACAAAGATGGCCGCGTGCACAATGCTGCCTGTGGGGCGTGTACAATGAAGCAGAGGAATTGAAGGGCCATTCTGCGCGACCTCGATCAAAAGCTTATATAGGGCCGGTTCGCTCTATGGAACAGTGAAAGGGATGCTGAACCGAAATCTGGGTTCCACAAAACACGGCGGCAAAAGCGTGCAACGGCATGCTACGAACAACAAAACATCACTCATACAGCGATATCTCGAACGGATGACCGTATTTTTCAGAAAAAGTAGGCGCATTTGACAGATATGTAGACATCTTGTTTCTCCGAGAAGAGCCGAGAAGGAGAGGGAACGGCATCGCGTCTTCTCCGCCTCGCCACCTTGAGGGAGTGAAGCTAAGAGGGGAGGAAACGAGATATGTTGACGTCACACGCCTCGTCGGCCTTGTTCAATCTGTGCCTTTTTTTCCAAAAATAAGGCCGTCCATTTTGAGATATCACCTTACGATAGTGTTGTAGGGATTGTAGCGTCCCGCCTACAGCTCCTACAACGTAGGAGCTGTAGGCGGGACGCTCCTACAGCTCCTACAACGTAGGAGCTGTAGCACGCAGAGCTTTCCACCAAAAAAAACCTTTCGCCAGTAACAACTAAAAAAAGATAACCTGACCTCGAGTCGTATGTATTGGCGTAGAGCAGTCTATCGCTAAACAGTAGGACTTCACGCATATTCGCCTCGAAACAACAATTCAAAGTGTCCTCATCGACGAAAGGCATGAGGCATGAAAGTTTGATGATTTCAACTTTTTCTGAACGCGCACGAAAGCGTGCTGAACGCTCCTCTTCCGTACCCTCTCCCGGCAAATCGGTGAAGGGCACTAGTCCCTGCTCCGCGTTTCTTTGCCGTCTGGAGCAGATGCTCTCCGGTCGCCCGAAAGCGTACCGTCTTAACCAACGCGCATGCTTCTAACTCAAAAAGAGCACCGGACAGGGCGTCAGGTAGCGCGCTGGTTACGACGGTGCGCTTTCGGGCGACCGGAGAGCATCTGCGCTTGACGGCGAAGAAACGCGGTGCCGGGACTAGTGCCCTCCACCGATTGGCCGGGAGAGGATATGGAAGAGGAGCGCCCTACTGCGTCACAGCACGCTTTCGTGCGCGTTCAGAGAAAGTTGAAATCATCCAACTTTCTTTTGCGCGCCCGGACAAGACCTCCTAAACAGCATTCAAAACGTGCGCGTCACATGACATGACGTCACGTCCCGGAGGCCTGCACGGGCGCTGATTGGACTCGAGTGCCGCGTCAGCCTTCGTGTGGGACTATGATAGGAAACGAGTCCCAAGCGAACGCTGACGCGGCACTCGCATCCAATCAGCGCCCGTGCAGGCCTCCGGGACGTGACGTCATGTCACGTGACGGGCACGTTTTGAAAGCTGTCAAGGAGGTGTTGGCCCGGAAGGCGCAAGGAACCAGCGTGACGTCACGAAAGACGCAGTTTTCGTGCACGACTAACGCGTGCACGAAAACGCGTTGTTTTGGATCGCGCTTCAGGGAGTTTTCGTAAGCCGTGTTTTCCCCTCCACTAAGCCCTCCGGAACGAAGACGCAAGTACTGCGCATGCGCGGCGCTAGCCTTGCCTGCAGAGTCCCGGATCTCGTAGCGAATTGCGGACAACCGTTCCGGGACAGCTGAAACCATCTACGAAAACTCCCTATTATTACGATAGGATTTAAGGTTCTTGAAAATTCCGCAAGCTTTTTCCGTCGCTCAAAACTTAAACGTAATCTGAGTGCAGCGGCTAAAAAGGACCTACCGAATGAAAATGATCTGTTCGCAGCTAGGGGCGCTTTGGTCTGGGCATGAGTCATGTACGCCCCTCCCCCCCCCCCCCCCCCCCCCCCCTTAATGCTTCTCCATAAACCTTCTTTCACTCATGAGCGTTTTCTTACATTACGTTATGACTCACCGGGACATCTGTGTTCCATATGTTACGTGCGAAGCTACCCCTCGCATTGGTTCCCACGCTTCATACAAATCACGGTGATCTCGGTAACTCTCGATGTAAGCAAACGTAAGCTCCCGTAACCTAACGCAACCCAAGCAAACGGTGCTGTGTGAACGGGCCTTAATAGGGGCGATGCAACAATTTTTTTTTATAACTTTCAGCACATACCGCTTTTTTCTTTTTCTACGCAATGGCAGTCGCAAAAAAAGAAATTAGCAAAAAACGAGCAGCGTTTACTCCCATAGCCACGCGCTCAATTTGGCAAAGCACAGGTTACGCGCTGAATTCTACACACTAGAGAGTTTCAGAATACGGAATATTCAAAGGGCACCTATTTTGTTAAACGTCGTCCTCAACGCATGCTCAGAACGCTGCTCAATGACAACTTTCTCTGGCATTTCAGGAGAAGCAAACACCGCCGTGCACAGCTTTGGTCGGGGCTCAAGGTATACCTGTAGCTTTGGCTTCACTGCCTGCGAAGAATGCACGTTCAACATCCATTCCACAGAATCAAAATCGTTTTTCTTGAAGACGATAAATGGGAGCTAGTTTGCCAGCCGTTCTATACTCTGTTTCATACTTAGTGTGCAACGCTGTCAAAGCTTTTGGCGCGAGCATGGGGCTTGATCTCGTTGATCATTTGCACGCATACTCGCGCAAACAAAACCATAGATGAAGCCACGCGCTTGCGCCAGTAGCTTTGACAGCGTTGAACGCTAAGTATGAAACGGAGTATAGTGCTTGCCATTTCTCCCCTTTCATGGCGAAGCCTTCGCCTGTACTGCACGCAACTAGTGACACGGAGTATAAGTTACTCCCTGCAGAAAGAAGGAGGATTTCGCTCTTTCTCGAATAGAAAGGAGGGATTAAGGGAGAGTTTCCTCCTTTCTGGCTGCTCGTCGGCCTTTAGAGTGAAGCGAAAGATACTTTCGTCCGCTTATCCTTCTTTCTTGTTTTCTTCTAAACCTGTTTACAGCGGGCAATGGATGGGCGATTAGGCCACGTGGATCAAAAGCGGGATCGACGATCGAAGATAACTGGGGATTTGACGGAACGGCGTCTAAGCCGAGGGGATTGGAGGGGATGGCGAGCTGCTTCAACTAGGGAATTCCAGAGTGGTCATGCGAGTGATCGTATAGTGACCCCCGGATGGGGGAAAAAAATGTTTCTCTTAAAGCCGGTGGACTGTTTGGCACGAGGCAATCGCTGAACTTATACTGCCACTGCTCTCAGATTTGCTTTTCGTTTCGGTGTGGGGATATTTGAAACCTGAAGTTCCTTCAGCCGAAGTGGCATCTGTCGGTCTTTTCCGATGTCAGGTTTTGGATCTCCGCGTAGCTTCCTTTCGCTTTCAATTTTGCTTCTATTTCTATACTAGACCGTTGGGACTTTTGCTTTGAAGCGTGGTTACTTCTATTATTTTTTTTTATGTTGGATTATAGTTGCTTTTTTTTAAGCGCAAAACTTTATTTGTTCTATTAAGCAAAAAATCAGAGTAAATGTAAAAAAAAAAAAAAGAAAAAAAAAAAACGCGGTTGAGCGCCACGCGCCGCTCAATCGCATGCTCAAAGACGACGCTGCCCTTGGCGTTGTCCTTGCGGTCGTCCTAGAAGTCGTCCTAGAGCTCTAGGACGACCTCACTTCATCATCATCATCATTTATTATTTCTTGAAGGCCCAGGGGGCATTACACAAGGGAGTGAACACTTAAAAAACAAACAAGTAACAAAACTATTTATCTACGAAAACACGCTGTAATCTAGTTATGGGTTAAAAAAATAAGCTAATGGCTGCAGAAAATTTCTTAGTACCAGATAAGGTAACAATTACGTCAGGCAGTGAGTTCCAGTCGTCAATGGCCAATGGTAAAGTAGACATTTGGTGAGTGACGGTTGACGATGAAATCGGACGGAGTTTACAAGAATGGTCGAGACGAGGGAAAATGCGGTAAGGAGGTGATAACAAACTTTGTCTGAGATGACTGTTGTAATAAAAGATCCGATGAAGAAGAGAAAGACGAGACAGCCTGCGGCGGTGAGAAAGAGTGTCAAGGTTAGCTGATTGGCGAAGTCCTGATATGCTTGCGTATGGGGAATAGTCGGAATAAATAAAACGGAGGGCCCTGCTTTGAACGGATTCCAGGTTGTTAGTTAGGTATGCCTGCCACGGTGACCATGTGGAAGAAGCGAATTCTAGTTTAGTTCTGACCAAGGTAGTATAAGCTAGTTGTTTTACGGGGGATTTAGCTTGTCTGAGGTTACGGCGAAGAAATCCGAGAGTGCGGTTAGCATCGGCGATGACAGTTGTTATATGAGTGGTCCATGACAGGTCAAATGTCAGATGAATTCCTAGATATTTATACGATGAACAAGCAGTTACTGGGATGCCAGAAAAGTGGTAAGAGGAGGATAGAACATGTGAACTGGGGGAAAAAGATAGCGATTTACATTTATTATAGTTTAAAGCCATTTGCCATTTATGACACCACTGAATTATAAGTTGGAGATCGTTTTGCAAGGTTAGCTGATCGTGGCGTGAATGAATGGGTCTATATATGACACAGTCATCGGCGAACAAACGTACTTCAGAAGTGATGCCATGGTGGAGATCATTAATGTAGATTAAAAACAGAAGGGGGCCAAGAACGCTTCCCTGAGGGACGCCAGACGTTACTGCGCTTGTGGTAGATTTTATATTGTTAATAGAAGTGTACTGTGTGCGATTAGTAAGTATGTAAAAAACAAGCGGCATAGACGGCGTTGCGCCCGAATGATGTCCATAAAAATACGTCATCAAGCGTCATAAGTGTCATCAAGCGTCATCACCTTGATGTCACTACCGGTGCGCCGTGTCCTTCTCGTCGCCAGAGCTACTCGCAATCCTCTTGAACCGATCTCAACTATTGGGCTCGAAGTGCTCTGACATTCTTGAACCAGCGACGGAAGGGGAGCTTCGCGACATTCGTGATTGATAAAAGGGGAACAAAAGAATCCTTCTACAGAGCATAATAAACGATTGGGCAATTTATACACTGACAATACGACGAAATTACGGCTTCGACAGGCTAAACTGCTCTGCGTGGCGGCGTGTTGAAATAAATAATCAAAAGCATGCTGATCGGTCTTCGTACTCGCAACAAACGGCAATATTTGGAAATAGTTGTCAACCCATCATGTATTTGACAGCGAATGCGGTAGGATAACGGTTATGCTTGCGGCAGAACGGGCAAATATCAAGTAGTAAAGAAACCGCATTTTTCTCTCCGCGAAATACCGTGCAAGCATCAGCGGCAGAATATTGCCCGGTGGAACAAGCCCAGGGGTTCCCCCTACAGGAATTGAAATTAGGGGGGGGGGGGGGGGGGGTGGGGTCTAAATTTTAGGGAGGGGTGCATTGAGAATAGAGGGCTTTTTTCAGAAAAACAAGAAGCGGGGGTGCAGGGAAATCACTGCACAAACGACAGTGGATTACTTACTTAGCCTCGTTTTATTTTACAATATAAATACTTCAGCGCACTGTTAGCAACCCTTATAATTCTTAAAAACGTCCACAAAAAAAGAAAAAAAAAAGAAAACGGTAAGGCAGTTACGAGCTGTTGCTTCAGAGATTAGACTTTCAATTCAATGCAATGTTTTTATTCTTGGAGGGTCCACCACCGTGAAATGGTCGATCTCGTAAAAGCTAGAAACTGGGATACTTCGCTGATTTTTTCCGTTACTGCAACGAGCAAATGTCGTCCCGCCGGTTGTATTCCTCGCACCGTCGAACGGGTAAGCACTTTGTAGAACCAGATTTCATCGCCTTTTTGCCGGACTCCGCACACCACTGGTGCCGCCAGCAACAAAAAAACCACGTGACCCCCGCCCATGTACCACGTGACACCTGCGTCACTACGCACTCCGACGGCAAGAGTGTGAGCGCTGGACAGCGCTCTGAAAAGCAATAACGCCTCAAAGAAAAAAAAAAAAATAAGAAAAACAACTTAGGTTGATTTTGTCACCGCACCTCTTTCCAGCATCCGATTTTGCGCTCCCTGAAAAGAGCGCTCGAGCTTTCGCAGAAGGCACTACGGAAATTCGCCACAAGTGAAAAGCACGGAAAATATTGTCTGTAGCAATATAAAAACTGCAAGAGAATTCTTCCCCCCCGTCTCCCCTCCATCTTTCACAAACCCCGGATATTGTGTGCACATTTCTTGCATGCGCCAGGGAAAACAGCATCGATAACCTAAAGCTGACGCGGATCTACTCGATCCGCGCCAGCGAGCGAAGAGCAATCGGACAATTTCTCACGTCGATTCTATGATTTAGTGACACTAGTGAATGTCGTCCCGTAGTGATTTCTGCACCGTAAACCAAAAAAATCGCTTAGTATAAATATATTCCAAACCAGAAACAAACAAACAAGAAAAACATGTCGGTGTGTGGCCGTTGCCGCTTAAAGGGGTAGGGAAACGAAATGTTTGCAAGTATTTCTTTGTTTAAATGTGGTCTATGTTGTAGCCTAAAAACACTAACTTTGACTATAGTGTTTCTGGGATACCTACAGAAGAACAAGGAAACTAATCTTGAAACGAATGAACAAATTTCGAAATAGCGTCTGGTGGCGGTCTGTGAAGCTCCGTTGGAATGCCGCCACGTCACGAGTTCGTAAGAAGCGGCGCCAGTTCGCGGCAATATGGCTCTCTCGTGGAGTCACTCCGTCCTGAATGTCACACCATCAAGACCGCCGTTCTTTGCGGACGTTAGATAGGAGCTTGATCTAAGGATGCGGGGACCTCTGCCAGGCCAATTACACATCCCCCTCCCCCCATTCTCTTCCCATGCGCTGTGATTAGCGCGTTCAAATGTGGCACAGCTTGCAGGTGTCGCCATTGCGAAGTACAGACGCGACGCCTTTTTCGGGGGTCGATACGGGGCAGAGCAAAGGGACAGAGTAGTAGTTTGACGTCTGTGACGTCATGTCCGGTTTTCGTCAAAATAGAGCTATTTGTACCTCTTTTGTTACCTTGACGTCTTCATCTCTTTACTTCGGGCACTCCTCCGGAGTACGCCCCCAGCTCGTTCCTCCGAAGTCAACACAACT
This sequence comes from Ixodes scapularis, assembly GCF_016920785.2. Lineage (NCBI taxonomy): Eukaryota > Metazoa > Arthropoda > Arachnida > Ixodida > Ixodidae > Ixodes > Ixodes scapularis. The sequence continues at coordinate 34,832,573 of NW_024609882.1, forward strand.
GTCATAGTTGATAAAAGACGGCCCGTGCCAGTCGTTTGCAAAGCGACGTAGATAAAAACAAATCGCCGCGGCGTTTTTCGCAGCCTCGGAGATGAAGGAGCGAGCCGACGTTAAAAAAGATACGTTTCAACTACGAGAGCAACGAGAGTGTCAGCAAGAGCCACGTAAATATCTGTGCACGCTCAGAGCGGACGCCCGCGTTTGATCGAAGTGCTTCGGGACCGATCTTTTACGATTACCACTCGATACTGACGATACTCGGCAAAGAAAGGTGCGACCGATATTGCGTAGCTCCCACGAACTGTTATGGCTTGACAGTGACGTATGTGCAGTCGTCAGAATAAAAATGGCGTACTAATAACAAAGTGCACATACCGTGTTGCGAAGGTAATCCATACGGCGTTTATTCGAGCTCCATATCACACAAAACATGGAGATAGAATAGATGAGAGTCCCTTTTCGACGACAGCGTTCGTCACCGCTGCCTCGGAAAACAAGGAGGTGACAAGGGGAAGAGATTGACCTCTTAATCTAAAATTGAGGTCAGCGATCAAACTATAACACGGGAAGGGTCCACAAGGGTCGCGCGGGCGCGTATTCCATTCAGCAAGCCAGCCGGTCATGGGCAGATGGCCTTGGCCAAGGATCGTCGGAGCAACGCTGCGCCGAGTCGGAGTGCCTGCTAGGCCTAAATTCTGCCAAGCTCGCACGGTCGGTGTCATCGTCGCCGTTGTAGCTTTTCCCGGGTGTTTGTGGATCCAGCGTTCGTGTTCGTTGTAACCGGTTTCGAGTACTTTTTTTTTTTTTTTTGCTGCTTGAAATCGGGACCTGCGAAAAGAGCACGTAGAAAAATAAATGTCCGTTAGTCGTCGCGACCAAGTAACTGAGCGACGTTGTCGGTCATGTTGATTTGATCGTAGAAAGACGGCTGCGGAGCTGTTGTCGTATGTACATTTTTGGCGTAAGATCGTTTCGTGAATCTGGCCTCTGTTCTTTAGCACATGGCACCGCAACAATAACACGCAAGCACTCGCAAAACACATTCACACGGCGTCAATTCTTGTTCGGTATCCAAGCGTGCGAAGGCACAGAGACACGGCACTTCGGCGTGCCAAGGAAGCTTTGAACATGCCGCCAGACCGGCGAAACTTGCTTTCGACGAGTTATGCCTTTTTCCTGCGTCACTGCGCTTTCGAAAAAAATTTCCGCGTGTTCACAACGGCAAGTCTCAACGGTGCACTGAGTCTTAAAAAAACTTCTTCGGCGAATGACGACGAACGAGTAGAAAACGTGTCAATAGCACGCCGGAAAACCGCAGCAAAAGGCTAGCAAAACCGCATATCGTATCCCAGCAAGGTTGCCATCCGGTGACTTCACTCGCGCTGCAGCGAGCAAGCGGGGAAGCGCGATCCAGCAATTGTCATTGAGATCAGTGGATTCAGCGATGATGTGCTTGGTTGCCGGACGATGTTTTCAAAGATGGCTATGCTTGACGGCCAGTGTTTGCCCGAAAGCGAAACTGTCGGCGGAGCGCAGACAGCGGGGCATGTCTCTTCCTCGGTGACAGAGGCGTATCCAGTGCTGTTGGCTGCGCTGGTTCCAAACAGAAGTGCCAAAACCTGTAGCAGAAGCAAACGTGAGCATGTTGGATGCATGTCGGCGCCTAGCCCCCACTTCTGCGGTTTGAAACTGACACAATGAGCCGAACGCTCGTGGCACCTAAAATACCAACATGGCCGCAAATGACGTTACGGACAAACAACGTATAGGCCATAGGGCGTACATTCCTCCGATATTACCACTAGGTGAGACTGTCACGCGTTGTCGCCACCAAGCGGCAACGCCCGGAACTACAGCACCCTTGGTCGTGCGGGAACTATTGACGTCACGAGCGCGATGTGCATTGCGCTGCTCGCTGATTGAACAGCGCAATGCGTTTCCGTACCCCTTTAAGCCGGGATCATACTGCTTGTACATCATACAAAAGACCATCTGCATACAGACTCGATCGCGAGTCACCGCGAGATCCATGCTTCGAATGCCGCAGGGCAACGAGTTCGAGGATAAAGCTTGGAAGGCGGCATTCGAACCATGGATATTGAGGTGACTCGAGTTTGCAGACTGTCTTTTGTGTGATGGTATATGAGCAGCGTCTGACCCCGGCTTTACTATTGCGGGGCACACGATTGATTTCGATCTCGGAGCAACTGGCGTGGGTCGAATGACATAATATATATATATATATATATATAGAGAGAGAGAGAGAAAGAGAGCAACGTTGGGCATGGACACGTTTTGGAATGTCAAGGCGCCAAACCTTTACTTCCGGACCGAGATCGAGAAACGCGGGCCCGGGAAGGCGCAGACGCAGCCAAGGCGCTGCGGGCGCATTAGAATTTAGAAGAGGTCCGGGTGGGCAGCGCTTCACTAGGCAACGTCACGGACGCTGTCGTTTTGGCGTTGGTGTGGCTGCCAAGTCGGATCGGCGCGCCCCCCTTTGGGTGTCGCACGCTCCCAATAGGACTTTGGAGATAAAGGCCGCTGTCTATTTTTGTTTTGTTTTGTTTGTTTACATTGTGGAAAGGGAAGAGCATCCGCCAGTGCCTTTTCTTTTTTTTTTTCAAAATTCAAGCCAGCGAGAAAAGCAAACAATTGCTGCGTCTAATGCTCATTGCTCAAGGCACGTTGAAGCATTGCGCGTTGTGTTATTAGGTAAACTCGCTCCCGAAGGTTTTACGTTGTAACAAACTACGCACAACATACCTATAATTGAGTAGTGACAACTAAAGTAACCGGACACCGAGAAAGTAGCACCAAGTTCCGGGTTTGGTCGCTATTCTCGGTCCATGGAATGAATTTTTTTTCCTTTCACCTCTTCATTTTTTTCTGAGCCAATCTAAATTAGTGGTGACAGGTTGCCTTATAAAAGAAAATTGTTGTGCTCAGAGATTTTGCATTTCACACACTGCGAAACAAGCGCACACCCTTGCCTTTACCGCGAGCGGCGTCAGCGCTTGGAAGCATTGAAAAATAATTTTCCTGTTTCGAAATACGCTATAGGAACAATACAGTTGCAAGAGATATGAGACGATAAGCATACCTGATAAGTTGATTACACGCACAGTGCCAAGGACGCTTATATTGGCGAGGAACACTTTCAGTACAATGAAGCTACATAGCGTTCTTTTCGCGGCTGGTTTAGAACCACCCTTTCGAAGCTTTGAAAAGACCGAAATGGCGATTTCCCTGGTCATGGTGACCGATCAGTCAATTGCCTTGCGAGGTTTTGGTCGTCTGTATGTAAGTATATGTCTCTGTCCAGCTAGCAGGCGGAGAAGGCAAGGGCGCTACTTTCCCAGGATCCGGTGTCTTCAGTGCCAATAATGTAACTAATAAGCGGCGTAAGATGGAAGCAAGGCGTGAGAGACTGTACACCAACTCGTGTCTGTGACGCCTCGTCAGGACTCAGGGCAGTACCCCTGGCTGGGAATGGCGCATGAACAGACACTGCGGTCTTTGAAATAAACGGGCTTCGGCGCAAGCGCGCTTGCTCGTCGGCTATGCGAGTCCCCAGCAGGCACGCTGGTTCCGAGGCAAACTTCAACGAAGCACTATATGCGATCTATGTTTACAGATGGCCCAAACGGCTCCCAGGCCGCGGCGCTCGCGTTACGGATTCGGAGATCAAAGACACGGGCCGTCGGTCGTGACCTATCGCTGACTCCGGTCGATGTTTGCTCAGGCTCGAGAGAGATGTGCTGCAACTACAGTCGTTGACAGATCGATGAAGCTTGGAGCGGGCCGTCTGCACGCGCTGTACGCGAGACACAAACACGCACATACACACGCACGCACACACATGTAGAACACATGAATACACTTTGCATCTTACGTAGACGCCACTGTTCGATGTTGCGTGCAACGTGCGCCCGACTGAACGCCTTCCGCACCATTTAAAGGGTTTACGTAACACGGTCCCTGTGAATGGCCAAATGTTTTCCTCCGACCGACACCGGATGGTATCAACGAGCGATGCCATCAAAGTTTTGCCGTAAGTGTGCGAGCTTGGGACGAGCTATAGTACGAGAGCGAACGCAATAATATCCTGAGAGGGCCTGCTATACATGACTTGCACTGACGTCTCATCAGCTGACATTATGGTGGACTTGCTGCTGGGCGCGTATCTTTCGCAACACGCATTCCGTACCACCGAATGTGTCTTTCTTTTCAAGAACAGCTCAAAGCCTCTAGAACTGAAACAGGTAGGAGTGGTCACCAGCACGGCGCGATCACGCCACAAGCCATGTATTTTTTGTGGACATGGTGGAAAATAATAACCTAGAGGATTTAAATCGTGATTTAAATAAGACTACATATTCTTTGATGATTTAAATCAAACGTTTACCGCAAAATAATTCCAATAGCAGTTTTGATTCACCCTCTGTCTATCATTTGGGGCTTTCTATGTGTATTTATTTTCTAAAAAAAAAAAGAAATCAAAAACATTAATCAGGAAATATTTATATTAGGCTGAGCACGAGCAAAATACAATGCTCTTCCGAGCAAATCGGAGGACTGAGTTTTTGTCCTTCCACTTTGTTCGTAAGTTACGTAATGTCCTTTTGCAAACAAAGCAGAAAGCGAAAGGAAGAAACAAAAACTAGCAAAGTAATGGCTTATTTCAAACACGCAAGAAAAAGCAAACAAAGGCTTTTACTTAACTAGGAGCGAAAAAAAAAAATCACACTTTCTTTTCTGGTTTGGCGGCGTCTACATCAATAACAAGTTAGTAATTAAATTGTAATTTTAAGTTAACGCTAATTCTTTCTTCCAAGATCGATCAATCAATCTGCCATGTTTAAAAGTATAGGTAATGATAAATAGTCGCTAGTTTCTTGCTACTGTGATTTAAATCAAATTAATCTGATTTAAATCAAATAATATAATTTATATCAAATAAATCGCATTTATTTTAGTATTTTCAAAACAAAATCTCGTTTTTTTTATATTTTTTTAAAATTTTGTTTGCGGAGTGGAAGCTTCGGAGACATCATGAAGGCTCTGCATGGTCGTGCTCGTAGCACAAACTTCGCTCGCACTTGGGTGAAACTAACAGGTGATTCAAGGAGAGGCCAGGCTCTTTAAATCGACCGCAAAATTCGGTTTCTGAACCTATCGCGCTACGACTTTGTGCAGCGCTGCCCACAGATGGTGTTTTTTTGTTTTTTTTTTTTTGTAAAATTCGCAAAGAGCGAACTTACCTGAGAAAAAAGTAAAGAAAGAAAAAGGCTTAGCTCCTATGAAAACGAAGTGAAGCCACCGGCCTTCAAACAACACGGCGCCGTTTCGCACGGGAGACAAGAGATGGCGCAAGCGGTCGCGACGCCAACTGCCGCCAACGAACGAGCATACGACGCCGAGAGCCGGCGTCTTTAACAGACAAGGAACTGCAGTTCCTTGTTGTTATTGCGCCTGTTTTTGTTTCTGCGACTGTCGCCGCCTGCGGAACGCACGCCGCTTTTGAGTCGAAAAGATCGTCTGCTAAACACGCCGGCTGTCGGCGCCGTATGCTCGTTCGTTGGCCTAAGGTGCCTCGATGTGCGTCTGTCATAGGGTGAAGACACCCATTGTTGCATTGAAAACTGCCTGCGCGTGCCGATGGGCCTTAAAATGGCGCCAAAGCACCGGGCAGAGCTAAGCGCTCGCTCCGAACGAGATCGAAGCGCGTGCATTCTGGGCATAGAAATGGCCGAGACTGTGCCGCCCCCCTAAGACAGGCATGGCGAAAGTGTATGAAGGCACCCTACGTTGGCCCAATACACGGCTCTGCGTTGGCCGCGTTCGTTGCCCCATCTCTTGTCTCCCGTGTGAATCGGCGCCGTGTTGTTTGAAGACCGGTGTCGTCGCTGCGTTTCCATGGGAGCTAAGCCTTTTTCTTTCTTTAATTTTTCCTCCGGTAAGTTCGCTCTTTGCAAATTTCACACAAAAAAAAAAAAATGCACCATCTGTGGGCAACGCCTCACAAAGTCGTAGCGCGATAGGTTAGAAAACTGAATTTTTCGGTCAATTTAAAGAGCCTGGCGTCTCCTTGAATCATCCTGTAATTCACCGCGCTACTGGCGTTGTCGTCGTCGTCGTTGTCGTCGCAGTTGATTCGGCATTTCACTTCAATCGACATAAGCGACAGAAAACACGGGGGAAAGATCTGACAGGAACCAGTTCGCGCTGCGAAACAGTATTTGGCGAAGCTTTGGCCAAAACGGCAAGCCGAACCTCCTCGCCGAAGGCCCTGGATCGGAACGCTCGGATCCTCCAGCCCATGCTACCGTAGCGCCGCTGCGTGCATCCGGGACCTTTCCAGGCTCGCCGCTTCCTGATCTTATTATCCCTCCTCTAGTCTAGTGCCACTAAATAAGCTACGCTTCAGAGTAACGACACTTGGCCATATTGTGTCTTAAAATCATGGTTGCCAGTTATCTGAAGCTTTATCTGAAATCACAGGAAACACCTCTCCGCCCCCCACAAATGTTTAAACATTTCGTGACAGAGCAAAGAAATATTGCGTGACCTTCCTAACACCGAATCTAATGCTGATGAAGTCGCACTTTTGAATCATGACGATCGGTAGTTGCGTCTGTTCTGCATACGAGCCAAAATGGCGGCGCCCACAACAATGCCGGGGAACGGAGTGCCGATACTCTAAGCGCAGCTCATTTAGTGACTCTACTCTAGTCCACTGTACACATAGTAAGTATTCACTGGAGGCCACAGTTGTGTGCGCGACTGCTGAGCTCGTGCCGATGGCGAGCTTCCACAGTTTTTTTTTCATCACGCATTCCGCATTATCACGATTGCCGGTCTTAGCAGCCTATTAATGTGCGTGGACTCGTTCTGAGCATGCGCTCTGAACAGCGCCCTCAAATGTGGCGCACCCTTTCCACGAGGGCGCGGCCATCTTGAACGTCGTCACTTCTGGTATGCGGTAAAACATCGTTTTGATCTCACCACGCCCGGGAAGGTGTTTACGAATAAAGCGTGATTTTCACACCTTCTTGCTTTGCCTCACCCATATTTTCTCGCATATTCCAGGTTGAAATGTTTAATTTTTCGTCCCGCATACCAGATACGGAACCCACGTGACTGAGAACGACAGGAAACAGAAAACGTCCATAGACCATTGCAAGCATGGCGACCCCGACTAATGCCCCATGCACGTGCAGCGTGCGCGTGAACATAGCTTATGCAAGCTTGCATATGCACTGACTTTCCCGCACGAGAAGAAATATGACGGCGGCCAATTGCCTTGCTTGCAGTCGTCCATACACAAAGTGCCCCCCGAAAAATATGTCTATATATATATTTTTTTTTACCGCGAAAATAATCTACTTTGTGCCGAACGCTCGTTCTCCGCTCATACGTAACGCTATCAGTCCAAAACAGGTGCCAAAATATCAGAACTAACCGTTATCTCATTCAAAAGTTGTAAGAACTTTTTTACAAATTTTTTCGGTAACTTACGTCATTCAGCTCCATGTATTCGAGAGCACCGTCGGCCGCCATTTTCCTTTAAAACTTTTAAGAAAATCGCTTTCTTTAAATGAGATAACTGTTCAGAAATTTTTGGCATCTCGTTCGAGCCGCTAGCACTATATTTGGGCGACAACGTTCGACGACGCGTAATTTACTTTAAAAAAAAAAAAAAAAAAGAAACATTCTAATTTTTTTTTGGGGGGGGGGGGGGGAGGGGGGGGGGGGAGGGCATGTATATGTTTGCATGTCTGCACTCTGAGAGAGGCAGGCATTTAGCACCCTATGAAGCCGAGGTCACACTGCTCATACGTCATTAAAAAAGACAGTCTGCAAAGACGAGTCACCGGAATATCCGTGTTTCGAATGCCGCGTGCCAAATTTTTTCCTTGAACTCATTGCCATGCCGCATTCGAAGCACGGATCTCGTGGCACTTGCGTTCGAATCTGTATGCAAACGGCCTTTTGTATGCTGTATTTGCAGTTTGACTTCGCCCATATTTTCCCAGGTCTGGGGTCAGTTTTGAATGGGAATACTTCACCTGTAATTAAATCACAATTTCTCTTCCGCTTTTTTTTTTAGATTTCCACAGCGAGTAAATATGCTTCAAGCATTTGCAAGGTGCGTCCCCATTCAGGCTAAAGGCTGGTTCACAAATTTGCAACCGTTGCGTTCGCATGCAACCGAAACGACCGTAACGACCAAAACACCGTAGAAACCGTGACTCATGGATGGCTTCGCGAAGCTACCTCTTGCATCGCTTGCCCTGCTGCGTACGGCGAACACTTGTCCCGGTGACTTTGTCGTTACAGTCGTTTCGGTTGCATGCGAACGCCACCGTTGCAAATGTGTGAACCAGCCTTAACATTCCACAGAGGCGAGATGTTTCGGTGGCGCCCTCGTTCGGTTACCTTTCGTGACGTCATTACCTTGTGAACAACAAGTTCGATGGTGTTTGTAATGAGCATGGTGAAAGCCTGAAATCATAGCGCTCTCAAAGCAACACTGCCAACACCGTCAAAATTGAAGTTCTTACTTTCCTCTTATTTCCGTCGATGAGACATCCTTTGCTTCGTCTCCAAAGCCATTTACGGTTATAACTACCTTCGTCTTACCAAGACCCGGCAAGATCAAGTTGAAATCCTTAACAAGGCAGCTATGAGAGTTATCACGGGTTTGCCCAAGATAACCCACATTCCCGACCTACACAAAGCGGCTCAAATAAACACAATCAAAGAACTAGCAAAAGAAGCACAAAACAGTCAGAGAGACCGCCTCAAAAGAGCCGAACCGGGAAGAATCATCCTTAAGCACCTCGGAATAACGGACTTTGAAATTCCAGCTATAGCCACTTCTCCTCCTCCATGGGAAGACGAATGCATAACAGAGATCAAGCCTATACCCCAAAATCAGAGCAAAGAGCACTGTAATAGAAGAAAAAATGTTGCTAAAAGACACATAAAAGAGATAGAACATCTCCTTCAATGTAAGACCAATAAAGTCATTTACACAGACGCGTCGCGAAACGAGGACGGTAGGACAGCCATTGCTTGGTACTCCTTCCGCACCGGCGAAACAAGCGCTAAAATCCTCCCTCATACCCCCAGTGCCAAAACCGCTGAACTCCAAGCAATCTTTTGGACACTAGAAAATGCCCAAGAGGATGAGCACCCCACAGAAATCTTCATCTATACTGACTCCCAAGAGGCTGTTAGAGAATGCAGGAAAGCCAGCAGCCGTAACAAGACTGTGAATGACATCAAAGCCGCAGCCCGCTATCTCCGAACTAAAGGAATCACCCTCAAAATTTCATGGATTCCGGGACACCAAGATATCCCGGGAAACGAAGAAGCCCATGAGGCCGCGCGGAGCACGCTACAAGCAACCTGCTCCGCACAAGGCCTCATGGACTCCTCCGCCACAATATCCACCGAGGACCTCGATCCCGATGAAATAAAGACACTCGCAAGACAAGAGCGGAAAGTGAGGTTGACTGCTCTACTGCCAACGGAGGAACACCCGCTCCCATCAAAATACTCACGGTGGGAGCGGGTGTGCCTCCGGCGCCTCGCTACCAACACGGCCATTACACCAGTTCTACGAAAGCGTTTTTACAAACGAACATCAGAAGACGACCCGGGCCCTGACCCTAACTGCACAGAATGCCATGTACCGGCTACCTGCAGACACCTTATCTGGGACTGTCAAGCGACAGCAAGAAAACGACAGGAAGCGATCTCAAGACTTGCCGCCGAACTCACACCACAAAACTACGAAGACTGGGTTACCCACAACAGAGGTCCTCCAGAGAGGAAGCTAATCATCGACACCCTTCTTGACTTCGTCAAGAAGGCGGGCCTAGCCCAATATATATAACCACTTCCCTTTTTCTCTTTTTCCCAACCCCTACCCTCTACATCCCCCACCGGATAAGATGACTTTCATCAAGGTATCCGGTGTCCCCTTTCTGAAATAAACGTATTCTCACTCACTCACATCCTTTGCTGACGTCATAGTCAGCATTCGGCCAATTGTGGTGGGCCGACCATAGCGACGCTTTCGATCGCTCACGTCGCCAATAGCGGAATCCAATTTACCGCCGAGGCAAACAGCCTTCGGGAAATTCGCTCACTCCGCCCTCTCGTCTCCCCGGCTCTTACCGCTGACTCGATTTGGATCGTTCCGTTTCCGCATTGTACTATATCTGGCGCTAGGAATTCAACTTTCATTCGCTGGAGTTCGTTGCATCACCCGTTACATATCCTGTTTTTCTTTATACTTTTTCTGACTTCTCTTTGTCTGTACCAACGTTGGTTTGTTCTGGTTTGTTCGTTTATATTAACATTCTTGTCTTGGTTCTAGCCCCAGGTCGAAAGATAGCCATGGCTACTGGCATCTCCAGTGAACTTGTTTTCCAACTATACTTTCATAACTTCTCATTTCGGCCTCGGGTGCTGTGAAATTTTGGCGCGTCACACAGAAACAGATTGCCGTGGCTCTACTCATACATTTGGGCTTTGCCAAGGACTTTGTGACAGGGCTTAGGGACCGAAGTAAGAATTGTCAAAATAGGTGCTCGGTAGAAGGGTGGTGAGCTGGGCTGGTTGGTATTATGACATTTGGAACACAACAGTGCAAAAGGGTGAGGACAAAGGAAAGGAACACACAAGACACAGAAGCGCTGATTCGCAACTAAAGTATTCTACACAAAGGAAGAAGAAGATGAAAGCATCATAAAGGCTTGTACTACGATGGCGCGACACAGACACAGCTTGAAAGGCAGATTACGCACCGCATAAAAGGTGGGGTACACAAACATAATATTGACCTACAAAATCGGGCAGTTTGATACTTTAGACCAATGTTACGGATAAAAAAAAAAAAAAAAAAAAAAACGACGCAGGATGGGCGAAAAACGCGTTTTTCGTGTTAGGCTGGTCAAATTATGAGGCGCTGGGGAAATGCAACCTTCTGCGTTAAGTCCTTATTCCGAACTCATTTTTTTCGCCTTCCGCCCATTAAAAAGCATGCGGGAAGAGTCTTAGAACGCACCTGGAACCGCTGCGCCGCAGCGTTCTTCGGCAACATAAAGTGCGTCTGCTTTCCTCGCCGTCACCATGGCAACGAACGCCGAATGAATGGAAGCACGCACGGTACCGCCGCGTGAAGCCAGCAACAGCTGACGCCATCTTACGAACGCCGTCTGCTAGCCAAAGCCGAACGCGGTGTGTCAGATCAACCGCCTTCGCCGGTGCGCCGCTGGCAAAGACGACGAAGCTGAGACACGCCGACGGCGATTGAGCAAGCAACAGCACCGCGGGACGACTACAACGGCGGCATTTATTGGGATCAAAGCAGTTTTGGGTAAGTTACTTTTAAAAAGTAATTCGTTACAGTTACAGTTACTTTCAGTAAAAAAGTAACGAAGTTACCGTTACAGTTACCGCAACAAAAGGTAACTCGTGACAGTTACAGTTACTTTTAAAAGTAACGACGTTACTTTTCAGCTACTTTTCTATAAAACGCTAAAAAATTGTGAAACACCAGAAAACGCCCCTCACCATGTTTTATTGCATAAAATTAAAAATCATGCCTTTTAGTTTATATTGAAACTTAGCAGAAGTTGCTTGTTGGAAATAGTGGCTAAATGTTTCCCTCGTTTGATGGCGAGCACGTCCCTGCCCTTGCTGAACAGGCCCCGCGCAACCAGAGCAACAAGCAAACTCCGCGCAAACAGCATTAAATTTTGCCTCGACTGTTGCACCACGCCGGAGTAGTGGCGCAAATCGAAATACGAAACATGCGCAGTGCGAAGTAATCAAAATACGAGACATTCGCAGTGCCCTCCGTGTGTAGTGTTGTTTCACGGTTGATTCACCCGATTAAAAAGCGTTTGCGCAGAAAAACGAACAACCGCAACAAAGATAGGGCTTTAAGATATACTAAGATGTAAGTGTTCTGCCAAAAAGTACAAACGCGTGCAAAACATAACTAGCTTTTTTTTTTTATCACATCTACACGTGACTATATTCGGGTCGTGACTCGCGAGGAAGAACGTGTTCACAAGTTTGTTCAAGGCCAACTTGACACTCGCAATGTCAAAACAGGCAATTTGGAAAGTGCAAGAAACAGCTAGATTGTACTCATTCAATGACATATTAATAAAAAAACTGGAAAGTGACGACAAAAGTAACGTCGTTACTTTCATCGTTACCTTAAAAAAAAGTAAGAGAACTACAGTTACAAGTTACATTTTTAAAAAGTAACTCGTTACAGTTACAAGTTACCAAAAAGTAACGAAGTTACAGTAAGTCGTTACTAGTAACGCGTTACTACCCAAGACTGGATCAAAGGCGCGAAATAAGCAAGAACAATTTTTATTTGAGTCATAACACGCGATATCCAAGTTGGGGACCACATACATACCTTTGCTGGGTCTTTCCTGTGAACTTTTTACAGAGACACGGGGTGCCGCATTCAGAAAACAGCTTTGTTTGCAAAATATGGGGGCCCTGAAAAGGGCCTTTCAGACCGCTACCAGAACCTATAACTGACATAACGGGCACTTGACAAGCGGTTGGCGCATAAGTCGTCTTATTGCACGCAGGCGGGCGACGGGCTAAACGCAGCGGATCACTCGAAGTCACCGGGGCCGTCAGAATCCTCGTCCTCCGCACTATAGAGAAGGTCCCTGTCTGCGTCGGGGCTGTAGATTTTAGCGGCCGCGGCGAGGAACGACTGGAATCTATCAGTTTCCGCGCGCCTTCTGTCTCCTCCGAAACACGAACTCTGCAAGATGACCAGTGAAATGGCGGCTCTCGCGCAGTCCAGATGGAAGATAGTTTTTGACGTGGGCCCAGGTGCCCTCCACCGTATTGGTGTGCGCATCAGTGTTCGGGTCGACAAAGTAAAGCTTGTGGTTGACGGTGAGGTGCGTGAGGTGAGCATCATCTGCAAGCTTGCGATAGCCAGCCCAACAGTCAGTGATTATTCTTGTTCCAGGGCGGACCCACTCGGCTATTAGCCCTTGCAGGGCTTTAGCGTCACGGGTCTTCACGGGAACGAGAAAGCAGCACCCGCTGCCACCATTCACACCGCCAAATCCCACTGGCCAGGCCTTAAATACCCGCGATGGTACTTTCGACACCCGAACATACTCTCGTCTAGTTCTACAGTCACGCGCTTCGCCGCCAATCATCCCTGAATGCGTAAAGACGGCATTTACCACAACCTCCCGACAAAGGCTCGTCCAATCAGTTATTGTCTTACTTGCGACATCAGTTTCCCGCTGAATGACGGCGCACGGTAGGTTCTGGCACCAGAGGTAGATGATTTTCATGAGTTGGGGAAGCGTCAGGTGCGGTCCCTCGAGAAAGGAACCGCTCCGTATCGAGACCTCACCCGGGCACTGAACCTTGACCGGCTTCCTCTTGGGCACCTCACGAGTCATCCACACACCGCATCTCCAAGAGTAGCCATCCGCAAATCTAGCGCGGACTTGCAGCGTCATCGCAGCTTCGCACTCTGGGCACGCGCGAGAACTCAGGAGCAGGTCCATGCCCTGAAGCAAATTAATTGCTTCAAGAGGGTCTTTCATGCGTCATGAAGACGGCACAGGTTAAACGCCATGGCACTGCGATGCTCGCCTCTGGAAGAATAAAGCGCCGAGAATGTTAAACGAGCAGAACTGCGGCGCTTCTTTGCATTTAATATTTTTATTTGATCCGCCGTTTTATACTTCGTGACACCATTCTAACAAACTCATTGGTTAATCGGTCGGACCACACCATCGCGTGACAAAACAAACGCCAATCGTATGACCAGAACGGATGCCACGGTTAAAAACCGCCGGACCTCCGCCGGAAACTCTGAAGCACGGTGGAGTAGTCGTCGGAATAAAAAATCTAAAGAAACAAAATAAATAGCCTAACGGTCGTCGGCGGCGTCACGATGCCTCGCCGAGTGCGGAGTATAACGGTCTTGGCAGTACGGTATATATTGTTCATTCTTACTTTGCTTTCTTTTAGACTACATCGAATTCTGACGCGCAGACTCCCTCTTTCCTTCGTTCCAACGCGCTGTTTGTTATTGAATTAACAAATCAGCTTCAAATAACGGTCGTGGCATCCTCTAGGGTAAAGAAACAAAAAAGAAAACAAACAAGAAACATTGCGAGCAACACTCTCACCAAAGAACACGCCGCCCGAGAATCTAACGGCTCCCTTTTTTTTTTTTTTAATTCACTTTGTTACTTCATTTTGTTGTTGGGTCCGACTGTTCTCTTCTTTGCAACGATGCCGACCGTGGCAACCGTTCTGGTCATACGACTGGCGTTTGTTTTGTCACGCGATGGTGTGGTCCGACCGATTAACCAATGAGTTTGTTAGAATTGTGTCACGAGGTATAAAATGGCGGATCAAATAAAAATAATAAATGCAAAGAAGCCCGCAGTTCTGCTCGTTTAGCCTTCTCGGCGATTTATTCTTCCAGAGGCTAGCATCGTAGTGCCATGGCGTTTAACTTGTGCCGTCTTCATGACGCATGAAAGACCCTCTTGAAGCAATTAATTTGCTTTAGGGCATGGGCCTGCTCCTGGGTTCTCGCGCGTGCCCAGAGGGCGAAGCTGCGATGACGCTGCAAGTCCGCGCTAGATTTGCGGATGGCAGCTCGTGGAGCTACGGTGTGTGAATGACTCGTGAGGTGCCCAAGAGGAAGCCGGTCAAGGTTCAGTGCCGGCGCGAGGTCTCGGAAGAGCGGTTCCTCTGTCGAGGGATCGCACCAAACGCTTCCCCAACTCATGAAAATCATCTACCTCCGGTGCCAGAACCTACCGTGCGCCGTCATTCAGGGGCAGACCGATGTCGCAAATAAGACAATAACTGGTTGGATGAGCCTTTGTCGGGAGGTTGTGGTAAATGCCGTCTTTACGCATTCAGAGATGATTGGCGGCGAAGGCGTGACTGTAGAACTAGACGAGAGTATGTTCGGGCGGCGAAAGTACCATCGCGGGTATTTAGCCTGGCCAGTGGGTTTTCGGCGGTGTGGAGCGTGGCAGCGGGTGCTGCTTTCTTGTTCCCGTGAAGACCCGTGAAGCTAAAGCCCTGCAAGGGCTAATAGCCGAGTGGGTCCGCCCTGGAACATGAATAATCACTGATTGGGCTGGCTATCGCAAGCTTGCAGATGACGCTCACTTCACGCACATCACCGTCAACCACAAGCTGCACTTTGTCGACCCGAACACTGATGCGCACACCAATACGGTGGAGAGAACCTGGGCCCACGTCAAAAACTCTCTTCCATCTGGACGGCGCGAGAGCCACCATTTCACTGGTCACCTTGCAAAGTTCATGTCTCGGAGGAGAGAGAAGGCGCGCGGAAACACTGATAGATTCCATGTCGTTCGTCGCCGCGGCCGCCAAAATCTACAGCCCCGACGCAGACAAGGACGTTCCCTATAGTGCGGAGGACGAGGATTCTGACGGCCCCGGTGACTTCGAGTGATCCGCTGCGCTGAGCCGGTCCCCCGCCTGTGTGCATAAAGACGACTTATGCGCCAACCGCTTGTCAAATGCTCGCTACGTCAGTTAAAGGTTCTGGTAGTGGTCTAAACGGCCCTTTTCAGGGCCCCCATATTTTGCAAACGGAGCTGTTTCCTGAATGCGGCACCCCGCGTCTCTGTAAGAAGTTCACAAGAAAGGCCCAGCAAAGGTATGTGGTCCCCAACTTGGAGATTGCGTGTTATGATTCAAATAAAAATTATTCTTGCCTATTTCACGCCTTTGATCCCAATAAATGCCGCCGTTGCAGTCGCCCCGCGGTGCTGTAGCTTGCTCAATCGCCGTCTGCGCGTCTCAGCTTCGTCGTCTTTGCCAGCGGCGCACCGGCGAAGGCGGTTGATCTGACACACCGCGTTCGGCTTTGGCTAGCAGACGGCGTTCGTAAAATGGCGTCAGCTGTTGCTGGCTTCACGCGGCGGTACCGTGCGTGCTTCCATTCATTCGGCGTTCGTTGCCATGGTGACGGCGAGGAAAGCAGACGAACTTTTTGATGCGGAAGAACGCTGCGGCGCAGCGGTACCAGGTGCGTTCTAAGGCCTTTCCCGCATGCTTTTCAATGGGCGGAAGGCGAACAAAAAGAGTTCGAAATAAGGAATTAACGCATAAGGCTGCATTTCTCCAGCGCCTCATAATTTCACGAGCCTTGCACGAAAAGCATGTTTTTAGACCGGAGTTTGGAGATAGTTGTTTTTACAACAACATGGGTCTAAAGTATGAATGTGTCCAAAATCGTTTTATTACACAAAGACCTAACCAAATATAAGGTTTCTTTACCCGACAGCCATACGGAAGGCTTGCTAACGCAGCGTTCTCCCAAATGATTGACAATATAGGCTTCAAAAATATCTCGTCCAATAATTATCGCGCGCTGAAAAGATGGTGAACTCGAACATGATCTAAAGTGCAAAGCGAACTGACCCCCCACCGTGCATTTCAGGGATCAATCATTTTCATAAGGCAGTTATTTACGCAGCGACCAGTGTTAGCCACATAACTTCTACAACACATCAGTGGAATGTCGTACGCACCAACGACTGAAAGCGGAAGAAAAGATTGCCGGTGGCGTTTTTTGCACACTGCTTTTGTTACGTTGTCGGATTTAGAGCGAACTTTTGAGCAGATCTGGATCATTTTTTTAGGAGCCGAAAATACCACAGCAACTTTGTATCTATTGGCCACTCTTTTGAAATTATGGGAAATCTTACGCATGTATGGGACTACCACTGGACGTTTTTGGTGATTTTAGGGTTTACTTTGTAGGGTTTCATCTCTTAATACCTGCCTTACTCAAACAGAAATCCTTTACGCACTAAATTAAAACAATGAGCGCGCCACAGAAGTAGGCACAGCTAAAGCCCCTCTATCTTGGGAAAAGTGACGCCATTCATACTTGCGGAAATGCTCGAGGCACGTGCCGTGTGCCACTTCAGGGAAATTCACGGCGTCTGAAATCTAGCTCAGTGCTGCGCTGTGCCGCCTAGTGCGTGCCGCCATGATCTTTCCTAGTGCCACTAAATAAGCTACGCTTCAGAGTAACGACACTTGGCCATATTGTGTCTTAAAATCATGGTTGCCAGTTATCTGAAGCTTTATCTGAAATCACAGGAAACGCTTTTCCGCTCTCCTGAAATGTTTAAACAGTTCGCGACAGAGCAAATCCATATTATATGAGCTTCCTAACGCCGAATCTAATGCTGAGGAAGTCGCAATTTTGAATCATGACGATCGGCAGTTGCGTCTGCTCTGCATACGAGCCAAAATGGCGGCGCCCACAACAATGTCGGGGAACGGAGTGCCGATACTCTCAGCGCAGCTCATTTAGTTTCTCTAATCTTCCCCAGTGCCACTAAATAAGCTACGCTTCAGAGTAACGACACTTGGCCATATTGTGTCTTAAAATCATGGTTGCCAGTTATCTGAAGCTTTATCTGAGATCACAGGAAATGCTTTTCCGCCCTCCACAAATGTTTAAACCGTTCGCGACACAGCAAAGCAACATTACATGACCTTCCGAACACCGAATCTAATGCTGAGGATGTCGCACTTTTGAATCATGACGATCGGCAATTGCGTCTGTTCTGCATACGAGCCAAAATGGCGGCGCCCACAACAATGTCGGGGAACGGAGTGCCGATACTCTAAGCGCAGCTTATTTAGTGGCTCTAATCTTCCCAAGGGCTGCACGTTGCACGTGTCTCGTGCATCGACGCACGCTTTTAAAACATGAAGGGGCTTTAAAGGAGCTGTGCAACAATTTTTGTACTGTGCACAAATACCGCTTAAAACGGATCCCTAACGTTAATGACCTATGAAACACGCGTTCGTTTTTCACCCCACACAATAGAAGTCCCAGAAAAAAATTTAAGAAAAACGAGCAGCGTTCACCCCCTCAACTCGCAGCCAGAACAAGCGACCACGTGATCTGGAGCCGATTATATGCCGCCAGTGTTGATCATTGCCACACGCTGGGGTTGGCAAAGCGCAGGACACGCGCTGAGTTCCAGACATTGTTATGGCTCGGCTGTTGTCGTCGCTGCAGCCATTGGACACGGGTCACAACCCGAATGCTTCTCGAGCTAGCAATTGTCACGAGCCCAAGTCGAGTGCCCACGCAATGCTGGGGTCCAATCTATGAACCGCATTCAAATATCGTCACTTGGGTGTACTGCGATCCCCGAGTTACGTCATCAAAATTTGCAAAGGAGAGATTGAATGAAAATGATCGCTTTTGTCCTTGAAATTACACCGCAACAAAGAAGTTTCTTGGCCAATGGCGTTGCGTGTGAGTATCCTTGAGTCCCAGGTGTGCCAGTAAGCTCGTGTAGAGAGAAAAGCATTCCAATTGAATATCGTTGCACAGCTCCTTTAATTAAAGGAGCTGTGCAACAATTTTTGTACTGTGCACAAATACCGCTTAAAACGGATCCCTAACGTTAATGACCTATGAAACACCTGTTCGTTTTTCACCCCACGCAATAGAAGTACCAGAAAAAAATTTAAGAAAAACGAGCAGCGTTCACCCCCTCAACTCGCCGCCAGAACAAGCGGCCACGTGATCTGGAGCCGATTATATGCCGCCAGTGTTGATCATAGCCACGCGCTGGGGTTGGCAAAGCACAGGGCACGCGCTGAGTTCCAGACATTGTTATGGCTCGGCTGTTGTCGTCGTTGCAGCGATTGGACACGGGCCACTACCCGAATGCTTCTCGAGCTAGTAATTATCACGAGCTCAAGTCGAGCGCCCACGCAATGCTCGGGTCCAATCTATGAACCGCATTCAAATATCGTCACTTGGGTGTACTGCGAACCCCGAGTTACGTCATCAAATTTTGCAAAGGAGAGATTGAATGAAAATGATCGCTTTTGTCCTTGAAATTACACCGCAACAAAGGAGTTTCTTGGCCAATGGCGTTGCGCGCGAGTATCCTTGAGTCCCAGGTGTGCCAGTAAGCTCGTGTAGAGAAAAAAACATTCCAATTGAATATCGTTGCACAGCTCCTTTAAGCACAGCGAGCGCGAGTTGCTCGTGCAGACTCTCGCTCTGGCTCGCTCTGGTGGATCTCGGGAGCCGGTTAGACAACAATAAACAGAAAATAGAGATGCTTTTCGCCTAAGCTTCGGACCGAGCGTCTCAAATTCTTGTCCGGCAACTTCGAACACCAAAAAAAAATTGGTGACCCGGACGTCAGACCAACATGGGCCGGTTCTCTTTTTTATTACCGAGAAAATCTCTGGAATACGCTTGCTAATTGACACCGGAGCGGAAATGTCCATCCTTTCGCCAACGCCAGCTCAAAGACGATACCCATTGTCCGGCCGCCCTTTAGTTTCAGCAAATCGCTTACAGATCCCTATCTACGGAATGCGCTTTGTGACCTTAGAGTTGGGGCTATGCAGAATTTTTCGGTGGATCTTTACCATCGCCGAAGTTGCGTACCCCTCCTAGGTTCGGACTTCTTGTCGCACTTCGACCTAGACGTCAGCGTGCACCGCCGGTGTCTCATTGACAACAATTAAGACTCTTGTCGTGGTGAATGGCGGAGCCACAGACCAGATTTCCCTTCGCCTCAGAAACATCCTCCCAGCTTCAGAATTCGCTGACATCCTCCGCGCATTCCCTGAAATTACAGACCTTCAATATGGCAAACCCACCGCCACACGTGGTGACACACCACATCATCACCTCTTTTCCGCCCACCTTTGCACACTCTCGACGCCTCAGGACGTCTCAGGGTAGCCCGCCAAGAATTTGAGCATATGCTCGATTCAAATATCATTCGGCCATCCAGCAGCACTTGGGCAACGCCTCTACACATGGTGCCCAAGAAATATCCGGGCGACGGAAGACTCTGCAGGGATTACCGGGCACTGAACTCACAATCCCAACCTGACCGGTTCCCACTACCCCATATTTATGACTTTACTGAACATCTTGCTGGAACGTCCATATACAGCCTGATCGATTTAGTCAAGGCGTACCATCACATTCCGATCCAGCCGTAGGACATCCCGAAGACGGCCATCACCACTCCCTTCGGCCTATACGAGTACATCCGAATGCCTTTTGGATTGCGCAATTCTGCACAGACATTTCAGAGGTTCATCCACGAGGTTCTATCTGGATTACCTTTAATTGCTACTTACGTGGATGACCTTTTGGTGGCGCGCAAGTCGCAGGAAGAATACAACACAGACCTGCGCTGCGTTTTTGGCGTGACATCCTTAGATATTCTGGGGCACCGCTTCACAACCACGGGCATTGAACCCCTTCATTTCAACGTGCAAGTCATTCGAGACTACCCTTAACCGCAATCTCTACGCAAGCTACGGGAGTTCCTATGGCTCATCAACTCTCACCGGCGCTTCACTCCACACTGCGCATAAGCCATGAAGCCCCTTAGCGACTTGCTCTGCGGTCCCAAGAAATCTTCGACGTTAATACCATGGACGCCAGATGCATAAATTGACTTTACAACGGTCAAGAATGCCCTGGCCGAGGGAACACTCCTTGTGTATCCCATGCCAAACGCTCCAACGCGTGTCATGGTCGACGCGTCCGATGTCGGTGTAGGAGCAGTGCTTCAACAGTACGGCGAAAATCAGTGGCTTTGACTGGGTTTCTTTTCACAAAAAGCTGAGCCCAGCCGAAACACGGTATAGAATGTTTGGACGTGAGCTATTCGCAATCTACGTGACATCCCGCCACTTCCGGTATTTCTTAGGCCGAGCTTTCCACGTACTCACCGACTACAAGCCACTGATCTACTAATTCGCCGGCAATCAGCGCTCCTACTCCATCAGAAAAATTCGTCACCTGGCCTACATATCGGAATTCGCAGCCGATCTCCGCCATGTCGCTGGAGCGCAAAACATGCCAATAGATGCATTTTCCCGCATTGACGCCATCTCCTCATCTCCTGCTGTCAACTTCCCGGAATGGGCCTTAGCACAACAAGAAGGCACCGAGCTACAAGATATACGGGTATCCTCCACATCCTTTTAACTACAGCCCGTCAGATTACGACTGGCCACCTGCGAGACCATCTGTGATGTATCTACCTCCACACCAGGACCATACATTCCAGAAATAAATCGGCAAGCTATCTTCCACACCATTCATGAACTACGTAAATCATCCGGGTATCCGTGCTACGCAGCGTCTCGTTACGTCACGGTACGTCCGGCCCCGAATGAACTCTGACATTCGTCTGTGGACGAAAACATGCAACAGATGCAAACGCTCTAATGTGTTTCGCCACACAAAAACACCAACGCACGCATTTCTCCCACTGGACGCCAGATTCGACCATGTACACATTGACATAGTAGGCCCCCTGCAAGCATCAAACGTATTTCGGTACATACTCAAATGTGTGGACAGATTGACACGATGGCCAGAGGCTGTTCCGCTCACCGACATCACAGCAGAAACAGTCGCTCACGCCTTCATCTTTAACTGGATCGCCCGTTTCGGCTGTCCATCCACCATCACAACCGACCGCGGCCGACAGTTTCAATGCGCCTTCTTCACAATCCTTACCAAGATATTGGGTGTCCGACACGTGCACACAACAGGCTATCGTCCCGCTGCAAATGATATGGTTGAAAGGCTGCGACGACAGCTCAAAGCAGCGCTGATAACAAAGGAAGATCGAACCCATAGAGGTTAATCACCTTCCTTTTGTCCTTCTTAAAATTTGTGCCACCTTCAAAATCGACATCAACTGCACCTCAGCCGAACTTGTTTATGACACCACACTTTGATTATCTGGAGAATTTCTAATCTACATAACCCCTGACCCAACGGACATCCAATCATACCTTCAGAACATGAAACATTTTTTAATTCCCTGCGTCCATTCTCACCCAGACACTCAAACTCTCGGCACATATTTATTAGAGACGATCTAAATACATGCAAACATGTATTCGTAAGAAGAAACGCAGTACGACCACCTCTCACGCCACCGTATGATGGTCCATTCGAGGTACTTTCGCGAACGGACAATACCTGCACCATCAACATCAACGAGCGCCACGATGTCATCACGCTAGACGGAGTCAAACCAGCATACTTGGCCTCTACTGTGGCAGCCCCCGTCATCATACCCGTTCCACCGCCTAGTCCACCAGACACAACCACCACCTCCCCTCATCCACTTCCACCGTACAAGATCGTTACGTGGGGCTCAACAAAACTTTCGGCGCTCTGCAACTAGGGGAGAGGGGGGGGGGGTATTCTGTGGAGTCGCAGCTCTTAATACCTGCTTGACTAAAAAATAAATCCTTTACGCTTTAAATTAAAGCAATGAGCGCGCCACAGAACCTAGCACCGCGAGGGCGAGTTGCTCGTGCAGACTCTCACTCTGGCTTGTTCTAGTGGATCTCGGGAGCCGGTGCGACAATAGAAGAGATGCCTTTCGCCTAAGCTCCGGACCGGACGTCTCAAATTTTTTTTCCGGCAACTTCGAACACCGCCGACAACTTTTTGGCTACCTTCGATTTTAGAGACAAAAGCTCCCATCACTTCATTTAAAACTTGAGACTGGAACCCTGACGACCTAATTTAAAAAAGAGTGACCAATAGATATGAAATTCCTGTAGTATTTATATTTTTCGGCTCCTAAAAATGGCTCAGGTCTGCTCAAAAGCTCGCTCTAAATCCGACAACAGTACAAAAGCAGTGTGTGAAAAACGCCACCGGCAATCTTTTGTTCTGTGTTCAGTCGGTGTTGCGCACAACATCCTACTGATATGTGGTAGAGGTTATGTAGGTCAGGCTGGTCGGCGCGTAAATGCCGCCTTACCGAACATGATAGTTTCCTGAAATCAACCTCCCTTTGCACTGCAGATCGTATTTGTGTTCACCATCTCTTCATGGCGCGATAATTTGTGGAAGATATAAAGAAGAATACACTCGAGAAATGTTTGAAGCATATATTATCAATAGTTTCGGAAACGCTGTGTTAGCAAGCCTTTCGTGGTGTTGTCGGACGAAGAAACCTTATATTTGGATAGATCCTTGTTAGAGACACTAAATGAGCTACGCTTAGAGTATCGGCACTCTGTTCCCGATATTGTTGTGGGCACCGCCATCTTGGTGCTTGTGAAGAGCAGACGCAACTGCCGATCGTCATTATTTAAGAGTGCGACTTCCTCAGCATTAGTTTCGGTGTTAAAAAAAAAAACAAAAAAAAAAACTCACGCAATATAGTGGTACAGACCTACGTACCGTAGTCGGTACCGCTTTCCTTTTATTTACAAGTAACCTAGTTCGTTGTTTTTCGGTAACACATACAACACTGCTTGTTAAGCGTGCTCACGCGCCTTAGTTTACACTCTGAAAAAAGCCCGTGAGTCTGCTTTCCCGCACAACACTCGGAGAGCCAATCACCGCAACTTACGGAGGCAGCTCAGCGAATGACAATGCCTAAACATATGTTTAGATCAAAAAACGCCGTCTGAGTTGTGACATTAAGCATACAATAATACAATTATAATATACAATATAATTATACAATTATACAATTTATACAATCCCGTTCAACAGGCACTTCTGCCTGGTGAACGGGATACCCGTTTATCGCTCTAAGCCCCTCTACCTCGTTGGGTATAAGTTATAACAGGGCCTTTAGCTGAGATAGGGAGAAAGAAAGTACCGCAAAGGCGCTTTCTTTCACCGTGCGAGCGTCTTGAGACGCGGTTTGAGTTCCGCTCAGATTGGGCACTGTCCCGCTGCAGATCGGGCGACTCTACTGTCAACGTGGCCTTGACTGTAGAGTTCCATGTATCGGAACGGGTTGCGGAGAGCATTGCGGGACTGCCAAAACAATCTACAAAAACTCCCTATTCATGCTTTCGCATTCACAACTCATAAAGGTGCTCAAAGAAACACTGACAGGGTACTTATGGTCGCCAAGGTTTTTATTTGTACATGACATATGAGAGCCCAACTACCCAGAACAGTATTTGCGGCTCGAAAATCGTTTTTTCTTTGCCTGAAAACCGCCGATCGAGAACTGGCCGGTTTGAGTCGCGCTCACTCTCTTCTCCGTGGTCACATGCCGTTTTCTATGGTTTAGACACAACCACAATATAGAATCAAAATCGTGGGCCATCGAAGGCACACACTCAATATTAAAAATAGAAAAGAAGTATGATACCCATCTTTTGTGACTTGTAAAAGACACAAAAAGTTGCACAGCCACGTGACTTCCGGCAACACTCTCCTCTACATTTCTTCTTCCTCCCCAGTCCAGTTTCGGTTTCGGTTTCGAGCAGTTGCGTTTTTTTACTTTACTAAAGATATATGTGACGCTATAGTAAAATATTGATTGGGTAGACTTGTGACACCTTAATGAATCGTATGGAAAAACAAAAAAAACAAAAATTTTAGGGGTGTCAATGTCCCTTTAAGTGTCGTCGATTTTTATTTTTTCTTTGCGTTTGCTAATCTCTGGAAATAACATTAGAGAACGACGAAATGCACAACCGAAATCGACAATAGTTCATTTAATAGTTTATAACTTTATTCATTAACGGTTGATGAGACTAAACCCAGCTTAGGAAAATACTTTTTTTGTTGTTGTTAACGTCGGCGTAAGGTTCAGCTTAAATTTAATAGAGTAAAGAAAAGAAATTCTTACAGTCAGATTACGGGTTAGTCGACCTCTTCGCATACAAAATACTGCTTAGTCAGCCATTTATACGCCAATATTGAACTGCGTAAATAGATGTCTATGTCAACAATGGCCTGAATGGAATGTTTATAGTTCGGGCTGTTAAGAGCATAATTAACTTGTACGGCTCGAGGGCTATCTCTGTTGTGAGTAATGAAAAGAAATCGTTCGTTATTGCACATTCCGTGAGACACCGTTAGTTAGTCAAAGTCAGTCTCATTCATTCCAGAAGATAATCTTCGCCAATTCCCCCTCAAAGCCCATCTTTCTGGTTACGAATTTTGATTAAAGAACTTGAGCATGTTGTTTCGTCTGTTTCGTCCTCTTGTGTGTTTCTTTCGTTTTAGGTCAACGAATTTTGAGTTTGCTCACACTATTTTCGGAGTTATAAATAATTTGTAGTGATATGGGGAGGGGGGGGGGGGGGGGTCATTTGTTGGTGCTTCTTAGCGTTCTATACTAATGGAGATCATGATCTTAGCTTAAAGGGCAACTCCGGCCAAAACTCAAAATGAATTAAATTACTGTTATCGATTTAGTGACACAAAATACGACCCCAGCCAAAATATTACGCCCGTGGGACGCCGCATTCTCAACTGATGCCGATAATAAAAATGCGACCCGCCGCGAGCCGCTGCTCCTTGGCGGCCGGGCAGCGGGTCCCCGATCGCTCAAGCAACATTGGACCGTGACATCATAGTCGTTCTCTTTTTTTTTTTTTTTTCTTCGTTCCGGACGGGCGCACGGCGCACCCGTTGCGCGCGCTTCTTTGTGCCGCTACTACCGCTACTTCGGCTTGTGATTACGTTGCTTTTATCTGTAGCCCGTGTAGCTTCGGTATAGCCTTTTGTTTATTTGCTTGTGAGGACTCCAAGACTCGTTTTAGCGAGCAACTCGGTGCGCCCTAGACTGCCCAGCTGTTCCTCGAAAGATGCCGAGTACAACTTGTAGCGCTGTGGGCTACTCAAACAACCCGCTGCGCAACCCGGAGGTGCTTTTTCACAAGTTTCCAACGGATCGGAAATTGGAGAAGCTGTGGGTGAACGCCGTTCGACGAGTGGACTTTGGAAAGCCTTGGACACCGACCCCCAGATCGAAGCTCTGCTCCGATCATTTTTCGCCGGAGAGTTACGAACGAAACCTACGGGTGTTGGTTGCTGGTGGCTTAAAATGAAAAGGAAAACAGAATGTTCTGCTTTGTGCCACTGCTTGTTTACTACGCTATCTCGTGAGTAATACAAAGGTCCGTAACGACTACTAGCGAACAGCCGGCGCGTGAAGCTTATGCGGTATAAACATTCGCCTCCCAATCGTTCGAACCCGTTACGCAGCAGTATTAATTAACACTGGGCTTGTGGATACCACAAAGGACTTTCAAAAAATCGCGAAAGTTCGGATTTTTAAGTTACAACTCTAATTTGCCCGAGTTCGGCTGGAGGTAAACATAATATTTTAAAATGCAAAAAAAAAAAAAAAAAACACATTTGCTTGAGTCAAAAAGTTACGAAGGCAAACTTTTAAGATCCTAGTTATTCCAATAAAAAAAAATTGTTATTGTGGGGGAGGGGGGATGTGGAAGGGAAAGAAAGTGTTCTCACCTTGCTAACGTTCTCTGTTTTCCTCTATCACCCACAAAAACTTTCTCTAGCTTTGAGAAGAAAATGACTGCCCAAAGAACTTCCTTTTCTTTCTTTTCTTTTTTTAGTGCGGCAAGTTATTGCGACCCCCCCCCCCTCCCCCCCCCCCTCCCCCCCCGCTCTCGCGTGGCCTGCCGCGACTCCCCCCTCCACCTCCACCTCCACCCCCCCCCCCCCCCCCCCCCCCCCCTTGTGACGCCACTGCTACCTAGACGAACTTACGTGGTGAATTAGTGTCATAGCTTAAAAATTCGGCTTTTACGCGCCTGAGGAAAAAAGAACGAAAAAACAGACGTCTACAGCTTAGCACACGTCTGTTCAAGTGTCGCGGCCCGCGCCGGAGAGCGTCAAAGCTTTGTGTCTGGGACTGACCCGCAGCGCGAAAGCAAGAGGGCCCCCAGTACTGTACGTCACTGGCAGCGCGGCGTAGATCAACGCCGCTCCTTCCACGGACTCCCGATGACAATTTAGGCCTAGCGACGAATACGTGAGACCGCACGCACGCCGACAGCTGCCGAGTACGCACCGAACGAGTTCACTCGTTTTCCAGTCGCTAGCTTTTGGGTATACAAACGACGAGTACGGCACGGCATAGCGCACGCACGGCGGCAGCCGCCGAGCACGGCACCGAACGAGTTGACGGATGTTCCAGTCGCTATAGCTTTTGGGTATACTCACTAACTCTTGCTACATGTGCTGGATAACTACCACGTATGCAGAATTAAAACAAAAACAGCTTACCTTCTATTGTTAGACGGCTAGCGCAACAGAGGTAGCCGTAGGTGCCGCTCGGCCTGCGTGCTCGTTGAACGAGAACGACCATGACGTCACGTCCACATAGCGGCTGATTTCCAATGTTGCCGGAACCTCGAGCGGCTGGTTTCGGTTTTGTCGGCCGCGCCCCAAACACAACTTTGAGACGTCGATATCTTTAAAACTACGCACAATAACGAGAGAAAAATTACACCTTTCAATTCAGGGACGCTGACTGCACTAAAAACAGTCATAATCCCAAAATCGAAAGTATGGACCGGAGTTGCCCTTAATGGTGCAACTTTCGGCAAAAACGTTATACATTGAAATTATACAACTATTGAACTTCGCTGAAATGTAGTAAACATTGTACAATATACGTAGTTAAAGTGTATTTCGAACTTAGAGATAACGCAATAAAAATTAAATTTAGGCGTACACCTTAGCGGCAGGACTGCATCTACAACAGCAGCAGAACTCATATTTTATTATACGACCCAGAGCTCCAGTATAACAAAAATACGTTAAAAGAATTTAACGTGGAGTTGAAGTAGTGGTATCCTATATTTGCAATGCACTCGAAATATACCTCGTACGTTTAGCTTTGTAAGCCGGGAAAATTAGTATACTTTTAGTGCGTTGCTTTTCCTAATGGGTAAATAAGACCTTTCTCCGAAATTCAGTGCGATCAGGGGTGCTATGTTGCGCTTTTTGGACTCCCAGGAGACTAGGAAGAAGGAAGTGACGTTAACGACACAGCAAACGCAGATTGGGTGTTGATTTCGTTTTCTTCTGTCAACATGCAATCTGCGTTTGCTGTGTCGTTGACGTCAATTCCTTCTCCCTAGTCTCCTGGGAGTCCAAAAAGCGCAACATAGCACTTCAGTTGGACTCGCTACTCCGGGACCGGTTCGTCTGTGGCATCAACAACCCCGCCATGCAGACACTGGTGGCTCATATAGCAGTTCAGGTTTTGTCATACCATTAGAGCTAATGAGATTGTTTTATGTTTTATCGTGCACCTTCAATTTCGCAAGTCAACGGCAGGCGACAAAGTGTTCATTGTGCAGTTCCTTCTCGATCGCTTTCAGTTTCGACGGTGACAAAGATCAAATCCGGTCAGAACAAAGCTCCAACACACAAAGACGCCTCGATAAAATTCTATACACCAAAGGGCTTTAGAGCGGGTTGTGTGCCGCCCACAGGTTGACTGAATCTGATGGCGAATTCCACTTGGCGTTTTGGAGCGCACCGGGATCAGTTGACGAGATCCGGATTGGAGCACACGATCCGAACGGGGTCGCGCCGCCTACGGATCCCCAGTGGAACATGACCACTGCTCCGGGATCGGCGGATGCCTCCTCCTCATTCAACTGCCCGGGAATCCCCTTTCCGCGGCCGCCGCGGTCGTTTCGAAGACGTTTTCGCAATCGCGGCGCTAATACGTGTTCGACGCACGAGCGGCAGGAATGGCTCAGGCGCTTCTAGCAAAGATTGCCCGAATGCCCGTAGCGCGGCAAATACCTTCTCTTCTCCTTTCTGGAAAACGAACCGGCTGTCGAGCCAAGGGGTAAGCAAGCGGCCATTACGAATTCTTCTGATGTCGAGACAATCTAGGAGCCCAGCCCGCGACGTGCTTCTTCTTCTTCTGAGGCGAGATGGACGAGATCAGGCGAGACGCCCCACGAGAAAGGAAGTCACGTGTGTGCGCCGAGGGCTGGCCCGGCTGGCTTCCGGTGGAATCTGCCAAAATCGTGGGAGCGACTTTTCTCGGATCCAGATCAAGATCTGGAGCGAAAGCTAATCCAAAACGACCAGGGAGACACGTCGGTCTCGATCCCGATCGCCCAGTGAAATAGGCTCGCTCCAGAAAAGCCGATCCCGGCGCGCTCCAAAACGACCAGTGGAGTTCGCCATGAGTTAGAAATCAACTCATTAAAACTTTGGTTTGGGCTAATTGGTCCATGGTAGGTATGAGGTTTAAAAGCGCAAACAGACAGGGACAATAGAAAATAACACAAACGACAGGGACAAGCGCCTTGTCCCTGTCGTTTGTGTTATTTTCTATTGTCCCTGTTTGTTTGCGCTTTTAAACCTTATACCTAGAAATCAACGCCTACGAAGCTTCTGTGTTTTATTCCTACGTCGCATTGTATACTAACCCCTCGACTGTATAGACCTTTTTTGCATAGTGACTATTACCTGCACTTAAATGACGTACACTCGCCCCGGTGCATTTTTGGATTGCCCGCTGACATGAGGTATGCAACCAACAAGGGTATGGGCGAAAAGGCCTACACTCCGTCTCACTAAAACCGTGCAGTACAGCCAAAGCTGCAGGGTTGAGAGCGTATGCCAACCTGATCAAGAGGAGGGAAATGAGGAACGGGAGGGAAGAAATGGGATTCCCTTGTTTCTCATTTTCCTCCTCTTGAACAGGTCGGGATACGCTCTCTCTACTGTAGCTGTCGCTGTACTGCACGGTTTTAGTGAGACGTAGTATAGAAACGAACGTCGTGCGTGAGTTATTTGAGAGCAGTGGCTCCCCGGGGGGGGGGGGGGGGGGGGGGGGGGCGCTGGCGGCGGCCTTTGCTCCGCCTGTTGGCCAAACTCTCCCAATATAGACGCTTTACAGCAGCTGTGCATGGGCGCCGCCATAACTGACCTTCAGTTTTTGTTCCCCCTCATTCCGTTCGCTTCACTTCATCACTACCACAGCAGGACAGGTTATTGCCATTTTAGATGCTACTGTGTTCTTGTGCCCAGCATAGGCCCCTGTGAACACCCGTCAACGCCCGCTTCAGTGGCTCGGCATCTAGGTAAGACAAGAGAAGGGCGGCTATGGCGGCTCAATCTGGCGCGTGTGTAAAGCGTCTATACGGCTCTGTTAATCTGGGACTAGAAGCACCGCATTCACCACGAGCTTTCTGCTCTTGCTAACACAACTGTGAACGCGCAATCGCGCGGAACCAAAACACTGTGGAAGTGAGCAAGCTTGCGCTGAAGGCGGAGCTTCTAGTCTCAGTTTAGGAGCGAATGGAGTATGGAAGGCCGCCATTAGTACGGCACAGGCGCCATTCCTCAGATGATGATAGGGATTAAAGTGGCCAGACTGAACTTTGGGAAGGATCGATATTCTACAGGCCCTACATCTGAAATGTCTTTAAAAGCAAGTAACTTCAGTTTATTTTAACGTAGGGCCTGAATCAGTGTTGTCAATTGTCACTGCCGGAACTCCATGGTTGTCGTAAGTATAACAATAGCCATCGTCGTCGCGAAGAAATGAATATATAACAAACAAAAATAAAACAAACGACAGACATCAAAATAACGGCGCGCGACGCTGGACTGTGAATACGTGAACATGCGGAGCACAAAAGCTCGCGTTTAAATTTAAATGCTGCCATCTCTCAGTTTCATCCCGGAGCAAGAGGTTTTACTGCGCCTCAGACGGAAGTCTCTCACGGACAAAGACGTTTTAAAATTTGCATGCCTCGCCGGGTTAGGCAGGTCCAAGAGGACTGCCTGCATATATAAACCGTGTGTCAGGAGTAAAATTATATATATATATATATATATATATATATATATATATATATATATATATATATATATATATATATATATATATATAGAGAGAGAGAGAGAGAGAGAGAGAGAGAGAGAGAAAGAAAGAGAGAGAGAGAACCCCCCTCCCCTATCCCCAACATTATGAGCAAGTTTTGAAACGTTGAGTAATGCGAACACGGTCGCCTTCATCGGATGTTCCACGCACGCAGCGTAACTGGCAACCCCCTACAAAGGTGACGTTTCTGGGCCTGATATGTTATATTTATAGGCAGATATGACTAAACAAAGGGTCAAATAAGACCGTATATGCTGGCCATATACGTGTGTGTGTGTAAGGTCATATCTAGGCGGGTTTCACCTCATAAAGGTCAAACTAAAGCCTGATATGGCACAATGAGAGTCATTAGGTCGCTAGAAGGCCCTACATAATGATATTGGCGTTGTATGAGGGTTGGAGGGGCACGTCGCGATCAGCCGATATATGGGCGAATCAGATTTTTTTTTTTATAGATCGGTTTTGTCAAAACGAGGATGGGGGTGTCGTGGATTACAGATATATTTGAACAGGTCTGCCCATATACGGAAAGGTTTTCTAAACTTTACAAATCGTTTTTTTTTTGAAGTCTTGTAAGCTAGAATAGTGTGATATGTGCAGGTCATGTTATACAACCAGGGGGACAAAATATAGGGGGCTAACCGTCATGGCAAGAAATAACTAAAACTTGCTTGTTAACTTTTTTAAATAATTGAAACAAATATCTGATTCTAACAAGAAACTTGCTGAGCGTCGTTGAAAACCGCTACATCAGTAATGCACGTGTAGAAAGACTTGGAGCGCGTGGGAATTTGTTGTGGTGAACTATAAAGTCACTGCATTAGTATTTTCCGTGCAGTAGTTTATCTACTCAGAGAATTAACCCAACACCTTCGAGGACTGAGTCATTCTTTGGAATAGGCCGCCGCTCGTACAGTGCAACTCCTGTGGGCCCAACTCCACTTTTTGTTTTACGCTGCCGGCGGACCAAGGTATGTACCTCTTGCCGCGATGACCATCGGCGTCTGTGAACTCCCTTTACCCTTTCCCCCTGCGCTGCAAGTGGGCAAGAGCAGCCCTGCATGACAGTAAATAAATACCCTTTCTCAACTCCACTGAAGTTAGGGAGATGCGAAAGCAGTAAAGCGTTCACGTAGGATAGTATAGGCATTAACTGGGGTGCAACAAGTAAGATTTCCGAGCGCTCCGCGAATAAACCGCCGCTTTCTGAACGAATCTCTCTCGCCGACGAATCTTTGCGTCCCTGGTGTGGGAGCATAGTTAAACCTCTCGCTGGGGAAAGATATTAAAATTAATGTCGTGCATTGTGAATCGCAATGAAATACCATCTTTTTTTTTAATGCAGAGAACAGTATGCGCGGGTTCACTCGACGAAAGTCCTAGCTTGACCAATATTTATCAAAAGTAAGGGGTAACGGATAATGTAATTTGATGCTTGATGCCATAAAACCGTAACGGGAGCGCGTTACTTCTTAGTCATTTTCTGCACTTGATTGAATGAGCCGGCAGACGAACACCCACAGAAAGAAAGCGGGCACCGTGTCGGCCCTGCTTGATTGGCCCTTCGGCTTGTAGCATATCGTCTGGTTTAGAAAATTATACGTTACATGCAAGTTACAACACTGCATGCTATAGACTGACGTTCTGTCTACAAACACGTCAGCGCTTGCCCACACGAGGTGTGGGCAGCGCGCGTGCGGAGAAACGAGATTCACGCGAAGTGAAGCGTCTGCGCATGCGCAGCGCCGACAGCAGCGCCACCGCAGCGGCGTGACGTCAGAGAGCTGTGTTAGACTATGCGGAGCGTAAGTTCGTCTGCTTCTCTTGCAGGGGTTGTGGTGACGTCAGGACGCCGAGCTCTGTATGGCTCTGATTGAAGGTTAGACCTCAAGACAGCTTGCCCACTATACTTCAATCAGAACCAATCAGTGCTCGACGTTCTGACGTCACCACAACCCCTGTAAAAGAAGCAGACGAATTTTCGCTCCGCACGGTCACTGGCAGCTAAAAAAACGAAGATCGTGACAATGGACCTTTTCCGAGAAGCGTTCTGCGCACGCGCGAGCGCCCGATGCCAAGCGGTGGAAGTCGGCACGAAAAATCGAGGAAATTTGGAATGAGGCTGTAGATCGACGAGTAGAACACGTAATTGCAGCATATATATAACTGTGCTACACAAAAAAAGAAAGTGGACGGAAAGAACTACACGGCGTTTGGGTGGACGCTACGGATTTCTCTCTTTAAAGTCGCGTTGGGCACGCGACGCAGCTCATAGAGCGAAGCAACTGGTAGCGTAGCTCCCATTATCGATTGGTAGCGCAGGTAGGTCACTTCCTCGATTTTTAGTTCGTGCAGCCACCGCCTGGTGCCGTCGGTATGTGAAAAAGGTCCATTTTCGCGCGTGAAAAGAAAACATACCAACGATGATGGAAAATAGCAGACGATTGCTTTTGATCACGGAGAAAGCACTCGAAGAGGCAATAACATTAACCGCTGCGAAGTGTTTCTTTGACAGTAACGACGCGGTGTCTTTTGAGGTGGCTCCACCAGCTCCTTTTAATCACCTTCCTTTTAGGTTGTATATTCAGATCAAATTACTTATGCCTTTCAGCTAGATATACAGCATTTGTTTTCATTAATCAGCGCGATCGCTGTAAGTCTACACCAAGTGCCCCAAACGCATACGTTCCAACGCATCGTAATTTGCACCGATTACGTTTTGCAGAAATTGCTTCCACACGGTGTAGCGGTACAGCGCAGAGGGCTTTCTCAACATTGATATGTAAGCTACGTTCGCTTCGACGCGAATATGATTACAAAATCACAGAGAGAACTTCTAAACCGCTATATTTTATGGAAAGGGAGATGGGGTGGGGTTGTTGACTTAGAAAAGTTCGTTGACACAAACTTTTCTAAGCCTTCACTGCTTTACAAGCATTTTACTCTCATGACACACGCTCTTGGGAAAAAAGAAAAAAAAACAAATACTTTCACATTATCTACTACGTTAGAACATTTTCAGCCTTGAGCGTAAGAATACGAGTTCCCTCCAACTCTGAGGACGAGGATACGGAGAAGCTTCTGTTTACGCTCGCACTCTGATAATGACAGCAGGTATACCTTCCTGTGGAAGGTACACGGTCTGGATGTGGTGCACAGTCAATTCGTGCATTGAAAACAGCAAATCGGAATAGCCACACATAAATGGCTGCACCTCATCCTCTGTCATTCCGAACGTCTGCCTCCAAAGCCAACAGAGCAAACGAGCTTTGACGGCTGTCGGCGCAGAAAGCAGACGACGAGCAGACGGCGAACAGATGACGTATTTACTCGATTTGTTCCGAGGTTACCCACCGATCGAGGAGGGTAGCGTGAGTAATTACTCCGGAGTAAGCAACTGGCTCCTGGAACGCGAGTTCTGACGTTATCGAGAAAGCGCAACTAAGTTTGGAAACGCCACGGTACGAAACCTTTTCGCCGCATTTACAAAGGTGACTCAACTGCGCCCACAAAGCGGTTTCGAACTCGGTTGCAGTACAAATTATGCAGTACTGCATGCGGTACAAATTAACGCGCAGTTGATTACGAAAACGAGCAAATCCGCTTCGCGGTTGCGATGCCAACACCAGTGTGAATGCAGCCATACTCTGGAGTGGGATCGAGTAAATTTTGGAACACAGCCACGCTTGACTACTCTGAGTTATAAAAAGGGAAATCGGAAAACAATAAAAGGAGAAAAAAAAACTTAGCTGCGAGTTTAATATATGTTTAATTAAAGCTTTTTTTTATACGAGTAGAAACTGAGGGAGAGGAGGAAACGAGAGTCTTTCCTGGTTGGGACGATGAATGGACGCAAAGCTAGCTTGCCTTTGTATCTACTTAGTGTATGAACGCGTTCGAACGCGGACGCCGAAAGCCGACGCTTGACGTTCGAATTCGTTCGAACAGGGAGTAAGGACAAAGGCAGTTTTGCATCTATCCCTCTAACCATTCCAACTACAGGGCTCTGCGCTTTGGCCACCGTCCTCCTCTTTCTCAATATTTACCCGCATAGAGGAGCACAGTAACCGTGTTCTATGCGTACGTTTAGACAGCGTGTGAAATTAGTCTGTCCCACTAGGCGTCTCTGGCGTCTCTGCAGTCGATGAGAAATTTATCCAGAGCAGCGCCACTGCTATATAGCTCGGGAGGTCTTCAACGTGCATCACGCAGTAGGGGCACAACGCCCGCACACCGGTATACGATGCTAATCCAGATTGAAACGACGGGACGCCGGGGGTGGGGTGCTTGGTTTGAGCCCAGGGTCCCCGGTTCCTGCAGCGCGAGATTTCGCTTCACACGCTCCGAGCCGCGTTGCGTTAGAGCGCTCAATCGCCGTTCTTCTTCCTGATAGCGAAGACCAGATCCTTACCACGCGAAGCTTGGTAAACGAGATTGATATCACGCCGAGTTGTGGTCCGAAAGGCCATTTATTAAGCGATAGTGTGCATGGTTTTGGGACTGGAGTATTACTGCTCCCACTGGAGCAAGTCGTGAGACAGACGGGACGCCGTGATGCACGGCGCGCCATCTTTATTTCTTCCCGCGCGCACGGAGACGCTCGTATACAAACGCCGCCATATAAGATATTTCATACATGTACGATACCCGGTTCTTATTATACTTTATGTGTATAGCTCAGAAGACGACTCTATACTTTGTTTTTGTTGCCGTAATTTCTGTCTCGTTTCTTTCATCTTTTTAATAGGGACGGTCCGCAGTGCCGTGGTTGTCCGCTCCCGGGTAGGATTACCGTCGAGGCCTATACGTGCCATCAAAAGATCTATAGCGCAGAAGCCGTCCCTTGTTTTTGGCTTGTCCAGCTTTATACGTCTCCAGTTTGTTTACGAGCGCGCGTGGCCCTTTGTATTTATTAGTCCAGTGCCCGGGACTCCCTAAGAGACCGCCCGCTTATTCTCTTTCTTAGTTTTGTCACGCTCTGAATTTCGACCCCTTCTTTTTGTTGGTGTGTGTTTGGCACTTGCTGTCCGTTGGCTCTAACAGCCTGCTTTGGTCTATTCCTTGAGAGACGGTGCCTTCTATTGATTTCTTGCTATTCTCTTTTTATATTACGAAGTTTTTTTTTTATCTTGTGATCTCATTTATTTATTTATTTCTCCTTTCGCTTTGATTTTTGTACTGCTTCTTTTTATTGAGACTTTCACTTCTTTCGTTTGTTGCTTCATTCTGTCTTTTTTTCCTTTATACAACGTTGTTTTTGTGTTTGTTTATTTTTTTCGTTGTTTAACCGCTATACTTTACTCGCGCATTAATTATGACTGCAGACAAGTATTCACCTTCCGTTTGTAATTTATATTCGCTTTCAAACTGGATATATTTATAATTTGTTTAGCGATTAATTCAAGCTTTGACCGTTTACTACTTGTCCGGTTAAATGATAAGATTGCGATATAAAGCGGAGCTGGACAAGTCTATCACTTATTTATCTATTTTGTCTTCCTGGGGACAAGTCGCAGTAATTGAAGCCACTTATTTCCTAATCGGCCTCTTTCCGGATTGCCAAAGCGCCCGATTCGTTCGAAGCCTGACTTGGCTTGGATTCGCTTCTTCACGCGAGATTCGAGTCGGCTAAAGAGCCAATTTGTATGAACAACTCTAGGTCCAATCACTTCTATGAATGAATGGATGTAGTCTATTTGTTTTGGGTATAGTAAAATGGTTGACAGTTGCTTTAGGTTAGGGACTAGGTTGCACCTAGATTGATGATTGGCATTTGCGAAACTATATAGTTTTGCAGATGCAAGTCAACTTGTCGGATATTATTAGGAGCTGCTAAATAACAGATGTATAATACCCCTTGTTGTACGACGAAGCTTAATTTTATGTTAAAGCTAAACAAACGTCGAATGCTATAGAAAAAGTACCACGCAATGTTTTAAATTGGGGGAGAGAAGCTAATTTTGACATGGGCTTCTTTTGCATTTTTATATAAAAAAAGGTACTTGTTATGCCAGCCAAATATCCTTGTCGTTTTGCATAGCGTGGCATTTTCTCAGGCCCTTTAACGATATGGTTTCTCTCGAGCAAAGAAGAAAATAAAAATACAATATAAGCTGCTTACATGTTTCGAAGTTTTGAACGCAATATTCGGGCTGTTGTCGCGAAAAAAACTATTCATCGCTTCTCGTGTTTCGACGCCGTCGCCTTAGTTTGCACAGCTACGTTGAGCAACACCCAGCTTATCAGAATTTTCATCATCGGCTTCCCCCCCCCCCCCCCCTCCTCCCCTCCGCTCTTCGCCGCTAGTTTGGACGTTAGTAAGCAGTGGCGCATGAACACAACGAGCCCGACAGGCTTTAAGGAAACATTCTTTAGGGCCTTGGTGAAAAGAAAAGTTGGCGATGAGCCGCTCCTCTTTAACGGCGTCAAAGAAGAAATAAAAAAAGAAGAGAAATAACGGCGCCACAAAAAGGTCGTGGAAGATAAAGGGAAGGATTCGCGCGGCGTTTGCTCGAAGCCTTCGTTGATCGTTAACCCACATCAGGAACGTCAACACGCGCTGGCCGACAGTTTTCGTATTTGCCGGGGAGTCGTGCCGCGCGGTCCCCTCCCTGGGTTCGGGCCGCCGACGACATTCCCGAACTGGGCCGACTACATCGGGCAGTGGGGCCGGATAGAAGTGGTTGGGCGAAGGGCGGATTGCAGAGATTGAGCGGCACTGGAAAATGGGGAGTGCCGTACGTTGCAGTGTATACTTCGCGATTTTTTCTTCACCGCATTCCCGACGGTGCGTCTTTTGAAACTGTGTAAGATATATGATTTGTTCTTGTTTGTGTTTCATTAAGTAAGTATGTAGTAAAAATGGACATAAATTATTTAGATTAAGACTAGATGAATGCAACAGGTAAAGACAGTAAAAACTAAACATGTAGGACAAAGACAACACAAGCACGTCATATGTGCACGTTGTGTTGTCTTTGTTCTACCTGCTTATTTTTTTCTTTAATTTTGACCCGCGCCAACAGGCTCTTCGTTTATTAAGACAGTAAAGAGGAACAGAAAAAGTTCAGATTGAAGAGGTAGCAAAGAGAGAGGCAGCGCTAGGTGAAGAGATGGAGCAACAAAAAAAGGGGGGGGGGGGGGGGCGTTGAAAAAGTACAGGCGGAGGCAAGTGCGTGGTTGAAAGAAAGTAAAAAGGAACAGACAAAAAGAGATTTTGAGCGAGTTGAGTTGGGAGTTTGGAAAAGTTGTAAAGGAATTACGCCCCGAAGAGAGAATGTGTACAGGCGAAATCTGGTTAGGAAGCATTATTACCTAAACTCTCAGACGAGGAAAACAAGATTTATTCTCCTTGTTTCAAGTCTTAGATTATAATAATTACTCTATTTTTCTTAACGCATCATTAGATAGGCAACGTCGCAGTAAAAAAATAAAACGAAAAAAAAAAGTGCAGGTTTAGCTTCAAACGTAACTTTAAAGGGATACTGAACCGAAATTTTGAGCTCACAAAACAGGGCGGCAGTGATAGGCGGGACTCCTGCAGAACCCAAAAAACACCATTCATACAGCGATATCTCTAACGGATGGCCGTATTGCTGGAAAAAGAATTGCGCGATTGAACACGGCCGACGAGACAACCCACGTCACGATTCTCATTCCCTCTTCTCCTCGCTTCGTTCCGTCGAACTGGCGAACCGAAGCGAGGAGGAGAGAAGCGAGGCCGCTTACCCTCATTCTCAACTGTTCCAGGAGGATTGTGACATCGGGGTCCTCGCTTGATCGCGCCCTTCTTTTTCAAAGGTACTTACGGCCATCCGTTTGAGATATCGATGTATGAGTGAGGTCTTGTAGGTTCGTAGCGTCCCGTTCGACGCTTCTGCTGCTTTATTTTGCGAAACACAAAGTTCGGTTCAGTATCCCTTTAAGATGCTTGTACAGTACTCCTAATGTACGAGATCAAAACAAAAATCTAAAATTTGACAGTGACCTTTGTTTTTCAAGTACCATGATGCATGAAATGCATTATAGGCAATTGTTGAGACACGTGGTGTATAATTTTTCACTACATTTAGCGGGAAAACAATGATAGCATATGTCGTGGGACGTGGATTTCCTCCGCTAAATGTAGCGGGGAGACTGGATTGGTGTCTAGGTCCCAAAACGTTAATTTAGTCGCTAAAATTAGTGGATAACTGAGTTAGTGGATAGGTCACGTGACGTCAATTTTCTGCTAAATTTAGCGGGGAAACTGAATTGATATTTTGGCCAAAAGACGTAAATTTTTCCCTAAAATTTAGCGGGGAAACTGAGTTCACGTATAGGGCATGTTCCGTCAATTTTCTAGAGGAGTATATAGGTCACAGGTCGTCAAGTGACTCTCACGTGAGGTCAATTTCTCCGCTACATTTATCGGAAAATGCATTGACGGACGGGAGGACGGACAAAAGTTTGGGATTGCGTGCTAACGTTAAAAATCATTTCATGCTTTAATTTAGAAAAAAAATTGAAACATGAAAAAGAAAAAAAAAAGAATTAGATAACGAGAGAATAAAGGAGAAAAGAGAAGAACTGGACCGTGATCATTTTAACTGGCGAGCGCCTCGGGCTGTAGCTAGTCAGAAGTCATTAACTTTTGTTACGCCCGCTTCCATTGTTCCATTAACTCGCTTTCATTGCGTGTCGCCCCCGTGGTCGTTGTTGCTGTCCTTACTTTGGCCGTTGTGGTTGTTGACGATGATGCCACCACCGCGTATTGTCCCCAGTATCGGAGGGAAATGAGCCAAATACTTCGGCCTTTATTTCTTGTTTTGTTTTCTTTTTCTACTAATCGCGCGAAGTACGCGCTTCAGTGTCATTTGTTCCCATTAGTCCTTGCGCTCGTGTGCACTCGCGGCGCCGCCCCGTAGTGCCGTTGCGTGGCGCCCGCGTCGTAAATAAGTGAATCTTCGTGTAGCTTCCCTCCTTTGTTCTTATTTAATCATCCTTACTGCCTTTACTGCATATACGTACTCTGTGGTGTGTGTGTGTGTGTGAATTTGTTGCGCGTTCGTTCGTTTTTGTGCGTGGTGATCTCGCAGCTTGGGATGTTACGACGGCCACGCCTTTTACGAGTCGTTTTACTGTTTCACGGAGTGCTTATAAGAGGGAGAGAAGAGGAGGGGGGTGAATTTTTACGATGGTGATGACATCGTCAACGTTCGCGCTTGCAGTCACGCGAATTCCATGATTAAACAGAGGCAGGCAGGGGTAGTGACTCCGCCCCTTTTTTTTTTGTTTGGCTGACAATTTTGGTTAATAGAAAAAGAAAAAAAGTCAAGGTTGAAGTTGAAGTCTTGTTTGACTTTTGGCAGGCTAATGTTATTCCAGATAAAAAAAAAGATTTCAGAGGAGAAATGAGAGAAAAAATATTACTTTTTTCTTTTTTTTGGTTTAGGGGTAGTTTTTGTCGATAGTTTTAGGGGTAGTTCTTGTCGTACATGAGGATATGCGCGTCTGATCTGAAACGAAGTGGGATGCGCAGCCGTTACATGTTCGTGGAAAAAATTGCTGCCGAGCTTGTGTGAGAGATCAAGGTAATAAAGGAGTTGCTTACAGAAGGCGTTGGTAGCCGAAGGTAGTTCGCTGCGTTGGTGTTAACTATTGACACGAATCAGAATTCTAAGACAAAGTTACGATAAAGTAACAGTGCCAAAAAGAAAACATACACAGCAAAAGGAGCCAGGAACGAAGTGTACATAGAAAGAGTGTGGTCCCTTGTTTTATTGTTGTGTGTTTTTTTGGCGTGGTTGTTCGTGAACATCGTTCCTGGTCAGTCGCATTTTGTATTTTTTGGCGCTGTTAGTATATTAGAACTATGCCCATAAGCAACTAGCCTAAATTTTTTTGTATCTCTTTAAGACAGAAAACACACTCCTCTATTTTACTTTTCTCTTCGGGGAGGGGGGGGGGGGGGGGAGCGAAGAAAAACTACTATAAAATTCCTCGGAAAGAAAGTAGCTTATTCAGTCAACTCGCTCATGTGAAACAATATAACGGAGGCCCTCTCCATCTGGAGCTCGTCTCAAACTACAGGCACCACGTTAGAATTTCACGCCGGGCAAGCCGTTATCAGAGACACATAATATTCGACGAACGAATTATTCAGACTGCCATAACGCTCTACCGCCAGTTTTCCAATAACGTGGGAAAGACAAAGTAGTGAAACCCGATGCCAGTAGCAGCCTCAGCACGAAGTCGTGGAGAGCAGCCTAGCTGGATCGGGAATTTCTTGGAACTGCCTTTCGGTACTTTCGTTGTCGCGGTTCTTGAGGAGTCAGCGTACTTTCCACTAGAAAGCTTTGCCGCCTTTTTGACCGACTCCATCCTTCGTTCCACCTTACGGTGGCCCACAGCGGACCCTACGTTTTCAGCCAATCAAGTACTGAGAACGGGTCACGTGACTGAGCGCCCCATGCGTCTCTGCAGCGCCCCTCCACATGATCACGTGACACTCACATGGCCTAGGATTGGCTGGATTGGCTCGTAAGCCTCCGCCGCGGTTCACCGGAAGGAGAAACGGAATATCGTAATTTCTTCTTTCGCTTTTTTTTAATTCTTTTTTGTTTGTCCCATTCTTTTTCTCTTTCTGCCTCCCCCCGGGAATCGGCGGTTTGCTTCAACAGTTTCTACCGAGAAACACGCTTTCGTGAAACGGGAAAAAAAAAGAAAAAAAAAGGACAAGGCAAAAAAGTAGTACTGAGGCTTGAGAAAATCGATACGACGACAAAACAAGTAGTGGAAGTTGAGAATTAAATTTGTCGTTGCTTCGCTGAGCATTGTTTCGATCTGGCTCTAAACCTGGAAGCAATGTCCGTCACTTGAAGGGGCCGCTGAAAAATGCTCTTCGCTGAGAATTATTGTCGTTAGCGTCGTATGGAAAGATTTTTGTTTGTGTGTGTGTGTTATTTTTTTTTACGTACGGATCACTTTGTAATTTTGTATTAATTTGTTTTGGGGATTTTACACGTTGATCCAACTAAACGCCACTATTAGTTGTCTGTGGTGTGCATATTTCACGAAAGCACCGGAATTCTACCGTGTATAGAAAAACTTGGAGGACTCTTAAGGTTCGCCTTTAAGAGTGGAACACGATAACGCCATCAAGCCCTGGTCGCATCGCCTTCTTCTTCGCTTCTCGTGCTCTTCTTGCCTAGTAAACTGTACGTGCAGAGGATATCGCCCAGGTCGGTAGCTTGTCTTGCTCGCAACCGAAGGGTCGTAGGTCCGAATTGCGCCTAAAATTCTTAATTTTTTTAAAGCATATGAATTACTTTATGAAGTGAAATCATTTGAGACATGCGCGACCATTCATTCGCATTACATGCATGTTTTTTTTTTTTTTTTATCACCGCGTGACGTCCCCTCTACTAGAGCGTTATCGGTTGTTTGAAATTTTCGCGCGAGGTCATGTGGTTATAATGTCATGACCCTATTGACCAATCAGGATTTTTCCTTCACAACACCACCGACGCCGACGCCGGCTTTTCTGACACACGAGCTCTTTTACGCTGTCGCGTTAAGAACGCGAATTAAGCTGAAACAACCCGTCCCGCCTCGCGCGTGGCCCAATTGCAGTTGGAATATGACGCGCTTAAAATTTACAGCTTCGTTCACAGCCGGGGGGACTGCGATAAACATGTTTGCGACGTGACTCAATCTACTGTTGTTGTCTTTTATTGTACATGACGCTAACAGCTTCCCGTCAAAAGCAGCAAAGGCGACGATGCAATACTCTATTTTCTATTTTATTTTCTTGGATGCTACTTTAAACTCGAAGCATTCTGGCGATTCATAGCCCTTCAGTTGTTCTTAGTCCAAGCAAGACCGAACCGTGGTTTTGTTACTCCCACTTTCGTTCAAGACATAAAAGAAAGAAGATACACAAGCTTGATTATGCTGACAAGGACTTGGGACGACAAAATGTGTTAAGCGCAAACTATCACCTCACAGGAATTGACGTCACGTAATTCGAGATAACACGACGGGGTCGCGCATGCCGATGTTTTTGCTACATTTGGCGTGGAAATTAACGTGACGGTTCTTCGTGACGGTTTTCTCGCGGAATTCGACTGATAAAAACACAATCAGTGTTCGAAAACTTCGTAATCCTATAAAGTCAATGCTCTAGTAATTCACGTAGTGCCCTGTTTGGCCTTATTGTACTTATTGTAAGATATCATAGTTGATATAATGGTACCTTATATACTTCAATTTTTAATGCAATTCAAAGAGCAGTTAGTTCGCGATACTGTTGAAAAAGTGAGAAAAAAAGAGTTAGCTCGGGTAGTGGGCTCCCCCACAATAACACTCTTCTTGAGGGGAAGCCCACACTCGACGAGTGAACGCAAAGCCTTTGACAAAGCCGACTGGGGAGTTCCGTAGATAGTTTCCACCGTCCCACAACGC
The DNA here is from genome assembly GCF_016920785.2 of Ixodes scapularis. Classification (NCBI taxonomy): domain Eukaryota; kingdom Metazoa; phylum Arthropoda; class Arachnida; order Ixodida; family Ixodidae; genus Ixodes; species Ixodes scapularis. The sequence goes on from NW_024609882.1 coordinate 34,875,796, forward strand.
TCTCCTCAACCCTCTACAAGGTTCGGAACTCTGCAGACAAGGCTAACGGGACGCATGCGCAGTAGTGCCTTCTTCCTCAACGCACGGCGTAGCGGAGAAAACAAAACAAAAGATAAAAACGGTCTACGAGAATTCCCTGATGGAAGCCAGGTGACCGTGCGGCCTGGGTCTACTCGAGCGCGTCTTGGCGGCGTCGAGTCGAACCACTCGCAGTCAGCGCACGCCGGCAGGTGGCGAGATTAGCTGCTATCAATTAAAGCGCTGGATACTCTGAATCTACCTGCATCCGGCTCTCCTATCTTGGCATTCTTTGAACACTAGTGTGCTGCTCTGCGTTCGATTTCATTTCTTCCGTTCTATTTCGAAGAAGGGTGCACATTGCCGGATTCGATACGTTGTCGTAATTACGTTAAACCGCAGTTTTTTCCCCAATAACGGCAGAGAGGATCACTTTGGTCGTTCCGCTTGCAGCGCGAGCTTCCAACAACGAATAACGCTTGGGTGTCTCGCGCGAGAGTCGAGCGTGCGCGAGCAGAACGGAAGCACGACGGAAAGGCAACGGGCGTGTGCTGGAAGCCCGGACGTTCGAAAGAGACGCCCTGCCGTTCTTGTCGCGTCAGTGACTATTTGTAGTCACTGGCAGGATGAGAACGGCAAGACGTGTCTCTCGGATGCCTCTGGCACGCGCCCGGTACCTTCCATCGTGCTACGGCTGCGCGTGCATGCACGCTTGAGGCTCGCTAGACGCCGAAGCGCGTTATCGAAGGGTAAAACAATTGACGCGCTGGGGACAACTAAAAGGTTTCCCCGACGTTCTTATCCTGGCAGGGATTACAGCGTCAGCGAAGCTTCTGAAACAACGCATGTGCTTTCTTTTCTTTTTTTTAAGGCGTGTACAGTTGCTTTGCTAATTAAGCGTTGCGAAGTCAATATGTATATAAAAAAAACGCCGTTCTAGGCGAACGATTGTCCGTAACAGCGATGCACTCTGTCAAGAATGGCAAGGTTGGATCAGAGCCGTGTATTGGGAGAGTTTGGTTATTCATTGGTTTGAATAGGCGAGCATCTCGTGGCCAACCACAGGCCGCGAAACAACCCCTAGCGGTGGTCCTGGGCTCTAAAAATGCCACTCCACTAATTTAAGCCTCTTAGCGTCGCTAGAGTAAAAATGTTTAACTCTTGGTGACTGAAAACTTGTCGCATGTGAGGTTTTTGTCACGTACATATTCAACGATAGAATAAACGAAAGTGCGCTCCAAACCAAAGCAAACTGCGTTGTTGCGATTATTATTTCTGTGAGATTGAACGCTTCTCACGCTTTAAATGTCGTTTCAAATATTGTGAGGTCAAAGTCTGCTGATTGGTCAACGCTGTGTCGCACGTTTAGTTTACGTTCCAACCGCGGGTGGAAGGGGGGGGGGGGATATTTGGCGGTGGCGGCGGCCTTTGCTCCGCCCATTGGCCAAACTCTCTCAATATACGGTTCTAGGTTGGATAGCTGGATGTAGACACGTGACAGCTTAAGGGGCGCAGGGCGTGTATCATAATGTTCACACTTTGCGATTGGTTTCTTCGACGTTCCTCTCGGCTAACGAAGCAATCTGATTGGCTGCGGAGCTTTAATGAGATGCTTCTTTTGAGCTCGCCACGCTTCGCTTTTTGTCAAGCTGTCGATGAGGACTGCATCCGCTAAACTTACTATACTCCGTTTAACACGACAAAGTTTTGGGTAACAGTTCTATCACGTCCGATGTGGTACGACCGGCCTTCCGCTGCGAAGTGCGCATATGCCAACGCAGAAGACTCACGCATGCGCAGTTCGACCCGTGTCGGATGTGCAAAAACGGTTCCTCAAAACTCCCTGTCAAGTACGAGGGGCAGCGACATTACGATTCACTTTTTGGCGCTGACTCGATCGGCTCCATCGGATCGCAGGGGTGACTTCGATCGAATTTGAAAGGGCCGAAGAGCTCCTCCGAATTCTAACAAACACTAAAAGTTGTAACCGTAAAAATTGAGCGTCTTAAGTTTTATTTCGATCTTATTGGTAAGAGCGTCGTAATTGCCAAAATAAAATTTGCGCCGACTGTAAAAAAGCGCAAATCCGTAGAAAAAAAAAAAAAAAAACTAGGACAAGTGACGTCATCAGTGGGGTCAGCTGATTACCCTTGCTCGCCACTAAGCTGGCTGGGAGGGGTTGCCGTCAACGACGTCGGGTTACCCTAGACAGATAACAGGCGGCGGAGAGAATCGCCGCATGCCCTGCGGCAATCGTTGCGAGTATTATTTTTTTAAATAAATGCGGTTTACGTATACTTTTGGCCAAGATAAGCGCGACAATTAAATTCACGGGACAAAAACAAGCTATGGAAGTCAGCTCCCAACTCTGATTTCTTGAAAAGTGCTTCAGCTTCTCTTTAAAGTGGAATGGAGTATACCAGCTGCGGTGCTTGGTTTGAGGAATGAACTTCGCCGAGCGAATATGCTGCGAAGAAGTGACGAATTTCGCAATCGGCGGCAGTAATCGCCCAACACTCGGAGGGAAAACGTTAGGCTCATTCAATTTACACACACCGATTGCACCGGTGTAGTAAATTAGAGGGCAGTGCACTTCCGGTATGTGTACACCGCTTCGCACTTCTCTGCACCGGTGCAGGAGGTGCGGGTAAAGTGAACGAGCCTAGTGGCTGTTGCGCCGCTCGCACAGTTTCGAGAGTCTGAAAGTTTCGGATGTTTTCTCGGTGGTTTTGATCCATCGGTCTTTTTTTCGTCGTGAGATTTTCGGAATGCGCGTTTGCCGGACCCACGTGAACCCCAGTGTAGCCCGATTTTCGTAGCGTATTCATTGTGATAGTTGTACATTTTACGCAAGTTATTAGTGAAGCTGATAACAAGTTTTAACGAGCGCAATGAATGATTAAAAGCTTGGCATCGAAAGTCACTGCGGATGACGAAGAAATTTATTTACTCTGTTCGCGTAAAAAACCACAAAGAACTCAACTTCAAGGTCGTCGAGTCACTGTCTAGAAAATACAGTGTACGCACACGTCAGGGTATAACGACGTATAAATAAAACAAAAACAAAATAACACGGCGTTATATAAAAAATAACACGAATATGCAAACAAAACTGTATCTAAGCAACACGCAAGCAAGGAACCAGAGATTCATGCGGAAACAGCCGCTATAACTCAAATATTTAACCGTGCGTCTTGCATACAAATAGGCTCGTTTGCTTACGCGAGTTTAAAATCAGTCTTCAGAATCCATGAATGGCGAAAACGAGTCCATTGTTTTCACCCGTGTTGAGCTCGTAAGTGGATCCGGAACTCTGTATGTTGGCCCGTGCTTTTTCTTTGAGTCTTTTTTGAAGGTTGTTGTTGAAACCGGTGATTGTTGGAGACTGGTCGGAAGTTTACGGCGCAGCGTATTGATCGTGGCATACGTGCTGAACTTATACTGCCAAATAATAAAAAAATAACGGGGAGCTGAGACTTTGTATAGTTATTCTATTCACTGAATAGAAACCAGCTGCATAGACAAAAGGTAGAATCTTATAGTTTTACCATGTGGCTTTTTCCAGAAGCGACGAATGTGTTCGAATGATGAGGGGGAGGGGGGTATCTTTGAATATGTTTTAAAAATGTATAAACTGGCTCAAAAAGGAATGCAATCCCGCCCTCCTGTTTCGCCCTCCTGTTTTTGCTCCGACGTCGCTGATTTCTCCTGGATAATGTTTGAACTGGAAACCCATTGTTCTTGGATGGAATGGAAAGTCAAACTGAAAGCCATCACAAAGATGGGACTCTCTAATCGAAATTCAGATGTGCTTACAATGTATAAAGAAGCCTCGGACTTCAGCAAAGTTTTCTTAAACTTAAAATAGGAGTCGAGAGAACTGGCGTCGGCCGCAACCTGAATCGTAGAGCGACTAGCTGTTATAATGAATTAGCCGTCTTCGAATTGTTTTTGAGAAAATAACGCATTTTGTGTTCAAATGAAAGCTGATTGCGTTATATAGTACGAAATATATATATAAGCTTAAGCAATAGCCTGGCAGTTCGACGACGGAGCCATAGGGTGCCCGGTGGCAGATTTGGAGCGCGAGGATCTGGTAGTACAGAGCATCAAAGAGCCATTTCTTGGGGAACCTGGACGTCAGCGCACAGCTTTTGCAGCGGCGAGGACCCGAAACACACTTGTTCGCTCGGGAGAAGTGTGTTTCAGTGTCTCGCCGCAGCGGGGCGCCAGTCACCTGGCTCTCCTTTGATCGGTTGTCTGCCGCTCTAACTTTTCTATTCCGGCGGCCGCTTTTCGTGGCGATCTGCCAGGCTTTGTCAGTATATATTAGGCTATACTTAAGCCTAGCTTCTAGCAGGATAGGAAAAAGTAAGCACCTCCCTGGCGTCTCATGTCGCCGTCAAGATAAAGTTCGAGATAAGCAGATACGCCGGTAGAGCAGTCTAATTCAATACGAACATTTTTTATAATCCTGTTGAAGGGATTAAATAAGTACTTTCAATGTATTTGGCTGTGAAAACGGTCATACACGGTTGGGCTGGCATGGATATATTTGCACGTGGAATATAAGCTCTACCTAGTTTAAAAAAAAAAAAGGTATTAGAGGTGTTGTTTTTTAAGCAAAGTTGAAATCCAAGCCGGAAACGAACATTACCATAATCCAGAGCACAAATAGGCAACTCAAATTCCAACATAAGCGCGATATTGCATACAAAATAGAAGCAAAGTCGGCAACTGAAGAAAAAATAAATAACTAGAATTTGGTAAACGTTGACTGGAACACAACAGGTTCTCACAAACACACACAGAAAAAACAAAATACACCTTGGTTTCTTCAGAACGCTGCACATGTCGGTTTTTGTTGGAGGTGCTTTTTAAGAGACGTATATTTGATCCTTGTTTAGCTATAGATAGAAGTAGTGACTTTTTGTAGTGTTTATTTTTTCTCGTGTCCGGCGTGTTTCTCGTTTGAGAAATTCAATTTCGAAAGCTGAGACTTACCGCGGTCCTCTTTTCCGTGATGTGAATATTAGGTCCCACTTTCCTTCCAAACTTCGAGTCACGTACTGATTAGATTTTCCTACCGCCCCTAAACTTCACTTCCTGCAATCAAACATCGACAACCAAGAAAAAAAAAATAACTACAAAAGAAACGAAGAAAAAAAGACACACACACGAAATACTCGGACTTCAAAGTCCTTCCAGGCTTCCTTTCTTCTCAGCACTTCTCTCTCTTTTTCTCTCTCTCAAAATCCTTGACAAAGTGTTACGATCTAAAAAAAAAATCAATTACGGATAGATTAGCCTTCTATAGGTTATAAAGCAGTTGAGTAATATAACGGGCTATAAAAACTTCGGGTTGGGTTTCTCCGAGTAACTAAATAAAAAAGTGGAAAAAATATGTTTTTTTTCACCTTGTCACTCGTTCTTCCCCCTCCCCCCCCCCCCCTTATATAGCTTGCTAAAGGATAGGTTCTTCAAAGCGACCCACAGTTCATTAAGAGATTAAGCGGCTTCAATAAAAAGCGGAAAGGTCTGGAACGTTAAATTTGACTAAATTTAAATTATCTAGACACGCGCGGCTTCTGAATCCGAGGTCGCACTGCTAATATCCGTCATGTAAAAGAGAGTCTTCTAGACACTGCTCGGGTCTTCTCTCATCCTCGTCTGAGGGGCCTGTCCCAATAGTTGTACAAAAACTGTTTGCAGACATGTTCGAACCCCACATACATATGTATGCAGTAAACGTGTCTCAGGGCACGCGTGGGGCATGTCCGCAGACTTTCTGTCATTATGTCCGCAGAGAAACTCCGTGTCGTTTGTAGGACGCGTGGGTGGCGTGACTGCAGCTCGAATCATTCACGCCTTTGATTTCGCAGCCTGATCATACCTGGGTAATATAACCTGCATGCCGCGGTGTCAAAAGGTTCCCCGAAAGGTCTACGCAAGCCGGCTTTTTAGTAGGGTTTTTGTATGCCCCGCTTCAACCCTTTTCCGTACATCCATCACGCATATATATGCGTGATGCGTATCTGGCGTCGGCGGCGACCAGAAGTTTCGAATAACGGTCCTTGTCGCTAAACGCTAGAGGGTCCAGATTTGTGAGAGGGGTCGACGCAACCCATACAGTCTATCTAGGAGAATGATTATTACTACATTAATTTGCTCTATAGACAGCATGCATTAAACACCAAATCCTCTCTTGTCGGCAATGGACGACTTGTGGCCCTTGTTCTTGCTGTCGCGCTCTCGTGCTGCGGCGAGAGAGAGAGAAAGCGCTTTCGCCGACGCACCGATATACCTGATCCGCCAAGACAGCAGAGACGGCTGCGTCCGCTGCCTTAAAGGCTGTCCACGACGACAGATTCCGGCCGCCGACGGGGAAGTCTGCACGGGCCGATATTTAGGAGCTCGGCCCAGCCTGGTCCACGTTCTCTTGGGCCCGGACCCGCCCGCGGCCCGCTATCCCTTTCCGACGGCCGGCCCGGCCCGACGCCAATTTTCCTGGGCCCGCTGAGGCCCGCACTATTTTCGTCCAGTATGAATAGCTCACACATTGCGCGATATGGCAGCTCGCTTGCCACTGCTACACATGTTGACTAAAGTAACATATAAGGAGTATTCATTGGGCGTCATATTTGTGGGTGATGTCTATAGCGCATGCTCTGAACGAGCCCACATAGGCTTCTAAGACCGGCAATCTTGAGGGTGGGGAATGCACGTTACAAAAGAACTGTGGAAGCTCGCCATCAGCACGCGCTCAGCAGTCGTGCACACAGCTATGGCCGCCAGTGAATAGTTCCTATTGGCGACGTGCGCGATCGAAAGCGTCGCTGTGGTCGGCCTTCCACCATTGGCCGAATGCTGACTATGACGTCAGCAAAGGAGTTCTCAGGGACGGAAATAAGAGGAACGTAGGATTTCAATTTTGATGGTGTTGACAGTGTTGGTTCAAGTACTCTATGATTTCAAGCTTCCGCTATGCTAATTACAAACACCATCGAATTTGTTGTTCGCAAGGTAATGACGTCACGAAAGGTAACCACGCGAGGGCGCCACCGAAACATCTCGCCGCTAATAGTCTATGCAGTAAGTACCATGTTATTTCTTTTTTTGCTGCTAATATTGATCGGACCAATGTGCGGGCCTATAGGGAGTATTCACTGACGGCCATAGCTGTGTGCGCGAATGCTGAGCGCGTGCTGATGGCGAGCTTCGACAGTTCTTTTGTAACGTGCATTCCGCACCATCAAGAGTGCCGGTCTTAACAGCCTATTGATGTGAGCTCGTTCTGAGCACGCGCTTCAAACAACACCCACACATATGGCGTCCAGTGAATACGCCCTACTAGCGGCGAGATGTTTTGGTGGCGCCCTCCTATGTTTCCCCCTCGTGACGTCGCTACCTCGCAAACAAAAATTTTGATGGTGTTTGTAATGAGCATGGTGGAACTTGAAATCATTGCGCTTTGAATTAAACTTATGCCAACACCGCCAAAGTTGAAGTTCTTACATGAATTTTAACTCCGTTGAAGAAAAATCATTTGCTGATGTCATAGTCAGCATTTGGCCAATCGTGAAAGGCCGACCACAGCGACGCGTTTGATCGCGCACGCCGCCAATAGACAGCTCGTTAAGAAAAATCATCTCTACGTACGAGTGAGTGTATCCACAATATGGGTGAAGAGGTTCCCCCGAGGGGCGCTTTTCCCAAACAATTCCTCGCAGACCACTGCAAGAGACGGCCGTAAGCGTACTTTTTTGCGACCAAACCCACGTTTGGGAGAGAACGGAAAAATAAAAATAGCAAGCAGCAGGAAACAAAACCGTGTGTCAAGGTTGAAAAGAACAGGACGTCGCGACGGGTTCAGACAAAAGACGGACAGAGTTCTAAAGCCCCCTACTCCCGCTGCATACCACCGAAAGAAATAAATATCGCCGTCTCTTGCAGTGGTCTGTAAGAAATTGTTTTAAGACGCACCCCTCAGGAGAACCTGCTCACTCATATTGTGGATGCACGCACTTGTACGTACAGATGATTTACGACTGCGAGAGTGCGCATTGTGTCGACGCGTATGTGTGTGTGTTGATGGGGAGAAGCGACTGTACGACGGCGATGCCGCCGGTGACGAAAATGAACGCCGCGCCGCCGCTGGTGCTCTGGAAAAACATTCGTTGCACACACACCGAGCCGTGCTAAAGCATATACAAGCACACACACACATGCTTCGAGAATTCGGGTCTCCTTCAAACCCCCGAACAAACGTCCAAAAGCATTGCTGCTAAAAACAAAAAATTCCAAAGACACCTAATAACTTTTTATGAGTTTTGAATGCGAAACCATTAATCTGCAATTTAACGGCCTGCGACGATATAGATACTTCGGGCGCCGCCACGTTCCTCGGCGCCGAGAGGAGCAGAAGTTCTGTTGAATGTTGGGCGAGTTGGTTATGCATAGCTATGAAGAGGGAAGCAGAAGCTGCCGCAGCGCCGGCAAGGAGTGCGGCGGTGCGCTGCGGGGACCGCCCTGGCTCGCTGGTGAATGCTGCGCCACTGGGTTATACAGCGGCGGGGGTGCGAAGCTCAACGCGGCACCGTGTGTGCGAAGCTCGGCGCGGCGCGTGCTGGAATCACGTCACCTCAAAGACCTCAAAGCGTAACTTTAGGCCTAACGTTAGGCCTAACGTCAGGCCAGCGCATACCCCCCCCCCCACCCCCTCCCTCCCCTCCACGTCACACAGCTGCACGTACCGGTTGATGACGTTAGACCTCAAAGCGTAATAACAATAAGCCTAACGTCAGGCCAGCGCAAACCCATGTCCCCCCCCCCCTTTTCCCGCTGCGCCGCCAGCACTTCGGCTAGCTCGCCGCTGCTAGGAGCCAATGACGCATCGCAGCCAATGGGAATTTAGGTGCCGTTTTCGCTGCTACAGACAACGCCGGCCTCGCTCCGTGGGACGGTTCATGCTTTCGCATTAAAAATAACTACCTGCTTGACCCGGCTCGGGCAGCCTGCTCGGACCCTTCATGAATGCAGCGCCGTGAAGCCTGAGCCCGGCCCGTGCCCGTGCAGACCTGTAAGCCTCCCCCCCTCCCCCCCCCCCCCCCCCCCCGATTTATTGGGGAAAACGCCGAAGTATGCAGCAAGTTCAGCCGTTCTAACCACGCAAAAGCTATCGGCTCCAAGGCCATTTAATTTTGGCGTAGCAAGATGTATTGCCAAGTAAGGTATTTGCTCAAACCACAAAGAGCGCCTGAGATATAATGGCGGGTTACATCCTGCCCGCAATAGTTTCCCGTACGCATGCTCGCGTTGTCGCGTCGCGTGGAGGATAGCGGGGCGGAGGGGCACGGAGACGCTTGGAGGCACTTGCGGACGATCGGAGCATTCGCTCCCTTTTCGTACTTCGCATTGCTAACGTTGCCCATAAACCACATGACCTTCCGATCGAGCAGTTGAAAATACACTCTCAAATGCGGGCACACTACTAAACGCAGATGCACTCTGCGTCGTCCGCTAAGCAAGACAATTTAAGGTATACTTTAACTCTCGAGCAAGAAACGCGGTCGAAACTTCGCAAGTTTATTCATGACTGCGTGTGCGTGCAACAGGCAAGGCTAGCTTTTCGGTTTGGCTGATGTGCAGTACGGACCCGCCGTTTCCTCGCTTACGCAAGGCTGCGACTTTACACTGCGCTAAAGCTCTCGAATGTATCTGAGACATTGGACCTGCTTCTTTGACTGGCTTCATCCCTCTTTCGGAAGCTGCGCGAGCCGAAACCGAGGGAGAGGGCGAAACGAGAGCGCGCGAAGGCATCAAAACGTTGAACTCTGGTTGGTATGATTAGTTCATAAACGCAAAGATGGCTTTTTTTATAGATATTATGTGTAGAACGAGAAATAGCCGCTATTGTCGCTTACCTCTTACAAAAATTATCGATGAGTTTCAATTGAGTTTCTAATCTTTTCTTACAAAGTACATTAGGAACGCAATTGAAACTCATTGAAAATTTTTGTAAGGGATGTTAACTTGGAGGGATACTCAAAGGGAAATTTGGATTTCGCAAAATAAGTCCTCAGAAGCGTTGAACGGGACGCTACGAACTCTAAGACATCACCCATACATCGATAGCTCAAACGGATGGCCCTACTTTTGGAAAAGAAGGTAGCGATCAAGCGAGGCCTTTGACGTCATTGTCCTCCGGGAGAATTTGAGAATGAGGGGAAGCGGCCTCGCTTATATCCTCTTCGCTTCGGTTCGCTAGCTCGACGGGACGTAGCGAGGAGGACAGGGAATGGGAATCGTGATGTGCCTTGTCTCGTCGGCCGTGTTCAGTCACGCACTTCTTTTCCAAAAATACGGCGATCCGTTAGAGATATCGCTGCATGAGTGATGTTTTTGGGTTTTGCAACGTCCCGCCTATCCGTCCAGCTTTGTTTTGTGAGCTCGAAATTTTGGTTCAGCATCCCATTAACTATCACGCTAATGTCACACTAAACGAATATTTTTGCCTATATAAAGAAAAAATCGGTACTGTTCACAAAATAAATTGTATTTGATGTTGTATGGCCTCATGACCAGGCCACATCGCGAATAAGAAACAGAAAGCACTTGTTCTCGAACACTATAATCTTCAGAGAGACTAGCCGTGTGCTACTATACGATGCGAAACCAAAACGGGAGCGGAGAAAAGCTCTGTAAATATGAATGTGCCTTGCGTAACTCTGAAAGCCTCTTGTTTCGACAATAGAGCAAGCTGCGTGTGTGCTTTTGTGACGTCGTTAATGCCTTTGTTTGTTTCTCACCGCGTCGGATCCGTCCGTCTTCTCTCTTGCGCGCCTCTTTCGTTTGCGGGTTCATGTTCTTGGAGATGATGGAGTGTGCTTTAGTTTGAGACCACGAACAAAGCGAACCAACAAAGCTTTCATCATAAGCTCTCAAGAAAAAAAAAAGGTAAATGCTTTTACAAAGGTACAAAAAAAAAATCCTAGTCACAAGATTAGTTCTGCAGAATGGGGGAGTAGTAGACGAGGCGCTTTATTTCTCTATCCTTTTTTCCCTATTCTCCGCCCCCTTTGCGTTCCTATCCTACTTCCCACTTCACTCTTGCAGGTCTTTCGATTTGTAGTTTTGGTTTTTTCTGCGGGATTCTCGTTTCACTATTGTCTTTTACTTGTCGGTCGTACCCGTCAACCCTGAAGATGTCAAGACATCCTTCGCAAGGCGAAGTGAAATGCTTGGGGAGAGAGGGACGGCAAGTAGGGAACCTAGGGAAGAAGAGCAGCGAAGAGGGAATAAATGAAGCTAGCGGGATGGAGCGAAAGAACTGGTGGTGGAGTAGGAGGCTGAAAAAGGCCGAAGACCGGAGAAGGAGTCTAATGGGGGGAGGGGGAGTGGAGAGGATGCTTCGAGTGGGGATAAGAATGGGGATAGGCGGGAAGAGGAAGAGCGAAGGGGGAGGGGAAGCGTCGGACGCAGTTCGCTTCGCAACTGTGGCTGGCGACGGTTGGCTGAGTTGTGTGCGGCGTCGCTCGAAGCTCGGAACACTGTCGCCGGTTTTTTTGTCGTGCGGTCGTCTACTTCTTTGAGGCTAATAGAGTTTGAAAGGAGGTTCGCGCCCTTGTATCCAGCTGTGTTTTAGCGGTGCGTTTAACTGTAAACCTGTTGGTGAAAAAGAAACGTATTCGAGATATTCCCTTTTCTCGTAGTAATCTAGTCGTCTGTTTTTGTGGCTCTGCGGGTGCGCAAAGCGTGGTGCTGTGGACCTTCCCTTGTTTTTGTGTTCTTTGATTCTGTGCGGAATTTGACTTTGGACGGTTGGCGAGGCTTTTGCACTTCTGTGAACCGCAAGTATGGTGGATTACGGGTAAGCTCACTTCCTTTTTAATCTTTGATTTTTTTTCTTTGCCGTGAGTAAACTCTTTTATCTATTATACGCTTCCGTATTCTGGAATTGCAACTTTCCGTGTTCGCCAAAATACCTTTTTTTTTTTAGAGAAGTATGTTTACATTTATATATATGGCCGGTCTTCCAGATAAGGGCAACAGGCAGTTGTCACAAAATACTAAGAAAGTAGTATTTGGAGCGATTCTACGTTTCCTTTGAACTACACTCAACATGAGTTGCGTTTCCATTAATGGTTCCCCACGTCCCAGTGCAACATCTGGCCAGACCCAAGGAATCAATAGGAAAAAAAGTAAATATATATTTTATATACATCTTTTCAGGTTTTATGCATACAAGGACGTCAATAAAAACTCGGAACAAGTTTTGCAGTATTGCTTAACTGTGGGCCGTGTTGCTAGAATCAGCGTCTTAGCTTAGACTGCGTGAAAGAAAGCCGGCTAAGTCCGGCGCGCGAGTGCTTGAGACTTGACTTCACGTGCTACTCTACTCGTGCGCTAACATCAGCGGCGCGTTATTTCAGACAGTCTTAGCTGAGACGCTAATTCCATCAAGCCGGCCCAGGTGTTGCATATGTCCCTTATTACCAACCTGTTACCTCCTTGTTGAGCAATGGAAGAAATTAAGATTGATCTGTTCTTAAGATGTCGGCATATCCCCAAGAGGACACTGGCCAAGGATCCGAGTGATGTTAAATACGAAGATCACTGAAATTCAATGACATGTTTGTGAATGGGAAACCTGAACAACGTAACTTTCTGAATGCTACGATGTAGTCATGAATGATTTTGTATATAGTGTTACTTGAAAAGCGAAGAAAAATTGCTTTAAATTAATTGATGTTTTGCGTGGTGAGAGAAATACCAAACACTGAGAATGACTGCATCAAAAAACGATGGCGCAGGCGCTTAAATCCGCGAAAAGCTAAAGTTGAGTTTTAGTACTGCGTATGCGAGCGAACGCGAGCACTGTGCATTTGCGCTAGCGCTGCTTGTTCCCTACGGCGTCTGCGCGGGACCTAAACTGCGGTCTCGAATTGGCGCATGGCGACGACGCGCATGCTCTAGTGTAAAGCACGCAACGCTAACGCAAAATCACAGCGCTTGCGTTTGCTCTTATGCGCATGGCTATAACGCTGTAATAAGTAATGTACTATAGTTTTAATGAATGTTTCAGTACGGTCGCAAACACGTATTAGATAAGCCGATGCCGTGTGAGTAGGAATTACAATCCTCGTGCTCCCAAATCGTATGCGTGTAAGCGCTATTTCCCACTGTCAGAATTCGCGGTGATCAGTGTTTCAAGAATACCTTTTATCAAGCAGAGTGTATAAAATTTTGTGTTGACCATAAGTGAAAGGGAAAGTATTGGTGGAAACACGCACTCAACACGATTATAATAATATCGTTCTATCTATTGGTGTATCTTTTTCTTCTTTTTGTAATTTAGTGCACCGTAGAGAAATGGTTGGTAACCGTGAGATATATAGGCCTCTTTCCTGGGGGCCCAGTCTAATTGGAGATCTCACACTGAAGCTCAAAAAGTTCTGCTAGTTGTGATCATAGCTTGTTTTTTTTTTTTTTCTTGTTTTTTTTACTGCCCATTTATGGAGTGTAACGAGACATCGTATGTTTGACAGTTTAAACCGACAGGTAGAGAGCTCTGCAAACAACAATAATGCCGCCACGAGATGGTTCGTTTTTCGAACTTCTTGGGCTATTGTTGGGTTTACCGTTCGAACTACGCGGTGACGTTTTGTCTCCCCGGTCACAAGCCAGCCTGGTGAAGACATTCCAGCTGCCGCAGTGACGAATTCGGTTTTGAGTAGCCGGTCATAGGTCCATATTTCGATTACCGAGCGACGGCGTGAAATTTGAGTGGCACTGTGCATGCTAAAGCTCGATTGAACTACAATTCGCACGGACGTTTGTACGGTTTGTCATCGTTTGCAGTGATCCGAATTTTAACGAATACTTCTGTTTTATCCAAGGCGCCATGAAGGGGCCTGGTTTAAAATTGCGCACTTGCAATTCTACGGCGCGTGTTTTTGTTGTGAACGTTGTAACTATGCAGTTGGAACGTTTTTTTCCTTCTTCATGTTGCAGCTTCATACAGTAGGGTTTTTGTAGGTGTCGGCGGTCTCAGCGGCATTCGCGGCGAGGGTGCCTAAATATACCAAACTCGCGCTCTTAAAAAAAAAAAAAGCTTTTTTTTCGTTAGTAGCGTGGCAATATATAATATTCTTGCGACGTCTATTATGTAATGCAAAGTTGGGATACCTAATATACAAATTATTGACCAACACTCACCCTGGTCCTATCATCTAACACGTTTCGTTCTCAAAGAGAAAACAGACTTCAGGATGCCGGACGTATTGAGTAAACATTTTGAGTGTAAGTCTTTCTCAGCTTCAGGATGCGGTCACGCGTTTCAGATTGGGTAACTGGTTCGCGTACCAGATCTGGGAATGATTTTGCGCACTGAATCCGGGAACTAATTGTACGCCGGATCCGTAAAACTTTTTCTGGCCTTTTCCACGACTTGTTGTGCGGGCCGAATGCACGAGAAGTTTCACGGGCCGACTCCGGCCCGCGATATTTCGTCTACTCCTGTAGATGTTTGACACTGAAGACGACATATTTGGCAGGTAGTGCCACGCAGAACGCGTTTTGTGCACGTCATTCGTGTGATAAACCGACAGACTTTTGGCAGTTCTACAGGTCCGAAATGTTTCCGCGGAAAGAAGACGGGGGGGGGGGGGGGGGGTCAGGTTTGCCCATAGGAGAGGCATGGCCTGCAAAATAAAGTTGATCGTATTTATTTCGTATAACTCGGGTATAAGGGAGCTCGAAACATACTGAAAGACAAAAAGACGAAACGAGAAGTACGAGACTGGCGCACTTGCATGCATGGGAAAATATAGGGCCTTTTCAGTATACACACGGCGGGAGTTTGCATCTGTTACCAGAGATTTTCCCAACATCGCGTCTGAAAGTATACCGACGAAACTTGGGCCGTGCTCGGCTTACCGTTTTCGTTTTGAAAATACCACCGTCCAAGTTTGTTCTTCCCCTCATAAACCTCCGCACGAAGAAACGGCGGAATTGGGTTTCAACGAGCTGGCCATTTCGTTCATCACGGACGAACATGAAATAAAGATGAATATAAATACACCCGGATGTCTGTCGTTTATATTTATTTGCGGGAGAGGAGGCACTTTCGTACACGCCGAGATTGAATACGCGGACACGCCTGGGGGTAAACACAGGGTTTTCTATCTAAAAAAGTACTATAGAGTGGCGGTTGTAAGAGCGTCGTATGAGAAAGGGTTCAAGCGCGCTTCAATAAAGCTCGAGCTTGAAATTGCTCTACGCCCGTGCAGACCGGAAATTGTGTACGGGGAGGGTGCATAGAACGTTCCGTTTATGAGTGATATTTTTTTGGAGTCGACAAACGTAATGTTAATAGAAACAGATCCTTCCGATTAATTTTTTTTTATCAAATATAAACAGGATTTCGTGTTTTCTGCGTTTACTTTTCGCGAAATTCGGTGGGTATTCTTCGGAGTTCCTTTGTTGCCCAACATTCGGACTTTTTTTTTAGGAGGTTCTTTTCTTTACACTTCTAATTGTCGAAAATTCGGAGTTTATTATAGCTGTGTTTCAAACTCCTCTAAATTAAATACAAAAAGAAATACTCGCACATAAAAGTGCACTAATTAAGTTCATAAGAACTCTCTTGTATCAAATAATATTTCTCCGGTTGGATTCGATGTTGGCGCCCTTGCCATTCGTATGACTGTCCTAAATTAAATCCTAATAAACTTACCATATTTCCAAAAACATTTCTTCAATACACGTTGATATTTTTGAAATCAAGAAACTCCCGGACGTAGTCGCTTAAAGATTAATTTCCTTCCCATCCCTTTCCGCCACTTTACCTGCTAGCCGAGGTAGACTCCTAAAGGGGCTTCAGCTGCTCACCGTATACCTCTCCAGTGAAATGCAGGAGTCTTATAAAACAAAACCTCTTCCTCTCAAAGCAGCCCAAATCGTAGGCCTCAAACTTGAGACTAAACCAGTGGCTTTTGTCGTGGCGTAGAAGCAAATGACCCTTTTTCCGGAACGAGCCCCCGGGAAAATAAACATTACGCGTTCTTTTGCGAACAGTCGTAAGATTTGAAACGAAACTGGAGTTGGACTGCTAGTCAAGATCAGTGACTATCCCTGTACCAAACATATCTGTAGATTACCGTCTTTTTTTTTTTTTTTTTTTTTTTTAAACAAAGGCCGGGATTTTGATATTTGAAGTTTATCGACGCAAATTTGACCGGCGGGTGGTTTTCGGAGCTTTTCGGATTTATCCAAGGACACGGAATCCTTAATATACAGTAATCTAAAACACCAGGTTTGCGTCGTTGATACGGCCGACCAATAAAATTGAATTGCTTATTTTCTTTGAGAGCGATGCAGTTTTAAGGCTGTCTTTTGGACCAATAAAATAGTGTGAAGTAGGCCTACCATCGTTGATTATTTATCAAGTACACTGGACGGCACTGTTAGCATGAAAACTATATAAGAATTTGTTTGTTTTTTTGCGATTCGATAACGTAAAAAGTTGAAAAACATTAAACTTTACCGCCCAGGTTTGAGCTCCAGGGGAGGAAGTTTTACTGCAATGATACTTAGGAACGCTTTTAATTTTTTAAGAAAAAACTTCAAAATATACTGACCGCTTTTTCGTGTTAACAGTCTGGCGCTCCTGAAACATCTACGCCGGTTTTCTCGTAAAAATAACACGTTTTGCAAATAGTTTTGTGTGCTGTGCGAGATGTTTTTTTATATTTGAGGTGTTAGAGAAATCACCAAAACACGACTTTTTTGCGTTTGAAGTATGCTCGTTCTGATAAAATACCAAATAGCTGATTTCAAATAAATGTACAAGTGTATAATATTCCCACATAAAAACGAGGAAGAAACTAGCGCTCCGTGAGAAACCCAACAATTGTATTACTACGGTTCTTGATATGAATACAAGCATAATATTCGTCATAGTCACACACAATTCGGACTTAGTCTTAACTAAGTTACCGATATTCTGGCATCTGTGGATACAAAAACAATTTTTCCCACTAAGACTCCTTAACTCCATGACTTGCACAAAATAACCTCGCCCTTCAGGAAAAATGTCATCCTATTCGTCTTGATGCATCTGAATTGACGGTTCGAGCGTATATGGGGCAAACTTCTCGGCGATCCGTCTTGAATTTCACACCATCGTTTACCGAGGTTCGCTTCGTGTGGCTGAACCGATCCGAGTCATTCCGCGTGCGTGCCGTCTTCCTTAAAAATGGCTTCGTCCGAAGCCGCCTTCGTAAAAACACTCTCCTTGATTACAGAGAACGGCGTTCTCCGGTGGAAGACATAGCGGCCGGCGTACGCTTCATCTAATGACTTCTCGAGCGAGTTTAAACGAAGAGGCATCGAGAGTAAAAGGAGAAGGCGAGACCCATTTTCGTACCCCTTGTCTTATGGGCGTGGAAGCTCAATATTCTACTTGTGTTTAAGGATGTGCGAACGTGCCACGTTGCATCAGCGTCGCTTAACTCGAAAACCTACGTCTCATCTTGTGTCGATCATCAAAATAAAGTACGCATGCCACCCCCCCCCCTCCCCCCCTTATCAATCATCCTGTTTCCATCAGTCTTTCCTATCCATGGTATCGCTGGATTTGCATCGCCTTCTCGCGCTTATCGTCCAGGTCACCGAGAGCGCTGAATTTAAAGATATTTCTGATTTTGTTTTGGTTTGGGTAAATATATGTTTTCTTTATATGTGTTATCTTGCCTGCATTGTTTTTATGTGTGCTGTTCAGACGTTTTAGTCCGCTCCCCTCTGTAATGCCTTCGGGTCTCGAGAGCAGATGAATAAATGAATAAATAAATACTACTTTGAATCAGGTAGAACAGTGTAATCTCTAGTTTTAGAAACTGCAAACTGCGAATCTGTCGTTGCTTTTCCTAGCACTGCGAAGGCTACGAATGAATCAGCGTTGTTTGATTTGAAACATTATTCGCGCACCCTTATTTATTTTCAGTAATCTGTTCGCGTGATCAGACATCTCAGTATAGACCGACACGCTGTTTACAAACAAGCCCGCCTTTGCCCACACCAGGTGTGGGCACTGCACAAGCGCAGAAACCAGGTTCGCGTGAGGTGAAGCTTCTGCGCAGGCGCCGAGGCGACAACAGCGCCACCGCAGAGGCGTGACGTCAGCGCCGCGTGTTGGTCTATTGGCGAGAAACTACCAGCGAAATAAAGTGCACCTTCCCAGTTCTTATCATCCAGACGGAAAATGTCGAGTCGCTGGATTGTGGAGGAATGAACGGCGTCCAATGTTCCGCAGGTGCGAGGTGCTGCCCACGACCTGAACAAGTTTCAAAGCTCATTTAACAAACATGGTAGCGCGCAGAAGGGCGGTATTAAAACGGTGTTGTTCCAATAAGCACTTACATGTGTGTTGCCATTTTTGTCTACAAATGAAGAAAAGAAACCCCCAGATATTGGAAGTAGCTTTTTTTTTTTTTTTTAAACAAGACAGTTTTATTTTTAATCCTTTTCTTATTGATGTTTACATGATCGCATATAAGAATATTGACTGGCCTTTCTTGTCGTAAACTTGGGACATCCAATTCAACGTGCCTCTTTAAGACCGGTCTCTGAACCTTCTAGCTCGGTATTACTGCCTCTTCGCCGATGTTTACAATGGGTCTAGCAAACACGAATGTCGTATAATTCTTTTTTGGCCATTCAGGATTCTTTCGTGTATCGACCCCAGAATTCCAGGAATATCCCGCAAAGCATGATCCAGGGTTGAAATGAAACAGCGAGGGTCACTGCCCGAACCACATGTTATGATTCTAGCTTTGGCTTTGGCCCGAGAGTAGTTTTATTAAAATTCCTTCTGAAAGATCGTCTGGTGCGTGAGCAACGCATGGGGCAAATTCAGTGAACAACAAGGCATGACGCAAGCAAAGAGTTAATTAACACTCGTGTTGTTGACCACTCACCATCCGAGAAGTTTGTTTAAATTCAAAAGGGATCACCTCTATTTCTTTATACTACCGCGTGTTTTTCCTGTCTTTTTTTTTCTTTTTGTCCCGGAAATTAATGCATTTAGGAACGATATATTCAATAATACAATATCTCCAGTTTTTTCAGGGGGTTGACAAAAACATTAAAAAGAACAAAGCATTTTTTTTTTCTTTCCACGAAGAGTCTGTCCACTTCATTCTTTGTTGAAAAGCTTTCGTGTCATGAAAACTCTCTCTCTCCCCCCTCCCCCCCCCCCCCCCCCCCCTCCGAGCTCTCATGCACAAATATACAAGCAGAGCTACGATAATTGGTCTTGTATCGATCGCGTGAGCAATATTACTTTAGTGTCGTCATACGATCCCTTTAGCTCTGCCTATCGGAAGACTATTACCTCAGCATTCTCGGATTATCCTTTTAGCGGAAATCAAATGAACATTAGCACGTAGACGATGTCAGATGAAACATGTTTTGCAAGCCGATGGTGATGTATTGCGAGGCAACTTGCTTTAGTGGAAAGCCGTGCATTTTTGATCGTTTTCGAAGAAAGTCCTGATTTAGTTCGATTAAGGTTTGCTCTTTTTTTTTTGTTTGTTATTAGATGCCCACAATGTTTACGGGGATACGATAGCTCTTAGAAAACCTCGTTCATTGCTTTAAAAACAAATGTTCGCAACCCTAGAGATTTCAAGTAAGCTTTATTGTGCTAGCAAATAAAACAACAATAAAATATATATTATTTATTTATTATTATTCATTTAAAAAAGATAGCAACAGCAACAACAACAAAAGGCACGTTTTTAACAGTTCTTAGACATTAGTTTTAGTTTTTGGAGCGTAGCGTCAAGCAATGGGTCACCTCAAAGCCCAAAGTTCTGGTTCTAAAATAAGTTTTCAATGTCAGTTCATCATCACCATCGTCATTTATTATCCTTGAAGGCCCTTACGGGCATTACACGAGGGAGCGGTACATTTCTATTCATTTTTTTCAACCGAACAAACTTTCACGCAATCCTAACACACTAGAAGAAATTAGTCAGATAAAACAGAAATTAAAGGGGTTACAGAGGCAGAAAATGTATGTGTGTCAGTTATGGTGACGATGTCGTTTGGTAGTATGTTCGAGTCGTTGATGGCCTAGGGTGAAGTTGAATTACTGTATGAAGTAGTTGAGAGAAAAATAGGCCTTAACTTACAGGAATGGTCAAAGCGGGGGAAAATCTGCCACCGGGGTAAAGGCATAGATTCACGAAGAGGCATGTTATGGAGAAATATTCAATTAAGGAGAGAAAGACGGGACACTCGGCGTCTTAATGAAAGTATGTGAAGGTTAGCAGTTTAGTGAAATCCAGATATGCCTGTGAATGGTGAGTAATCAGAAAAAAGTAAAACGCAAAGCTCCGTTTTGGATAGATTCAGGTTTTATAACTAGTTAAGGTTGCCAAGGGCACCATGCAGAAGAAGCGAATTCAAGCTTAGACAGAACGAAAGTTAAGTATGCTAGGCGTTTTATATCTGGTGTGGCGGGTTTCTGGTGTCGGCGCAAAAAGCCGAGACAAAGGATTGCGTTAGCTACTATATTACTGATGTGAGACGTCCGTAAAAGGTGAGATGTTAAATGAGTACTGATATATTTATATGAACTGCAAATGGTGATATGAAAGGCGTCAAGATGGTAGGAAAGAGGTCGAAAAATAGCACAAAAAGAAAACGAAATTTTTGTTCACTTTGTTGAAATTTAGGTTATCTGCCATTTGCTGCACCATTGAATAATTTTCTTAATATCGGTTTGCAATCAATCAATCAATCAATCAGAGCTTTGCTGTGTTTCCCAAACAGCTTTAGGGGCTTTTTTTAGGGTTACACTTGACATAATAAAACAGGAGTGAACTAAACAAACTACACGGCAATCCTGACCACTATACTATTCTTGAACTTTTTAAAAGGTATAAAAAAGTCCAAGGGAGGGTTAAAAATCTTGTTGTACATGAGCATCATCCGTGTCAGCGGAGGACTGGACTCTAGATAAGAGGGGTAAAAAAAAAAAGTTGGCCTATTTTGTCGCTGGGGGACATGAATTGAGATTCTACTTAATCACATCGGGGCATCAAAAACAGAATTGAACAACTTATATAAAAAACACAATGTCACGAATTAGTCGCCTAGTTGAAAGAGACGAAAGTCCAAGAGTGTCCTAAAGAAGCACATAATCATAAAAAAAAAAACACTCCGTCCAATGGGGCGATCTTAGACAATTCTCACAAGTCGTGTCTGTATGCACTCCAACCCGAGCGCCTGACTGGCACCCGAAAGAATTCCATACCGTAAACAAAAGTCCAACCGTGATAGAACCAAAGCCCGAAAAAGGTTAAGTATACAGGTGTAATTCCGGTAGTCACGGGTAATACGTGCAATTTTGCCCAGGAATCGTAAAAAATCATTAATAACCTTTGAAACATGATAGTTAAAGTTCAGGCATGAATCGACCAAAATGCCAAGGTCACGCACAACAGAATATCTTGAAATTTCAGAGCCGTCTAATGTGTAGGAATCAACAACAACATTTACCTTAAGGGAAAAAGAAACAATTTTAGTTTGGTGGGGTTTAAAACCAGCGAGTTCGCGCAGCTTCACAAATTAATTACATCAATATCTTTTTGTAATAATTCACAGTCCACAGGCGTGTGGACACTACGATAAATGTTCACGTCAACAGCATACTGAAGCATCATTCAGTCACTCACACTAGTTACAAGATCATGTGCAAAAATATTAAAAAAGCAAAGGTCCAAGGTTCGACCCTTGTGGTACCCCAGAGTTCAGCAGATAAGGGAATGATTTGCATCCTTAGGAAACCATTTGTGAGCGTTCACCAAGATAACTAGCAATCCAGTCGCAAAAAACCGAAAATATGGGGATCGTCGGACGTGAGAATGTGCCTGTAAATTACGCAGTCCTCTGCAAAAAAACAAACTGATGACAAGATGTTCTCAGTGTCATTAATGTAGATTAAAATGAGTGAGGGCCCGATTACACTGCCCTAAGGGAAACCTGAAATTACCACACACGAGGGGGATCTAAAGTTAATAATGGTGGTATACTGAGTGCAGTTAGTCAAAATTCGGATATCCATTTTACAATAGCGGGCTCGATTTTAAATTCGTTATAAGACGTTGATGAGGGACCCTATCAAATGCTTCATAAAAGTCGAGAGAAATGGCGTCAGTCTGAATGTCTGTATTAAAGCCTGCGTGAATATCATAAAGAAATGCCGTTAGCTGTGTTTCAGAGTATGCTTTTCGGAATCTATGTTGGCGATTAAAAAAGAGTTTGTTATCTTCTAAATACAGTAATTGATTATACTGGAGCAAAGTTTGCGTTCCATGAGCTTAGACGATACGCGAGTTAGGGAGATGGGGCGATAGTTTGTCATTAGTTGGCAGTCACCAGATTTGAAAACAGGGGTGACGTTTCCAGTTTTCTAATCCTGCGGATTTTCAAAAAGACTGAGGGACTGGAAAAATATGGCACGAAAGAAAGCTCCGGATGTGTGATTTGTATTTATCAGAATCTTATTATTGATTTGGTCACCCCCTGAACTGGAAGAAAGCTTCAAGTTTTCGATGCTTTTAGGACGCCGGCATATTCAATGGTGATGGCCCCATCGGAGTGTGCAAAAACTGGCGTTAGACGGAAATATTCAGGAGGTTTTCATCTGTAAGAACAGAACGAAAGAAATTATTAAGTGAGATAAATAAATAAATAAAATACAGTTTTACGTTTTAGTTTTTCAAGAGTGGGGTTAAAACAGTGCGGCCACCAGGTATTTGGTTCTAGAAAATGTTGTCGAACATAATTTATATATTAGTTTCTGAAGAGTAGGTTCAAGTAGTGCCAGTGCCAAGCCAGAAGTTTATGTTGTAAAGAAGTTCTCGAACATTAGTTTTAGTTTTTTCAAGAATAGAGTCAATTAAGGCTGCGGCTAGGTCAAACGTTTTGGTTTAAAACAAGTTCTCAAACATTAGCGCGGCTGTCCTCTTAAAATGATTCATTTTAAAACATGTTCTTTAACTATAGTTTTAGTGTTTGGAGGGTATAGGGTCAAGCATTGACGACTGCTAAGTCAAATGTTTTCGATCTAAAGCAAGTTCTCGAACATTAGTTCGATTTTTTTTTTCAAGCAACCAGGCCAAAAGGTTTGGTTCTAAAACAAGTTTTAGAATACTAGTATTTTTTTTTCTTTTCAAGAGTAGGTTCAAACAATGCTTCCACCATGCCCCCCAAAAAAAATATTAAAAGAAAAAAGTTTTTTTAGCTTGGCGTTTTGACGACTCTTCGAATCCATTGCTTTGCCTGAAAAATGATTCGTAAAAGACAAAAACGTAGAGGCACGTGAGATTGAAGACAACACAGCAAGCTGCTGTCTATCTGGCCATGAATTATTCTGTGTAACAGTAGTTAGTCGCGCCCAACGCTTTGACTTGACAGCAATTGTAAGACGAGCGTCACGACTGTGTACGGCGTAGTCATAAAGACACCTGCGTTTAAAATAACGATGATAAACAATTAAAAAAAAAGCCTTCTGAATTTTTTTTTTTTTTTTTAATTTGCAATGCGTGGGTTGTTGCGAAAGAATTCTACACGACTTCTGCGAACTCCAGCCCAGAACGAAATGGGGTGGGGTTAAGTAGCGGATTAAGGAAACGCGATTTGCCCAACCGGAACGCGGCCTGGAGGCGGCGATCCACACTGGGGCTGCACAGAGTTGTCTGTAGCGATGAACCGTACAGTGATCCTCCTGCTGCCGTCGTTCTTGGTCGGTTGTCCTCCGTTCATTACGCGCAAAGCGCGGCTCGAATCGCATAAAGCTCCGTCGTCCAGAGTCTCCTTATGCGGGGCGGACCGCAGGCAGTATATTTTCGTGTTTGGTTGAACGTATTAAAAACGGTACAAACTAAACACCCCAATCAACTAGAAAAAGAAAAGATATATTCAATGATTATAGCTTTAGTAGAGCTTTTCACGCTTACATAATTGCCGTGGCGCTTTTTTTCTTCAAAGGGAATGCCATTGTTTGAACACGTACAAAGTTAACTTTCATATTCCGGGCAATGATGTCGGCACAAACCTTACATCAACCTTCTTTGCTTCTTCGTAATTTGTGATCTCATTAAATCTTATAGAAACTGCACTCAACACAAAAATAAGCATATCTTTCGTATCTGGGTTCTAAGTTTAGTACGAGAACAGTCCCACAACTAACTAAGCTCACCGTTTTTTTTTTTTTTATGCCATTCTTACAGTGAATATGCTTCGTTATACTTTGATATTCGTGGTAGTGACAACTTTGTAAAAGGATTGCGAAGGAAATAAGCGATTCGCGCTTCCACGTATTTTGCTTGAGCGGCTTAATATTAACTGCGTTTGCGATCAAACAAAGCAAAGCTGCTACAAAACGTCGAAGATTTGTTTTGTGTCGCCAAAGTGCGCAAAAGAACGTCAGTTACAGTCTTGGGCTTTTGTCGCTCTATTTACGCGAAGCACGGATAAATGCGATGTTACAAAAACATGCAAAAAAAAAAAACCAGAGACAACAGATGGCGATTTTGGTTCTGAAACTAACAAACGCCTTGGCTTAGAATTAACAAGGTTTCACTTGCAGGCGCGCTGAGATTTGTCTGCCGCGTCATTGTTTTCTAGATTTCTCGCGAAACAGATTCGAACATCCGTAACATCGCCAAACAAAATAACTAAATAAGAAATAAAAAATACGTTTCTTTGAGGGCTTTGTGCGCATGTGCGTACACATACTCTTCTGCTTTCGATTTTCGCGGTCGCCATTTTTCTGTGGCACCGTCGGGCGCAAGCAGCATTATAAGCGTTTGCCTCGCGCAACGTTTTCTAAACTACTTTTCTTTTGCTTCTTTGGTATAATTGTTTATGTGTCTCGCTCTTTTAGTAATATATACACGAATAGAAATTTTAAGTAGACCGTATTCTTGAGCTGCGCTTAGCTATGCTCCGTTCACCCCTAAGCTGAAACTGCAGTGGGAGCTGCGAGCACGTCGGACCAATTAGCCGTTTACCCTCTTATCACCTGACCCGGCTCTATGCGTGTGGGCATGGGCAAGAGCGTGATGACGTTGCGAAAGAGAGGCGTGTGACTGGTCTAGCGAGGACGTAGCTCCCACCGCAGTCTCAGCTTAGGGGTCACTGAGTTGACGGCGGCGCTGCGATCGCGTGGATCGGCCAGGCGGGCCAGGGGTGGGCAAAACAGCGGGCGCTTTGCACGTGCGACGGAGTATTTTGGCATGCCGCAAAGCCGCGTGGCTGCTGATTGTGCCAAAAGGTACCGCAGAAATAGTGAAATAAGCTTCCACAAGTTCCCAGCGGACGCTGACAGACGCAGAATATGGGTAATCTGCGTGGATTGCAAAAAATAGTCGCCTCTCACGGACGACCGCTCGTGTGGTCGTCCGTATTAGCCCCGAGAAGTTCGCGTGGCGCCCCCTTACGGCAAACCGGGGTGACGTCACGGCGAGGAGAGAATTTTTCCCCTGCTCGCCCCGCTCGCCTTGTGGAGGCTGTGACGACGCCAGCTGTCGGCGCGCTCGTTTCTTTTTAATTTTTTTTTGCGTGTTTTTCGTAGGAAGTGTAAATTTTTTTATGTGCCTTTATTGAGGTATGGCCTGTAGCTACATGCGAAACTTCAACCAACGTTTTAAGCATGGTTGACAAGGCAGGCAACGCATGAATCGCAGCTGGCATATGAAAATAAAGAAATATGACCACAATCGCAGGAGCATCACTATAGATTTACATCTCGCACAATAAATGCTTCTGATGGTCTGAATGAATTGGCAGGTTATGTATACTAATTTTTGTTTTGTATCTCCGTTTTTAAACAAGATCGCCGAAGCAGAAAAGCTGCATGCTGCTCGGGCAACATGCTAAATACAGTCTGGGCCATGGGGAGAGAATCACAAGTAAGACAGCTCAAGTGCAGGGGCAAAGTAAAAAAAAAACAAAAAAAAAACAAGGAACATTATATTATATACATTGCTCGCATTTGACCTTTGCTGGATTCGGATAGTATTTCAATGGACTACACGGGTGATATCTGTAGACTTGATTATATCAACCCTCAAGTAATGTATAACAAACGTAAGCGAATGTGTCTAGCTCGTTATTAGTCCGTTAAGCCCTAAAATTGAGAGTTTGCTTAAATTGAATTGTCGTGAAGCTAAAATTTTCTCACGTAGACTGTCGCCCTTCACAGGTTCCACATTTTGTGCTATTAGTGCTGCAACTACCACTGGACAGACGTTCGAATGCTTGCTTTTACTCCTGTTTTTCTCTGTTGTCAGAGAGTCCAGCTGTAGGGAGTTTGGAGGCTGAGGAAGCTTTTGGGGACCTGCAGCAGTCTCTCTTTTAATTGGAAATGACAATTCAGACTAAACGGTGTTTTTTCCGAATACCCAAGGCTGGAATAAAAATGTCAGGAAAAAGTATAAACATTCCGAATTACGGCACTATTGCTGTGCATATTTTGGGCAGTTCAATACATATGATACAGGCAACTGGGGGCCGTTCGGCCGTTTTTGGCTGCTACCATACAAACTAATTTCCAGTAATTGTGCATAATTAATATGCCTGCGTACGTGTATAAACTGTATACTGTAAACGACTACATTTTCGCGGAGGCCTAATTTTCGCGAATTTCGCGAATCAACTACAAACGCGAGAAATACGTCCCGCGAACAATACGGCCAATATGTGAATGCCACGGAAGCTACGCTCGATTCGCGAAAACTAGAACCCGCGAATAATTTCAGATTTTTAGCTTTGGCCCGATTTGCGAAACTCTGAGCCCGCGAAAACTAATTCGTTTGCAGTAATTAATTTACGAAGAAGCTACATTTATGTAAAACAACCCTGTTCCATGAGCACTTCAAAGATAATCAGACACAGGGCCTTTAAAACATCTGCGAACCAGCGCATGCAGAGTGGCAGCGCAAAGTCGGGGTCGCAAGCTAATTTGCCGACCACCCAAAGGCCCGTGATATAAATGCCACTTCAAATGCCTTAAAGCGGGATGTAATATCGTCCTAAATTATGAACATGCAAGGAACAGAAATCCAGCGTCTGAAACACTTGCGCCATCGCTTCACCGATCCCTCGCAAAATTGCCTTGTGTCGTGTGGGCGGGTGGGGAGGTTCATCGCGGAATTTGTTTCCGCCGATGGCGTCCGGGATTTGTAACCCAATTGTAAAGGTAAAAAGGACAAGCAGTCTTATTAAATGTACGGAAGCACTTCAATATCGGCCTAACTCAACGTCTTGTACACCGGGTAAACGAAGTCCAGCTCCTCGAAGAGCTTGCGGCACAACGCCAAACCAGGAAACCGATGCTGGGAAGCGAGCCGATGCGAGATCGCGGAGCGGAGTCCCCTCCCTGACGTCACGGTTCGCCTCACCCAATCAGGGCGTGGCGACCGCAGCGACGCTTGTGTTCGCTCTCGGGGCTAATAGTTGTGGGCCTCGATCGAGGGTCTAGTACACCTGAAGTGGTGGCAATTAGTTCGTCGAACGACGTTTCATGGACAAATCATTTCGTCGACAGTGCGATGTTTCATCGACGGGTCCATACCACGTGAGCGAATTACATTTTAGCGAACAGCGACGTTTTAGCGATCGACGTTTTAGCGAATAACAGGGGCGCGCAGTACCGGCCGCAGCGCCACCGCAAAAGGCGTGACGTGAGTGGGTTGAGTTGGCCTCTATAGGAATATCCCGCGCTCTAGTATAGTACTCTGACTAAGAAGCCGAAAAAGCGTTCGCAAGAAGGCTCGGAACGCTCGACAAAAAGCGGTTCCTCAAACTTATCTGGAGTCTCCACAAACAAAAACTCCAACTAACAATAACAAAACAAGTAAAACTATAAAAAAAACAAGCCAATAAAAGCAAAACTAGGGTGGTGAGCTGGAAGCAAGCATTGAAATGAATTCCAACTCCACGACAGCTACGCTTGTTAACGTGTAGAATACTGTCGGGTTGCTTTGCATTATTAGTTGGCGGAAAGGCCGTCAGACGTCGCTCGTTACTGGAAATATCTGGAATTGAAAGCACTGGCTAAGTCGGGTGCAAACCGCCGCCTGATGAAAAAAAATTGGGTTGTGTGTGTGTGTTTATACAGCCTAGAACTTGGTCTGCCTCACAGGGGCGACGAGTCTCCCAGCTGTAGATGAGAAATTTAGCCAGTGCAGTACGACCGCTAGCCTGGGGTCTTTAACGTGCATCACGCAGTAGTGATACACGACCGCACGCCGGTACGATGCTCATGCAGATCGAAACGGGCAGGGGTGGGGCTCGAACCCAGGATCCCTGGGTTCTGCAGCGCGAGCTTTCGCTCCACGTGCTCCGAGCTGGTCTGCGCTAGACCACTCGGCCACCGATCCCCCCCGCCGCCTGATGAAAATTGATCAGCCGTGTTCATCCGTCCATTCATTTATTACGGTACATTTCGAGCCTTGAGAAGCATATTTCTTTTCTTTTTTTTCCTTTACCGCATTGCGGACAGGTCTTTAGCTTGGTTTAAATAAGTAAGTACTTTGTCAAACTAAAATAAAGAAAATAAAAACGAGGACACATAAGACACGAAGACAACAGGACATAAACCATTTAATTAGTATGGACGTACTAGCCCAAACTATTTCCTATTTTCTAATATTCTAAAATAAAAAGTAACGAGATAAAAAAAAACTCAATACTACTAAAAAAAAACAAAAGAAAAAAAAACCCAGCAACACTGGGATTACTTATCTAATTAATGTTCCACTTTTTGAACCCTGCATACCTGGTGTGAATTCACTTGAGTGCAATAAATAAACTATTGAATTATTGATTGCAGATGAAAACGGAAGGAAAACCATATACGCAGTGACGGTAAAATTACGTCGGAGCAAATAAAAAAAAAGTTTTTGATTGTTTATGGACATAACTGTTAAAAGCTTAATTCGTGCACTACAGTTACCTCTTTTTTTCGGGACTGTCAGTTACTTCCGCACCTCTGAAGTCTGAACGTTCGACGTGGAAACCAATGGACGAAGGGCGTGTTGGTTCGGGCCGAGATTGAAGTTGAAAGATGCGGTTGTGTCGTC
The DNA here is from genome assembly GCF_016920785.2 of Ixodes scapularis. Classification (NCBI taxonomy): domain Eukaryota; kingdom Metazoa; phylum Arthropoda; class Arachnida; order Ixodida; family Ixodidae; genus Ixodes; species Ixodes scapularis. Next base: position 34,904,973 of record NW_024609882.1, read on the forward strand.
CTCGTTATACTTGTTTATTCTTTCTTCAATCTTGACGTGGAAAACATCGGCTTCTGAGATTGCCTTTTTATTATGTCGTAGGTTTCGCCTCCTGCGCTCCGCTAACATCGTTTGTTGTTTTGAGCAGTTCACCTCGTGTAATATCTAAAACTCATTGGGGTTGCCAACACTCAGTTCTGACCACTTACGAGATCCGCAAAGCACTTAAAAAAAAAAACGGTTTTTTGTTGAAATTTTTTTTCAGACCGCGTTAGATTTTCCAAGACTGCGTGAGCGCGCTTGCCAGCGCCTTTTGCGCATGCGTGCACGCGTGCCCGCATTCGCTAAATATTTCTTCTTCTCACCCTATACCCCAGCACAGTGTTTACAGACGAACCCTCGTATGCTCTCAACACCCTGTCTGGCCACAGCCTGCGCGCATCACTGTGACACTGTGACAGCAGTGCCGCCACAGTGACGTGGCGTCAAAGACTTGAGTCGGTCTCCACTCGAGCGGCTGGAAAGCAGAACTCGCTCTTCCAAGAAGAACCCGTTTCCACCGAGAGGTTAGCGTTAGCCTCTTTGATTCCATCGGCCCCGGCGTAGCAGAGTCGAAAACGACGCGTATAATGTTCACTTTTCTTTGTATTCTCAAATTTTATATTAATGTATACGCAAAAAGGGTGTCTGCAATCCTCTTTCGTACTTTCCCGCTTGATGTGCAAAGCGTAACGACGCAGCAAGGAACGTACTACATTCGTACAAATTACTTAATAAATATTAACGTACGACAGCTTTCGCTTGTATCGGGAAATTCGTACACTACAGTTACTCTTTCCTTTCGGCAGCGGTAGGAAAGCATCTAAAACTCCGTTTTAGATGCTTTCCTACCGCTGCCGACGCGACGATGGTTCGGTGGAACCAATCGAGCGCAGCCAAAAGTGCACCGTCACGGTCCTCGTTGCTTTTATGGGGTAACGATCGCCGGCTCAAACACTCAGGCGCGGGAAATCAAAATAGCTCGCTTAGAGTCCTGGTCCATTCAATGCAAATGAGTGGTTTAACCGCGGTGCATGATAACAAACGTGCAAAGAAAACAAGCGCCGTGACGATTCACACACACGTACACACTACAAGGGCCGTTAATGTATAGCAATGCAGAGCCCGTCGCAATATGCTCGAGAGTAGTGGGGGAAGGCTCCTCTAACGACAATTCCGGCGACGTCTTTGGAGGGGGAAGCCTACTTAACTCGAGTCTCGATTTTTTTTTTTTTTTTTTTTTTTTTACGTGCGTCGGGAGAGGAGCTTTGTGTGCAAGCCCAACCCTGTGTGGTTTTGCAACGAACTTATGCGTCATCAGACGAAACTCTGATGGTTCGCTCGCGGTGTGCCCCAGGAGACAAAGGAATTCGTGAAGGCGAGCGGTGTGGTTGCGCGGATCTCCGGGCTTCTCCCGACCGAATCGTTACTTGAGACGCTCAGTTGAGCGCGAAACGTGACCTACGCTTAGTGGAATACACTAGAGAAAACGACGAGATTACTTTTTTTTTTTTTCGTGGTTAAGGGTTAAATGATGCAGACGGAGGAACTCTGCGTTTAGGAGCTTTAAAGTAGAGGGAGCCACAAAAGATGTAGAAAACACGACCGACGCGGGCGACGTGTTTTTTGTGTCTTGTTTGAACTCTTTGTCTACTTGCGTTTTATTTTGAAAATCGTAAGTCAGCACGCTTTTCCGTGATTCTAAACCGGAGACGAGCGGACGCTTCTTTTTTATGTTTAAAGTTTGCGCCTTTTTAGGGAAAAGAGGAGACGACAAAATGTCATGACACAAGGGACTCTGACATCATCAGCGTAATCAATCATCGTTTGTTTTTCCTACGAGACCGGAGTGGGTATTATAACGAGGGAATTGGCATACATATACATAAAAGAACAATCAACGCAACATGAGAACAATACTAAACTGCGAAATTTATGAAGGGGGTTAGAGAGGAAAAGGATTGAGAAAGATGTCGCGACATGGGGAATGTCGTGGCGAATAGAATGCTATGACAGAAGGTACATGTTATGACAAAAAAAAAAGTTGCAGTGACAGGGAATGTCAGGATGTTAGGAAGAAAAAGAGGCGACGTAAAGTCAGGGTAAAGGGGACATCAGTAGACGAGAGTTGCCACGAAAAAGGGGACATGTTGGGATAAGCTATGACAAGAGGCGATGTCGTGACGAGTGAAATAAAATAATGAAGAGATTCTTGAAAACAGTGAGTTAGAAGTGAATTCTAGAGGATTTTTATCCCGTGAGTTTGAATGCCACGTGCGTTTTCCCCGAAGATGTAACTCAACACGGGAAAACGCGAAAAACCTGCGACCAGTCGTTACGTCATACGCAGATCTTTGGGCCGCCAAGCGCGTGTCGCTCGTGTGGACAGCGCGTGCAATTGCGAGCTTGCCAGGTATAAGGAGTATTTATTAGAGCGCACGCTCAGAACGAGTCCACATTAATAGGCTGCTAAGACCGGCACTCTCGATGGTGCGGAATGCACGTTGCAAAAGAAATGTGGAAGCTCGCCATCAGCACGCGCTAAGCATTCGCGCACACAGCTATGGCCGCCAATGAATACCAGTCGTGACGTCTTTTTCTGACCTTCTTGAAAATAGGAACAGTGCGCGTGCACATATCTTTCATAGGCGCTGTAGATGCGCGAGAGCAGAGATTCCGAAAACTCCTTTCATGACATAACGCTCGGGGAAGGAGGGATCTTCGGTGGTACTTTGGAAATGATTTTCCGAAGCCTCCGCTCACTAAATTAAAAAAAAAATCTCGATATTCGTAATCCTGGAGGCCAAATGAAGACGATTAAAGTGGTTTTACTCGAATACAGAACCGCGTCAGCTCTTCTTTAACCCCTCATTCACACTGGAAGCGGATCCGCGTTCGCAAAGCGGTTGCAAACGCGGTTGTGTAAAGATCCAGTGCAATTGCACGCGTACTCGATGACATCAAGTGCGCGTGCAATTGCACTGAATATTGATACAACCGCGTTCGCAACCGCTTTGCGAACGCGGATCCGCTTCCAGTGTGAATGAGAGGTTAGGTTTGTTCAGGCAGCACCGTTTCCTTACGTTCTGTTATGTTACGAAAGGTTACATCGGTTTACGTACAGAGTCACCGAGACATCTGTATACTTCGTATGAAGCGTGAGAAGCAATTAAAAAAGGAGGCATGCACGCGACACTCGAGGCACAGATGTGGAGGTGACTTGTCTGTAACCTAAGAAAACGCTCCTGTGTGATCGGGCCTTTATTGGCGACGTGCGCGATCAAAAGCGTCGCTTTGATCGGCCCTCCACGGTTAGCTGAATGTTGACGATGACGTCAGCAAAGGATTTTTCATCCACGGAAATAAAAGGAATGGAAGAACTTTAATTTTGACGGTGTTGGCAGTGTTGGTTTCAAAGCGCAATGATTTCAAGCTTCCACCATGCCCATTACAAACACCATCGAGCTTGCTGTTCGCGAGGTAATGACGTCACGAGATAGAACCATAGGAGGGCGCCACCCAAACATCTCGCCGCTAATAGTGCTGTTATCGTCTTTGCTTTGCGTTAATGGGCGCGCGGAAGTAAAACACGCCATTGATTAGGGTGCCGGCGTGGCTTGCACGATTGCGCCAGAGCGTAGTCTGCATGCGTTGTATTTCGAAAGCGTCGCTGAGAAGATTGCTGCCATTAGTTTTCCGCAGGCATCGCAAAAGAAAAGGCACACTAGAATTGTGTTTGCCTGTTTGTGTGTGAATGTGTGTGTGTGTTCGTTTGTGTGTGCATGCGCGTACGCGTCAACTTAAGCACAAGGAAAGCATACGACTCACCTTCTCTAATTCGCCTCTATCCTCCGAGCATATTACTTTGCCCCAGTATATCCAGGGAACAAGCACTCTTCTGCAAAACATCCAACTGACAAAAATCGTGGTGAATTTGTTGCACTTTGACTGCTTCAATAATTGCAGATGGGGGTAGCTATAGAAGCACTAAATAAAGCGAAGCTTTGTTTAGTGACTCTAGCTGTCTTTAAGTCACTAATGAGGCGTAGCATATATCGTGACTTTAGGGATAGCAGGTATAGGGACCAACGCAATACGTATACAATTTGAAAATCATGCAACTACAGAACGCCCCCTCCCCTCCCCTCCCACACAGACAGACAATTGAAGATATCCGTACTTATTCAATTTTTGTAACGAGATGAACAGGAGCCAGGCCAACGGACGTTCATTCTCGTTGCCAAGAGACAAGACGACTACAATGGCATTATTTGGCTTCAGGCGCCTTCGAAGGGCTTCTCGAACTTCCTGTGCAGGAAGAGAGAAAACAAAGAGAGAGAAAAAGTACGGTCACGGATATATTTAGCCTGCTAATCCTTAAATACGTTCCTACTTCATGCCTTGAATAAAAAAATACAATACAGCTTCACGAGACTTTTAGATTCGCTTTTTTCACGCAGTATTTTACTTCTTAGATGAGGTTAACTAGAAAACGCACTGTATTACAGTATTAGTGATCACTTGTCTCGCAATCAGGCAAGCTAGGACTGTGGTTATAGCTAGATAAGTCGTACGTAAAAAAAAAGTGGTGCTCAAGTTAGTTAAAATTGAAAAAAAAAAATAGTTTTAAATACGGCACTACCGTGCACTTGTGAAAAACTAGTGAACAATATTTCGTTTCAGCTTACGTTCAGACGCAGACGACGCTACGAGCAAATGGGACCAAGCAAGCAACGCCCAAAGCTCGAGTCACTAGGCCTTTTCTGTTTATGATTAGTTCAGCGATCATAAAACGCATATGAACACCGGGCGAACATCACGATGGCGCGAGCTGCAACCGTTGATCGTTAGCAAGCGTCTCCGCATGTCCGCACGTTTTCTTTTTTGCTATCGAGGCATCTTATGCGCACTTGCGACGAATTTGCGCAAGGGGCGCAAGGCGCCATTACATTGAAAGCGCTCTCCACGGTTTGAGATGTTCCTCTTTTATCTGTGTTTCTTTTTGTTTTTTAATTCTGGAAATAGCCGCGTCCTCTTGTTGCCCTAAACGGCATCTCACATTCACACACACGCACACGCACGGGCACACACACGCACACGTGCGAACCTGAAAGAAAGAAAACCGCGACCGTTTCATCCTGCCTTTTACAACCTGATTTGCTGCTTGCATTTGCCCCGTGTCGACTTTCGAACGTCAATCACACATTCCTTTACAATATTAAAAAGGAATGCAAGGCACTGCTAAGCAGCGATATCAATTTTCATTAAATGTTAACCAGATTGTATTGAAAATAAAAAAAAAAAAATAGCGTAAGAAGTTTTTGCTCTTGGTGTTGTTAGAGGTTTTGAGTCATTTGCTTAGATTCATATATTCAATCATTCCTGTATCGCGTGCATTTTCCCTCGTTTGTTTTTCGTGCTATTTATATATTTCTGTGTTATTGGGTAGATACCGATCACTATGTTTGAGTTCGTAACTTTAAAACTGATGCATTTTTTTTTCTGTCCATTTTTGTAAGTAATTACGTGAACTGTGTGGAATTAGTGCCACGTCAGGCTTCTTAGCCTTTTGCACTGACCCCTCTTTCGGACCCTGTCCGAGAGAAAAGAATATAATAGGAATAAAAACCTAACTGACCACTGCGAAGGCCCTGAGTGAACACCGGCGTTCGTTTAAACGCCAACGCGGCGCTTGTGGCAAATCAACGCTCTCTGTTTGACCAGTATATTTGTCGATCTAGGCGAAGTATGTAATAGAACGACTGGGCCCTCGACTGTGGAATTTTATTACATTACCGGGATTCTGGGTTTGGATTGCCGAGGAACCGAGTTGGCGACTTCGGTAACCCAACAAAGCAAACCAACTCGCGGACGGCATGAAGAGGGATACATACAATGACTCGGTGGATGAAATTGGCTAGGAAAAGATAAAAAAAGAAACAATAATAAGGGTGATCAAAGATGGCACCGATGGGACGGTACACCCGAAGTAACATCTACCCGTGCTTTTAGTGGAATGAACTGCGGGCTTCGATATCGCTCCGGAGGGCGCTTTGTCGCGATAGTATCGTCCCTTCATTGAGTACGGGATGCGGGCAAAGTCGACAGAACTGACTCTTGCTGAATGTCTTCTCGAAAAACGGAAGCTAAGAATAGAGTGCTTGAAGATATATGGGCAAGAGAGAAAATGGGAAACCGCATTATTAGCTTTCGAGTTGTGCGGGAGATTCGTCGTTTGTAATGCGAAGTTTCCTTACGGAGCAACGAAGGACATGTTTTGTTCGCCCCGTTTAAGATGTTTTGATTCGCTTTTCTTTTCATATAGATATTTGCTTCTTTGCGAATTTTTTTTTTGGAAGCTCGAGATATTTGTATATATGTTTACTCACTTTCTGTATGGCTCGTTTTGCGGCGCAATGTTTTAGTTTGTTTTCCTACAAAATTTGCCTCGAAAGCGCGGAGCTTGTAGCCACGCCAATTTTCTAGCGGCTTCACTCGTATTCTAATCTTCAATTCGGCACTTAAAGCTTTTTCTGTTTCTTAGTTACAATGTGAACTACGTGTGTTTTTATTTTATTTTTTTCTGAAAGGATGGCTGCCTTGTGCTTTGTTTTTGAATGGAAATATTTTTGGCGGGTCTTATTGCAAATATAATCGCGCATATTGTATATGCAAGTAGGCTTACCAAAGATTTGGCTTTTCCGTGTCATTTGCAAATCATATCTCTACAAACACGACTGAAAAAGGAAATGTGTGCATTTCGAAAATTGCGACAACAGCTTCATCGCCGAAGTATTCTACATTTGTTTGCGCGTAACTTGCACGAATGTGTTAAAGTAGTCATATTACCCTAATGTTCAAATTAATCTTTCAGGGGCTCGTTTCTCCTTTCAATAACATCGAATTGGAGATGACTGTTACGTCTCTGTTTCTATTAAAGTTGTCATTTTGTAGGCGCCGGATTATGATTACTAGAGTGTGGCAGTAGCAATATGCCGTTTTTTGTGTGTTTTTCTAAAGTTTAGTACGGATTGGATACGCATTGAGAGCAGCTCATTTTAATAGTTGTAATCTCACTTTTGCGATAAAACCAATTCAGTTCCTAGGCTGAAATCGTGTTACTTTGTATTATAATGCTAACTTGTTTTAACTAGACGTAATTGTCACCACTCCCACTCTACAAGCAATGAGTTTCGTGGAAATATTCTCTATGAATATGGCAATGGATCCATTGACTATCTCCCGGTCAAAAACGAAATTATATTTAAAAAAAATCGGCTTTCTGATACAGAAACGATATTCAACTCGATCAATTACAACATTTCGAATCGGTCTAAAGAGCTATCCTCTTATAACTTAGTTACTCGGGCAACCTTAAAAAACACCTAAGACTTTTTTTTTTTGAAACGATTTCGTTGGAAGTCGAGACATTTGTGTCAAAAATAAAATTTACGCGAAAACAAAATTAGGGAAATATTGACGGCGAGAGATTTATGTGAGATTCTGAGCGCAAAGTCCATGACGTCACGGAATGGTAATTCGGTCAACGAGATGGTCATTCGCAACCCGAGCCAATCCCGAGCCATGTTCACCTTCTTTCTGCGCGCAACACCTGAGTTGAATAAACGAAGCGAGGACGGACTTACGGCAGCCGTTCGCCCGTCTCGGCGGCAACTCTTCTGTCCTGCATAGTCAAGGTACAGTGTTGTCAAGGCTGCCGCAGCCTGCACGGCGACGCTGTCGGTGCTACTTGGGCGTCGCTTCGTTGGGCTTCTCTTTCGCTCGAGAGCGCGTGCGAACGAGGCGCAAGGCGGACCCACAATTAGGGATGTCGCGAACCTGCCCAGGTTCGAGTTCGACCAAGGTCGACTTTTTCGAACTTTTAACGTGATGTTCGACAGAGTTTCGACTAAAGTTTCACTTTTGCGCGCAAGCACGAAAAAAAAAAAAATAAAACAGCTGACTTTACCTGACGGAGGTTTAAGTGCAATATTTGGTGGGTGTATTGGCCCATACTGGCTCACATTAATAACTAACCAACGCATTTAAAGCGCATATTTTCGATTTTATACGGTGTAAACGTTGGTAACCGTTTTATAAAAATATAAAATAAACTACTTTCTAAATGATTTGTTCCCCGAAATTTGAAATATTCGTCTATAAAATCAGGGAAACACTGTCCATAAGTCGAGGTTCGAAGGTTCGACGTCGAAATCGAGGTTCGACAAAAGTTCCCGACACCCCTACCCATAATGCTCTCTCAGCAGCGCTGAGCTTCATCGCTTTGGAAGCTAAGCTAACTTCGACAACGTAGCAGAAAATAGTTGGCGCGGAGTTTTCTTTTCTAGGTACCTTTTCCCCGTCAAGCCGGTCATGCGACCCGAAAATCCCTCTCGGAGGGATTTGAGCCGCTGGGAGAGATACCCGATTTCAGCAACAAACCGTCCCGGTACACGCTCCTTGTATCCCACCATGCTGTGGCTGCGCGTGCATTGACAAAATATTATCAAAAGCAGTAAGTTTGCGCTGAATGCGAACATCTACTGCGAACGCGTTCAAATATGCTAAAAACAAAAACAAAACAAAAAACAATGGCGTCTTTTTTTTCTTCTGTAGAACGAACGCTGTCTCGAAGCTCTCAGAAACCAACTGAAGAAGTCGGATATCTGCTTTTCTTTCTCGCTTCTCTTTGTCCGGGGCTGAAATGGCACTTTGCCCGACCCATCTCGTTGTCTCGGGGAATTGATTGAGCATGGGCGGGTTGTTGCAAAGCACACAGCCGCTCCCCAAATTGAGCTCTTCGAAAGGAGGTGGCACCGGACGAGATTGTCTGTTTGCGGAGTACTACAGGACCCGTTTCGCTACCCGGACTTTCCTCTGATTGGTTGTTGGCAAAGGAGCGGACCGGGACTCGGGAGTGCAAGCTCGAGCCGATAGACAAAAGTCTTGGCAGTGTGTGACTTTCCCTCGGCGAGCTTAGCGACGAAACCTTATCGCACCTTCGCTTTTATACGTGGTGTGCCTTACGGATCGATTCTCTTTAGTACTAGTGACAGAACATGATATTTTTATGTTTTTGTCTTTAGTGTTTTTTTTGTTTTTTTTTGTTTTGCACTGCTACTTAGACGGCTTAATGTTTCTTTCATTCATCTCTGTCTTCCTTGTTTATGTTTTTTTTTCTTTTTACTGCAATAGGGCAACTAGATAAGGTCAATATTTTTTCGTCGTTTCTGGTCGTCTATTTACCTCCATCTTTATTTCTATTTCAATATACGCTTCTATAAAGTCGGAGCTTAATGAATGAAGTGCGATGCAACGCAGACAAGTATTCACTGTTTTTTCTTGTTACTTCGTTTTTTAATCTTGATTAGAACTATTCTTTTATGACGCCAATATATGTGGTATTATCTACGGAAAGATATTTGGTGTACGACAATAACTTATCTGAATAAAATGCGAAAAAAAGTCAACGGTGCGTTTACGTTTAGCTTAAAGAGGATTATTGCGAAGGTTAGATAGGGCTCTTGCATTAGCGTATGAGAATAAAACTAGTTTGAGTCTTTCCTTTGTTGGTCAGAGGCGTTCGCTATTTGTTCTTTTTTATGAAATGACTCATTAAGAAAAGCATTGTGAAGCTGACGTTACAATGAAAGTTCAATTTAAGAAAACAAGGTTTCCAACCAAGCTCTGAATCTTAGGGACACACATTTTTAAGGCTTACCCAACCACCTCAACGGCCATAGCCAAAGTCACGCCTTAAATGATAAATCCTCAAAACATTGGTTCCCTAACACGTAGAGATTGGATGAAAGTCTTTCGTTAATTATTGTTTCTCTAAGTCTAATCATACACATTTCTGCTAAGCGTTTACGTGCAAATAAATAGTTAGCCATATTTATCCGGTTTCGTGGATTCATTTAAATCCTTGTGAAGGAACTATCTGTGTGGTATTAAATTAGGCAAGCGCCTCGTTACTTTGACACGAATGAATAAACCTTTTGTTAAAGTACCCAAGCATTAAAGAGAAGGCTGTGAATGTAGGTAGTACACGCGCCACAGGCGCTTGCCTTCAATATACAAAAGCATTCTAAGTAAATAACAAAAATAAGGCGTTTCCGGAACGGGTGTGAGAAGTGCCATTTGTTTTAGCTTTTTTGCTTCCGAGCAGCTCCAGCCGCAGACGCCAGCACGAGCAGCGCGGGTGCCTATGTCGCCGGCATTTTCTTGAGATGAGACCGACCTCACTTTAGGGAGTATTCACTGGACGCCATATTTGTATGTGCTGTTTAGAGCGCATGCTCAGAACGAGCTCACATCAATAGGCTGCTAAGACTGGCACCCTTGATGGTGCGGAATGCACCTTTCAAAAGAACTGTGGAAGCTCGCCATCAGCACGCGCTCAGCATTCGCGCACACAGCTATGACCGCCAGTGAATACTCCCTATACTCTGTTCATCCTTAAATAAGCTGAGTCTAGAAGCTCCGGATTCAGCGCGAGCTCGCTAGCTTCTGCAGTGCTTTGGCTTCAATTGCCTGCGCGTTCACACTTGTGTTAGCAAGGGCAGAAAGCTCTCTTAAGGGTGCACAGAGTATAACCGTTCCACGCATGCCTGACGACGCCATGACTGTATAGACCTTTCCAATGTTTACAAATCCACAGCTCAGCGTGCGATCTCCACAGCTCAGCACGCGCGTGTGCGTCGCTTCGGAAAGCGAGCAAATCACGCGCGATACGCACGAACACTGAAAATGAAACCGGCCAGCAGCCCTTTTCTGGAAAGGTCTATACGTTCACAAGATGTAGACACCCGTGCCGGAGCCGTGTATAGAGAGAGTGTGGTCAATGGGAGGCGCGGGCAGAGTCAGGGCGTGCACGAGACGGAAAGAGGGCTTGTCATGCTCTTTTGACCAACCAGAAGCTGAAAAGAATCCCCTAGCGGTGGCAGCGAGAGACAGTTCTGATCAAAGGTCTATGTTCGTATATGGTTTTAATAAGCGTGTAAGAGTGAAGTGTAGTAACTCTGTGTTTCAAAATAGGGTGCACGTGAGCATGCAGAAAGATGTAAGAAACGAATGTGCCGTTCAACTTTTGCTCGGACAGAAAGTGACCGCTCTGACGGCAGATTCCCGGCCCTCAGCGCTTGGCGTACGGATTATGTCAATCGTTCCGCTAGTCGCACTCTTCCACGACTTCCACCATCATTTTGGATGAGCGTGATTTAAACATCACGTGTACCATATTTTCAGTCACCGAGAGTTATTCTGATGTACTTATCAGGCTTGTTTCTTGCGACCACCGCCAGGGAATAACTTCTGGCTTCTGGTTGGTCCCATTCGAATTTCTGAAGCGCCCTGGAGCACGCCCAGCCCGCTTTCAGCCAATTGCGCCTCCTTATTTGTCCCCTATAGACCTTTCCAGAAAAGGGCTGCTGGCCGGTTTCATTTTCGGTGTTCGTGCATATCGCGCGTGATTTGCTCGCTTTCCGAAGCGACGCACACGCGCGCGCTGAGCTGTGGAGATCGCACGCTGAGCTGTGGATTTGTAAACATTGGAAAGGTCTATACTTCCCAACGAATAGTCACTTTCTACATACACGGCTCTGACCCTAGCACGAGACAGCTCGTGCCGTCTCATGATCTGCTCGCGCAGACCTCCAGTAGGGTTGTCGCGCTTGCAGAAAGACCACAGATTCCACGGTGCATGGCGATCCAGCGTTGGCGGACTCAAACTCGCTGCTGAGAAGCATGGCGCCTCACTGGTGACCCATAGTGCAAGCATGTGCAGCCTGCACGTAAGCGTAGCTTTGGCAAGCTTCCAATTGCACGTACTTGTACGGCGCACGAGCAGAGACGTTGATGGCGGCAGCCAGATTCCGTGCTTGCAATCGTCTGTTGCAATCAGCCTAACGTCAATTTAATAATAACAAAAAATACTCGCGATGAAAGAGTATACGAGGAGTGGTCAATAGTTTTTGGCCTCCTAGGCTGTATCGTTTTTATTCACTGATGGAATCGAAGAATGTTACATTTGAATGAAAGTTTGGAATCTCCTCTTTCCAGGAGTGCATACATTTTTAATATAGTCCCCACCGGTGCCGATGCACTTTCACTACCGGTGGACTGCTCTCCGCTTGTCGTCGTAGATGATTGAGGGTGGCTATTGACGGAGACCAACGATTGCGCTGGAGGAGCTGCAGTTCGTTTGCCTTATTCACGTCACAGCGCGGACCTCGTGTCAACAGACTTCTGGTGTTTTTTTTTTTTTTTTTTCGAAATATAGGAACATTTGGAGGATACACGGTTTGCGTCCCATGACGAGGTTACCGATGCAGTGCGCCGTTTGCGTCGTCAATAGTCGCCCTCAATCATCTACGACGGCGTTATGTGCTCCAGGAAAAATAAGAGGATTTTCATATTTCGTTCGAATGTAAGAACTTCCGATTCCATCAATAAATAAAAAAAGTTACAACTTATAGGAAGCAAACCTAATTGATCACCCCTCGTATATCCGCAAAGTCACAATGTACTTTCACTTTGTTTTATCGAACGCTTTCGTTTTCGTGCAACGTTCGTTTATTTTTTATTTCGTTCGCGTTCGATATCCACTCAGTGTTATTTGTGTAACCCTAATTTTACCGCGCAATTAATTTACAAGAAATACCAGCAATCGCACCCCCACAAAAACTTCGCCTGTTTCCAGAATTGCCCCGCGTGTTGTACACCTCTCAAGCTCTCGTCGCGCAGGGCTTAAAACAAAAGAGATGAGTCACTGGGCTGCGAACGCGTGCGTGCCGCGTTTGATATCCCAGAGAAGACGGCTACTGCTCATGCTCGGAAATGTTCTCCACAGGCCAGTATAAGGAAGATTCACTGGACGCCATATTTGTGGGTGCTATTTTGAGCGCATGCCCAGAACGAACTCACATTTCTAGGTTGCCAGACCGGCAACCTTGATGGTGTGGAATGCACGTGGAAAAAGAACTGTGGAAGCTCGCCATGAGCACGCGCTCAGCAGTCGCGCACACGGCTATGGCCGCCAGTGAATACTCCCTATACACCTTTTCAAAAAGAGAACGCTCGTAAGCCGCCGCCATGTTGCTAATGGGGATGCGGCTGGTGTGACTCTCGCGCCCCCTCTCAGCTAGAAATTTTCTGCCACTCTCTTGGACTGTGGAAATCCGCTCAGCGCGATTCTCTACCTATCTTTTGCATTCTTGCATTCGACGTTTTTTATTTAATTTTTCTGATTCATGCTGCGTACCCTTTCTGTGTTATTTTCCACTGTGAGAAATAGGGTTGGTAGGTGCCTGACCATTCTAGCGTTTCTGATCGACATTCACGGAAAACAAAGGAGGGGAAGGACGTCCAACGGCCCTCGACGCGATTTTGCGAGCAACGACAACTGTTCTCCCCCCTCCCAGAAATAATCCGCGTAGAGTCCTTCTCAGTAATAGTGAAAAATAGTTGTTCGGGGTGGAGTCAGTAGCGCCTCTGCTTTGCCTTGTTGCTGGTGTGAAAGAAAGGAAGCTCTCCCCAAAAATCTGCCCCAAAACGAAGTAATCTTGGATTCCGTTCGATTGTCAAGATGTGACTCTCGTCGACTGTGACTGTGTCATTCGAGATCTTTCTCAAATAAATTATTTTCAGAAAACACTGCATCGTGTGGTACGTACAATATATTGTTCGAGCGCTAACACTTGTTAACTGTATGTCTGTGTTTCCTCCATTGGTAAACACGTTATTTGTGAGCGTGAAAAATGCATGGATTTTGGTTATCTTCTGTTGTAAATTATTGTCGGCAGCTAAGCGCTTTGTCGTTTGACAAGCGGATAATCAAGCGGCGCCGTCAAAACTTATCGTAAAAAAAAAAAAAAAACGACAACCAACATTTTAGTTGCATTCGTTCTGTCGCGCGCGTACCGAACAAGAATAGATTACAGATTTTGTTTTTGCTGTTTTTTTTTTTAATGTAGTACGATGCTTTTTCAATGCCCTCAGGAAAATACAGACACCATAAAACACAAAATACAGCGGGAAAAGACTAGAATATGACCGCCAGCAGTGTTTGAAACTGCGCCTATTGAAATCACAGCTCCACGCGGTTAGGGTTAGGAGGGACGCCGGTGAGAGTCTAGCCTCAAACTCAGTGACTGGGCTCGAAAACGGTTTCTTGCCCCTGGGGTCGAGTGTTTCTTGGAAAGGTGTACAAAAATACAAAAAGACGACGGCGCACCGAAGGCCATTATTGAGAAAAGTCTACGTATTTCCGTGCAAGAAAACAATCTACAAAAAACGAACAAACGTATCATCCAACCCGCAATGTAACATACGTTATATATTTTAGTTATTGTGTGTGTGTGCGTGCGAGAGCGTGCGTACGTTTGGTAACTTGTGAGTGCGTTTGCCAGTGTGTGCACGTGTGGGTGCGTGTGCGTTCGTTTCGTTTGTTTGTTTGTTTTTGTCAACTGTGGCGCGCGAATGCTCGAGACGATTCTCCCAAGACCTGATTCCTGTTCCAAGGTGCTGGCGTTTTTCTTTGCGAAAGACCATTGCTGTCATAAATAACCCCGCGGCAGACCGCGACGAGTTTACGGCTCTGTCAGCCCTAGCTATAGTTCCCCGCTATCTTTCAGTGGCGCCGGGGATTGTCTGGAGGAGAGGTTATGTTCGAGCGCGCTGATGCCGAGCTTTTGCCTCGCCCTTGGGCTACCGTCGTTTTTGTCTGCCCCGCCGGTATTGTTATGCGTGGGAGTATTACGCGCGGAGAATCGTAACGTCGTCGTTATAACTTCCGCTGGTACGCCGCGGCTTCAAGTGTGAGTTGAAGAAAGCACCCTTTAGTCTTCGAGTTTACTCACGTAAGCGGATGTGTTGTTTACGAGCGTGGAGTTCGTAGGTTTGTTTAGCTTTTATTGTTTGCTTCGTGGATTGTTTTGGGCGCGTACGAAGCAACAACCTAGCAGGTGTTCGGACATCGGTTTAAATGGACGTAACAAAAGTATATATACAAACATATTGGAACGCCGAATCAGCAATACCATTTTTTCTAGAACCATGTTCTGAAAAAATAATAAATATAATATTGGCTTTGAATGTGTTTCAATCCGGAAGAAATTGTTTTGTTTTTGTTACGTGCTTTATTTTTGCGTAGGTGAACGTTTCGGAGGTTTGTAATAGTAAAAACAAAAGTGTTTAATTTGACTCGGCGTGAAATAATTATAAAAATGCCCATGTTCCACGAAATATATTGTTTCTGTGTAGGTTCGCTAACAATCATCGCAATCCCTATGCTTTTTAATAATCTAAACTCTATATTTTATTTGTTTTCCAGCGTGATATTTCGTACAGGCAGTTATTTATTGATACTCTCAAAGGTGTACAACATGCCTAGGGGCATATGTCCAAATATAATGATTAGTGGAAAATGTTGTGGCGTTACGTCTCCATGTAGGGATAAAGACTGAAAGCAGAGTAATCGCGCAGCCGCTGGTCTTAGTTCAAGACGCACAAGAATACGGGGAGTTCCAGAGAAAATAGAACCGCGTTTTTCTGCCCGTGTAAATAAACTATGGATTGCAAAAGCTCCAATTCCGTGTGATTGTGACGCTATAGCGATTGGGATAGAATCCGAAAGTTTATGAACATGACGATACCAGGATCAAAAGAAAATTTTGACAAACGTGAAATTCCTATATGACCCGACGACCACCTAAGCCTAATTTTGTCAAAAGATAACTTGGCATTATGGACGCTTGTGGGATTTATATCAATTGGAAAATAATTTTCAGCGAGAAAGTGGATATTGTTTTCTTTCTTGCTCACAAGATTTTTTTTTTTTACTAAAATGGATGTTACAGGCGCCCACGATGTCATATCTTGTTTTGACGATATTAGACTTAGGCGGACGTCAACTCATAAAGGAGTTTTCTTTTTCTCAAGTATATATATATATATATATATATATATATATATATATATATATATACTCTCGAGACTGCTTATAACGCAATAAAGTGGAGATTTGGGCCAGTTGGTTCACTGCAAACAAAAAGCGCCAAAAAAATACAGGGACAGAGACGAAGGAGGGGAACAGGACAAGGCGCCTTGTCCCGTTTCCCTTCGTCTGTGTCCCTGTATTTTTTCTGCGCTTTTTGCTTGTTCGGTTATAACGAAGTCGGTTATAACAAAATAGCGGCTACAGCGAAGCGATCACGTTTTCTCATTCCCTTTTGCACTTCGTTATAACCGAAGTCGGTTATAACAAAATAGCAGATATATCGAAGTGATTCCCGATTTCCGTTGGCATCGTTATAACCGGTCTGGACAATATATATATATATATATATATAGATAGATAGATATAGATATATATACCGGGTGTTTTTGCGAAGACTTTCAAAAATCCTATAAATTAGGGCGATTGAAGAAACTCTCTTCGGGAACAAACTACCAGCCACGGCGGACGTCAGGAATTGCCAAAAACCTACTAGCCAGATACTTAATTAAAACTTGTTAATTAACTTTTTAATTAGTGAAAATAGACATATGATTCCAATTAGAAAGTTGCTGAGCGTTATCGAAAACCACTAAATCAGTCATTTTCAGAAAGACTTTAAGCGCTTGAGAAAAGTAGTAGCGCACTAAAATTACCACTCGTGGAGCAGGTACAAGGCTTGGGCTAGATAAAAGGCGGAAAAATCGCGCGGGCGCCTTACCGCAACCGCTAGCCTTGTACCTGCTCCACGAGTGGTAACTTTAGTGCACTACTACTCGTCTCACGCGCTCAAAGTCTTTCTGAAAATGACGGATTTAGTGGCTTTCAATAACGCTCAGCAACTTTCTAATTGGAACCATATGTCTATTTCCCCTAATTAAAAAGTTAATTAACAAGTTTTAATTAATTATCTGGCTAATTAGTAGGCTTTTGGCAATTCCTGACGTCCGCCGCGGCTGGTAGTTTGTTCCCGAAGAGAGTTTCTTCTTTTTTCAATCGCCCTAATTTTTAGGATTTTTGAGTCTTCGCAAAAACACCCGGTGTATATATATATATATATATATATATATATATATATATATATATATATATATATATATATATATATATATATATATAGGTAACTTTATTATTTACAACTTTTGCGTTCGATCCCAACCACCAGTGCCAGATTCTCACGGTGTTTGAGCTTTCTTCGATGCATAGTTCATCTGCCCGGGCAGAAATAACGCGGATCTGGTTTATCCTAAACTTCCTGTTTACTCGCAAAATCCTCACCAACGTGCTTTAAAAAAAAAAATTAAGAAAATTAGTTTAAACAAGACAGTCTCCACCAAACTTCGAGCGTAAAAAAAGAAAGAGAGAAGTTTTTATAGCGGGGAATTTACGCGTGGAAAGTATGAGTTAAAAAAAAAAAAAATTAACCGCTTACAGAGAAAAAAATAAACCACAAAAATTGACAATTCGTGAAGTCGCATTTGTTCCTTTAGTGTTTATTTAAAAATTCTGCCAATCCCCTTTGCAGGGGTGAAAAGCAACGACATCTCACCCTCCGTCCTACGGCGTTCATTCATGTATTTTCGTGTTTCTCTTTTTCCCTTTTTTTTCATTTTTTGGAGGCGCTGCTTGAATTGTCCCAAGTAGCAGACAAGATTTTCCAAAGGGCGTCGTTACTTTCCTTTATTCGGGACGTTTAGGGGACAGTAGCTGGCGTTAGGGAATTAGGGAAATATTTAATTGGAGGCGCACGAATGACAACACCAAGCGACAAATCAAGTCCCCCGCGAACGTATCGAGGAAGACGATAAGAAAACGTATTACCTTCCTTCTTCCTTTTCACGACGAGACAAATTAAGAAAAGTCGTTGCTTGATGTGAATTTATGGTGAGAGGAAAATATTCAATCTTGTAGAGCGCTTTCCAAATTTCATCGGTAAAAATATTAAGATAAAGCTTTGTCACCCAAAAGAGTTAATATATGCTACAAAACTGTAACACTCTATATCTAGCGTTCGTTTCTTAAGTTGAATATAAGGTATAAGAAGCACCCGAGCGCGCATTTGAACGGAACACGTCCGGGCAGTCTTATTAGTTTATTTCTTTGCTCGAT
Organism: Ixodes scapularis; assembly: GCF_016920785.2. Classification (NCBI taxonomy): domain Eukaryota; kingdom Metazoa; phylum Arthropoda; class Arachnida; order Ixodida; family Ixodidae; genus Ixodes; species Ixodes scapularis. The sequence continues at coordinate 34,923,094 of NW_024609882.1, forward strand.
ATATAGATTGAAAGCTGCATTGATTGGATATTCAATTTTCTACGGTCCCCGCCGGTGAAGAAGGCACTTTAACCGTACAAGAACGTGACAAAACAGTTTTATTCGCCCGGCGGAGCTTCGAACTTTCTCGTTTTCTACTGGGCGTATGTTAACCGACTCTCGTAGGAGATTACAGAGGATCAAGTTGATACCGCCATGCTTGAAGAAAAAAAAAATCTGCTTGCGGCTTTGATCATTTTTCAAATTTTGTTTTTACGGTGTGCAGTTTCAAGACTCTTATTTGTATTGTCCGCTAATATTATGAACAGGCACATAAAAATAAGAAAAGAAGAATTAAGCAGTTTAAAGTCTCCTCTTAATTCAACGTGTTGGACAACTCTTGCACGAGTAAATGTAATCGTCGTGATTTTGTTTTTAATGAAATTTTATCTTCATGGTATATCAATATTTCGAACGCGTCCCGGAAGTAATTGTGTTGCGAGTTTGTTTAGACGGCGGAACGTTAGCCAGCCTCAGTGGCCGTCTGGTGTCTCTACTGCTGTAGATGAGAAATTTAGCCAGTGCAGCACCACTGCAAGCCTGGGATCTTTAACGCGCATCCCGCCGTAGTGATACACGATCGGACGCCGGTACGACACTCATCCAGGTCGAAACGAGAGGTAGCGGAGATCAGTGACACAATGTAGGGATGGAATCCAGGATCCCTGTGTCTTGCTGCGAGAGCTTTCATTTCACGTGCTCCGCGAGCTGCGGTGCGCTAACACACTCAGCCATCGATTCCTCAAAAGCTTTTCCAAATGTTTTTCTTTTAAAGGGATACTGAATCGAAATTTGAATTTCGCAAAATAAGGCTCTAGAAGCGTTGAACGGGACTCTACGAACTCCGAAACATTGCTCGTACATCGATATCTCAAACGGATGGCCGCAGTTTTCGAAAAGAAGGGCGCGATCAAGCGAGGCCTCTGACATCACTGTCCTCCGGGAGAATTTGAGAATGAGGGGGAGCGGCCTCGCTTCTCTCCTCCTCGCTTCGGTTCACCAGCTCGACACGGGACGTAGGGAGGAGGAGAGGGAATAAGAATCGTGACGTGCCTTGCCTTGTCGGCCTCGTTGGCCGGGTTTAGTCGGGCGCTTCTTTTCTAAAAATATGGCGATCCGTTAGAGATATCGCTGTATGAGTGATGCTTTTGGGTTTTGCATCGTCCCGCCTATCTGTCCAGCCTTGTTTTGTAAGTTCGAAATTTCGGTTCAGTATCCCTTTAATGCGATATAATATTAGAGCACCCTTTCCCCTTTCTTGGACTTTCCGGCTCCCTAATGCGCAGTAAACCATTTCAGCTCACATTCTCACACTGCCCAACATTATAACCCCCTTTGAAGAACCTTACGACCTTAAAGGACACATGCAAAGGAAAAAAAAAATTTTTTTAGACAGCTTAGATGGAAAAAGGATGTCATAAAACGATTTTACAACGAAGAAAAAAAATTTTTAGAGCTATATTTACGGCGCTATACGAATTTGTAGTTGGCGCTCGCGGGAGCCGCCGCTGGTCACGTGGTAGGCCCGCGCGCCGCCGCGCTGCGTCGCCGCCGCACGCTGAGCGTTGTGCGAACGCCGCTTCAACGCGTTTCTCCACGCCGCCGTCGCCGCCGCCGCACAAGTTCGTCTGCTTCGGGGCGCCGCCGCCGTCGTCTGACCGGCGCACAGGTCTATCACGTCTGCTTGCGCTTTTTCATGAGTTTCCTTTGGGCTCTAAAAGTTACTTATTCATCTTAGTTTTTTGTTTTACTTCAAACAAAGATGAAAAAGTTACTGTTAGAGGCCATAGGAAGCTTCCGAAAGAACGCAAGCACCACGTGATAAATAAAGACCAGTCACGTGATAAATACAGACCACTTTTCCGCGGTGCCCGCGGGCGCCAACTACAAATTCGTTTTGCGCCGTAAATATAGCTCTAAAAATTTTTTTTTCTTCGTTGTAAAATCGTTTTATGGCGTCCTTTTTCCATCTAAGCCGTTTAAAAAAAATGTTTTTTTCCTTTGCATGTGTCCTTTAACGTCGTGCTCGACGTCGTCCTAGAGGTCGTCCTAGAAATCGTCCTAGACGTCATTAACGTCGTCGCCTAAGACGTCGTCCTCGTCGCCGTCTTAGACGTCGTTTTTGAGAACCTCAAAGACGACGTATAAATGCTATCGCAATTTACAGACCATCAGCAATAGTGGTTTCTGCGGCCAATTTATTTATGTATATAAATTTATTTATTTTGTTTACGTAGAAGGGAGTTAAAACATCCAACGCCAATCCTTTCTCACGCCAGGGTCACGCTGCCTATTACAGTGTCCGTGGACAAATAAAAGTCGACACAACCCTCTGGACAGCTACCGCCATCTATGAGCGACGGGGGCGACCAGACAACCGGCTTTCCGGTTGTCTGGTTGCCGCCGTCGCTCATAGATGGCGGAACATAGTTCAGCTTCGCTGCTCTTCCTACTTCAGCTGAGTGGAAAGGCTCAACATTCTTTCATCATACAAAAGACAGTCTGCAAACAGTTTCGAACGCGCGAGTCACCGCGAGATCCGTGCTTCAAATGCACCACGGCAACAAGCTCAAAGAGAAAACTTGGGCACGCGGCATTCGAATACCGGATATTGCGGCGTCTCGCGTTGGCCGATTGTCTCTTTTTGTATGATGAATGACCAGTATGACACCCCCGGCTGTTTAGGGGTCACACAACTCATGCATCTCACACAAAAGACAATGTCTGCAGGCATATTTTGTTTGACAAACGCGACAGGGCCGTCCTACAAGGAAGAGACACGCCGCCTCATGCAGTGCACGATGCATTTGCGGGCAAGCGCGGCCTGATGCGTCGGCTCTACGACAACTCTGATCTTCGCCCGAACTCCAGAAGTGAGTCCCCGTCCTTTGGAGAACGTGGCGTAGACCGATAAGTCAATATAGAGGCGCCCGCGGCGACCCGGGAGTCGATCGCTTTGAGCAGGTGTCGCGACGGCTGAGCCGAATAAGCCCGACCGGCGCCAATCGAGCGGGACCTCGGCAAACCTCGGAAACTCTTTCTGGTTGCCCGCACGTCACGGCCGTCGTATAGAATTTCGAACTTTACTATTTCCGTGAAGCCGTGGCCTGTGACGTCCCATAATGCAACGCGCGCAGTGTTGCATTTTGGGACGTAACCGACCTGCACACCAATTCAGTTCATTCGCTAAATTTAGCGGGGAAGTTTCATTTCAGCATAGGACACGTGAGATCAAGTCACGTGACGTCAACTTCCCCGCTAAATTTAGCGGGAAAATTAACGTCCCGTTACTGACACACCAAATAAACTTCGCCACTAATTTTAGTGGGGAAATTGGTGTCACGTCGCCAGATGTCATCTGACCTACACGGAAATTTAGTTTCTCTAAAATTAGCGGAAAATTAACTTCACGTGAGCTAGACACAAATTCCAGCAATGTGCCATAAAATGTTTCGGTCATATAGTTATTTTATTGAAATATACGATTTTTGATGGACATTCCTCAACATTATTTGAGTCAAATCTTTCACATCGCACACAACTGGCTCATATAAACGGCTACTGCTCGGATGTAAAACGAATCTTATCTGGAGTCTCACACGGGAGTATTTTGGGACTTCCACTGTTTGATATGTGTCAACGATATTTTAAACCCGAACAAAAATTTTAAATATATAATGCATACTGATCATACGAGTAATTTCTTTATCAGGCGACTGCTATCTCGAACTAGTAATTAGTTCCAATCAAACTCTCGAAGACCTGGTTACAGCACTTATTATAATGGCTTGCAAACTAATGGTAACAAAACAAAGGCAATTTTATTTCGGCCTAAAAAGAAAAGAATTATAATATAACTAGTCCTATATATTGTCTTAAATTCACAAAAACTAAATGTTATTTCTAGTTTTAAGATACTTGATATCATTTTCACATTGCATAAGATACCATGAACAAGTAAGTTATATTTTGGTAAAACTGTCGCGCGTCTTTGGCGTGATGCACCGTCACAGTGATATCTTACCACAAAATGTTTAATTACTATTTTATAATTCATTATATTTTTCTGATATAAACTATTGCCGTCTAGTCTGGAGGACTACCACAAATGTCAATTTAAATTTAAAAAAAAATGTGTTACAGTTAGAAAAAACAAAACAAAAAAAAACATTCTAGCAAACTTTTTATTAATGGCTTGAGTATGATGTCAATTTTGTGTATAAATATCGACTGTGCCTGTGAATTTTGTGTATAAATATCGACTGTGCGAGACTTATAAGTAGGGTTCGGAGTTTTCGGTTTAAACCGATAAAAACCGATAAAAGTACGCCGAATCCATTTTCATAAATTCGGTTTTAACCGAAAAAGGTCAGTTTTTAGATTCGGCTTTTTCTGTTAAAACCGATAAAAATCGATAAAAGTAAGCCGAATTTTGAAACTCTTGTCGGCTAAAACTGTTTTAACCGACAATGGCCAGTTTTTTAGGGTCGCGTCCGAGATGGGCGGGGGGACGGTGGGGGAGGGGGAGGAGAGAGGGCGTTGCAAGGCTCGACATTGTGTGACGTCTTCATGATTGCCCTCTTCCAAGGTTCAACATGCAACAAAAGAGATCTTGGGTTGTCCTTCGCTGGATATCTGTCTCTTTTCTCTGATCGGGCTTAGTGTGTCAAGTTCCTGGTCTTAAAAAAAAAAGTTCGGGTGTGGGCTAGTATAAGGTTTTTAGCTTTATGCAAGATCTGCAGCCAGAGTTTAGTGAGTACATGAAATGTGTTGTGCTTCAAAACGTCGCACCGTGTCTCTTTTGGTAGTCACTTTTGGTTGATTGGCCGATTTTGGATCAGGCGGCGCTTCATCTCCTCAGCCTGCCAGTGTCAACGTTGAGAGGGCATTCTAGAAGCCCAGGGTCATTAACAGGAAAGGATGAGCGCGGATCAAAGAGGAGAAGCTGGGAAAGTACATATGTGTTTACTATAATAAGATCACGTGATCCTGATGTACAGAAAGTGAAGTTCCATGTTTTTGGGGCACTGACTCGTTTGTACTTCTGTGTGTTTTTTTTGTTTTTTTTTACAGTTACACACATTTTTTTTAATAAAGTATCTTTGTTGTGTTTTTTCAATGTATCTATGCCGTTATTCCTTGAGGGATCGCAAATATCAGAGTTGCAAGGACCATCTGATCCGGTGTCCGATGGTGTTTCTTTCATATTCATCGAAAAAACAAACAAAAAAAAAACGGTAAACTCTTGTAGGCATAAATATACACTGAAAAGAAAAAACGAAAATTGAATCTTAAAATTAACACCGAAAAAAGTACTCCGAATTTTGAAAAAATAAATATCGAAAACGCGGAACCTAACTTATAAGTAATGCGTACAAAAATGTTCCTAGTTTTTCATGAACGTCCGTCCCTGACACCAAGAGTGACAACTTATCCCACCCGAAACACGAAGTATTGGAAGCTCGAAAATGACAAAACAACGTACGGTGAGTACACTTCCTCAATTGCATAACTATCTTGGAACAAAACATCTATCTTTCCATTTCATCAGTACAAGATCTCCGAGTATTTTTTCTTAAATGACTTTACAGTAAATACATAATAATAACCTTTGAAACCTTGCTTGCAATATGTGTGTGTGTGTTTGTGTGTATGCGTGCGTGCGTGCGTGCGTGCATGTGTGTGTTTGTGCGTGTGTGTGTGTGTAAAACTTTGATTCTTTTATACATCGAATTAAGTACGGTTCACTCGTCTGCATATGTTGGTTAATATATATATATATATATATATATATATACATATATATTAACATTTTTGTGCGACTGAATGATACTGTGCCTGTATATAGTTTTACTGTGTGCAGTATTTTTTATTTATATTCATCTTTAAACTGTTTAACTACTTTGCCGCGTTTTTATGTTTATTTTTTTGTGCCACTGCCGCCAAAGGGTGGGGCCAAGGGCTCATCAAGCTGTGTCATGCAGCTTTTTTCCTCAGTCTCCTTCCGTCATTCATTCCTTTGGCGGAAAATGAACGTTCTTAATATTGTTATTAAAATTATGCGCCCCCTCTGCACCAGGGGGTAACATGGCCGTTTTCAATTTACGGGCATGCGCGTAATAATCAAACTACTGCCAAAATTCCGTCAAACTTGGAATCGAAAGTCCGACAAATTCGAATTCGGTTCAATTCTAACCTGGTCAGGCTTGCGAGCGTCATAAACATGAAAAAGTTGGAGCCGCCAAAACCGATTTCTTTCCTTGCCTAAACGGGCGGAAATTTGCCAACAGGAAGTCTGCACTGGGAACACTGAAACGTCTAGAGAGTCATTCACCTGTAGCGAATAACTTTCTTGTCATTAACACAGGTGAATGTCTAGGACAGGAACATAATAACAAAAGGAAATGAACGCAAAAAAAACATTAAGGGTATTTATGGTTGCATGCGCTCATGCATAGTTGCCTAAGGGCGTCCTAAGACATGAACATAGTGATGAAATGGAGCAAACGCAATGAAAGAAAAATAAAGCTCAAAGGTCAATTATGGCTCCGCCGTACAGCTGTGGAAAGCGCTTGTGCAATTGCCAGACTCCCATCTTACTCGAATGCGAGCCGAACCAGTTTCATTATGCCACCGCTGCCGCCATGCACCATGGCAACTGTAAATTCTTTCTGCACGCCACAGTACACCACAGTACTGGCGGTTGTCAATAGAACCAGAGCAAGCGCACCCTCCTTGCCCTGTCACTTGATGCACTAGGCTCAACAGGCTTAGAAAAATATATATCTCCATGTGGCAGTTTCACTTTTCTAAAAATGTTTATAGCAGCATTATAGAAAAAAAATACCTTCAGTTTAAAGGTATTGTCTGACAGCTGGAAGCACGAGCTCGTAGCTTTATTTTTGGCCTTTGCCGCCTGCTGTGTAAAAGTTCACGCAGCCGAGTTACCTATTTGTGCAAAGAGCTCGCACTTGTATACCCATGGTATTGCCATTCCCGTGACCACGAGAAATGGCTGAGAAGCAAATATTTAGACGAAGCAATAATTGGACCAAAGAAAACAGAATAGTGCAAAATGCGTGAACAGCGCAGAGCTCCTTTTCGAACGGAAATGAAACGACAATATAAAACTTACCATTCTGGTCAAACACCTGAAACTGGGTGTGAAACAACTTAAAGCAACCAAAAGTAGAAGAGACAGGGAAATAAGTCTGTCAGATGACGTGTCAAGAATCATATAAAGCTATTACTTATGGCTCATGTGGCGCTTGAGGCATGGGAACGGGAGCTCGCAGCCGCGGGATGCTTGTGACAGCATGCGGACCGCGGACTGCGTGTTTGAGACCCCTCATCTCGTCTTTTTAGAGCGAGAAGATGCATCCTTCGGCACACCGATAGCGGCACGTTTGAAAGCTGAACCCATGGGAAAAAGCAACAACATAAATTATTTGTTTGTGTTTTGTCCGAGTTTCATGTTCCACAGAAGTTCCAACCTAGTGCTGACGCAGCACTCGTGTTCAATTTGTGCGCCGCGCTAGATCGACAAAGACGACGTAAAAAAAAAGCAAATAAAGGTGATGCCATAACCAACATTCGTATTGTCCCCGCGCTTTCCCGGGGGGGGGGGGGGGGGATGGGGAGGGGGGGGGGGACGTCATAAGTGATCAAAGTGCAGGGAAAGAAGGCAGTCTTAATACCAGAATATGTCGCAATTCCTTCTCATTCTGCGGTAGTGATGATGTAGTGATGTGATCTGCATACCAGAAGACGGTTCTGCAGTGTCCACTTTTCCTCAAGAAAATACTCCCCCGATTCAACCCTGCTCATCCGGAGATTGGTGACCCAAATCACCCCCCAACCCCTCTTTTCTTCTTTCCTCATCCTCTTTCCCTGCCTGTGTGAGTCCTGTCCCTGCCCAAGGAGGCTAATATTACGTGCAGGCATCCCCTCTTACCGTGTATAACAACAATCAACAACAACAACAACAATCGGCTGTAGTGAGCTTCCACGGCTTTCATATATCACACCATCAAACGCCTTGCAACTCGTTGTGAAGAAGTTATACTGCCCCAAAAACCAACAAGTTTCTACACTTTTTCAGTGTTGCCAGTAAACCCTTTCAGTAAATAAATGAATAAATAAATAAAAGGCGTTGAGGATTAAAGTAAAATGTTCAATATCTCCACAAGAAAAAATAGAAATCTATTAATTATTTTTGCATTTGGCGCTTATTCAGCCGTGCCTGTTGATATGTTTCACAAATTGACCCCAAAAGTGTGTGTCACCACTCCAAAGAAACCGTTGCTAGGGGCGTTGTAATAGACGAATATGTGGGACTGGATTTCGCTCCGAAGAAACTATCGGTCAACAATCGGACGTGGAATTTAAACGTTTCAAAAGAATAGATATGGGGAGCCTAGATTTCACACCACGACAGAAGTTTGCCGAGAATCGACTGCTTCTGAAATGTTTGCGACAACAAATTCCGGTCCACGAGACGTCCCGAGCTGCCTGCTGCAGACGATAAACGCATGGCGAACAGACACAGAATGACTGAAGTATGCCATTTGCGACAGTTTGAATCGTTTGCGTGATAACCTGATTTCGTAGTTACTTAAAGGAACCTTGAAAAAAAATTAACAGTTTGGTTAAGACACGTGTGTAAAAAAAAATAATTTTACGCGAAAAGAAAAAAAAATTTAGAGCAATATTGACGGCGCGAGACGCGATTTAGACTTCCTTTCCACTTGTTTTCTCCCTCGGCGTCTCGGGCGCGTGGAGGAGAGGTGGATCGGCGTCGCCTTCACGTTGAGGTGGAAAGAGTCAATGACCGTCTCGTTGAGGTGGAAAGAGGGTATGATCATTCTGTGACGTCAATATTGCACTAACATTTCTTTTTTTTTTTTTTTTGGGGGGGGGGGGGGGGCGTAAAACATTTTTGTCGACACGCGTGTGCCAACCAAACTGTTTAAAAAAAGCTTTTTTTTTTTTTAAGGGGCTCTTTCAAACATGGCAGCCCTAAGAAAACTCACCAGGTTTATAAAAGCGAATTGTACATGCGTGCGATACGAAACTGTCTCAGGAAAATCATCACAAGCATGGAGATCTTCTAAAGATCCAGCGAGAACCTGTTTAGAACATGATATCAAAGCAACGTCGGGCCCTCTTTTTGATTTTGCAGTTGACGTGCGTTGTAATGAAGATGCAATTATTTTGACCCCAACATGGGCGGTTTGAGACTCCAAATTGCGATTTGCAGGCTCGCGATATGGGTGTGATTTGTACCTGCTTGTAATCATCACACTGAGAAAAAATCCAACTGACTCTTCAGTTTTAAGCAAGACTCCAAGTAGCAGAGGAACTAGATAATAAAGAGTTTTCGTACACCGCGTTTTCCGCTCCGCTAAGCCCTCCGCAACGAAGAAGACGCTACTGCGCCTGCGCGACGATGGCTTTCACTGTAGAGTTCCGGGTATCGTAGCCGGTTGCGGAGAGCATTGCGGGACAGCGGAAACGATCTACGAAAACTCCTTAAAAACATCGGGTTAGTTGTATTGCCGAAATTGCCGCGTGCACGACCGAAAAAGAACGCTTCTCCTGTGATCTAGAAAATTCTTGTTTACTCTCACCCAGGGTGTAAAAGATAAGCAGGCCAGAATGGCCTTGTCTAGTCCAACATTCTAGGTCAAATGTTTGAGATGCCGAGTGTAGTAGACTGGGAGGCGAGCGTGAGCTTTGCCGACTCCCTCTGATTCGCCCGACGACAACGTACATTGACTCTCGCTCCAGCCAGCTGTTACGCCGACGCCGCGACGTACGCTGCTGCTGTTTCGACGCATTCCTTCTTAAGGTCCATTCACACGCTTGCAACCGAGTACGACCGAGAGAGACAAGACCTGTTGAAACCTCTTAAAATTACTTAGGTCGAGAGAGCACACTGGCACGCTGGCGCCATCTATGCGGTGACCATGGAACTGCATTTCACAAGAGCGAAGGTTTTTTCCGGGATTTCCGATGTCAAATGTGCGTCATACCTATGAGAAAGGCTCGTTTAGAACGTTGACAAAAGTTTTTCGAGCCAAGAAAAAAAGGATAATGCGTCAAAGAAATAGAAAATATGCCGGACAGCCAAGCTTACAATGCTACCCAATAGATGTCGCCAGTTTGTCCTGTCGTCCAGAGCCTTTCGTCGTAAGAGATATTAAGAGGTTCCAAGGCACTCGGTTCTAAAAGGTCGCAAGTGTGTCAACGGGCCTTTATGTTTCTGGCGCAAGTTCGCCGATTAAACCTTTATTTTCAGTTTACGCTCGTCGAGCCTTTTCCATCCGCGACATTTCTTGGAAAGGTGCGGGGCAAAGGGGAAAGCGTTCCTTCTCCGTCATGCACGCGGCAATATATGTTACGGACAGCTCGTTTGATGTTTGTCACACAAATGTGCACTGAAGAACTAACTGGGTTGTCAGAAATCCTTGAAACGTGTGCTGGCCTGCACTTCGACCTTGATACACTTCACGAAGTCGGGTACGTGATCCGGCCTTCAGAGTGCTTTGACCTTCTCGAATATTGCGGAAGCGCGTCCCACGGGAAGTCGTTCGCGCTCTCGCGCACCTCGAGTGTCGATCAAAGCTGTGTACGGGGCCCTCTTCGCTTCCGAAGTCCCACAGAGAGTTGACCCCCGAGAAGAGAAGTTTCGTCGATCGTCCCCAACTTCATCCAACGCAGTCCCGCTCTCCCTCAGAAAGAACGAACAAACCCGCGAAGCCATCGTGTCGTCTGCTAGTAAGGTAAAACCGGTTGGGAAACTTTATTACGGGCCTTTGTCATTGCTTTGTGGTACTGAGACGATAAAAAGAAGCCTGCTTGATTAGATATTGAGAAGAAAAATGCATATAAAAAATATTTACTTTCCATCAGACTATAACTAACCCCACGTCGAGCCCCCATGCATTAGCCTATAACAGGGATGGGCAAAATACATGCAAATATGTATCGAAATACAAATACAAAATGCTTCGTCAAAAATGTACTTAATTACAAATCTAATTACATTTCCAAAAAAGCATTTAAGTACAAGATACAAATACAACCAAATGTATTTGGTCTCCTCCAAATACTTTTCCAAATACATTCCTCAAAATTTGCGTCAACGACTTCAGGGCACCTGCAACCGGTTTCTGGGTATCTCATTTTAATCAGGAGTTAGTGTGCGAGGCTCTAGTAACGTAATAGAAATATAATCAGAAAAAAAAAATGTGATCAGCTTGGACGTAATAGGTGAAAGAAGCACAGAGCTTCAAGCAGCTTTTTTTGTCGATTACATTGCTTTTGGTATAGACCAACAAAACACCGAGACGACCAAGACGCGTAGCACTAGCTAGAGAATTTTTTATTTTTGCAACTCGCACCAGTTACGAAAATCTTGACGACCCGCGCATTTAGAATGTTCCAGGCAAAAATATGGATGGAAATCAGGCTGGAAAGCATCACAACTTGTCATAGGCACTTATTTAGCCAGTCTGCCTGTGAAGGTCGATTTCGTCACTATTCTTGCCCTGGACTAGCACCGTAATCACAAAGTCACTAAACGCTTGTGCTTGATTGAGAGACACTGCATTCGGGTGCAGAACGTAGTTTTCTTCCCACTCGGGACAGTGCCTTTAAAATAAAGCCGGAGGAGAAAAGAAAAAAAGCCCCATGGCCGAATAAAGGGTGGTGACTATATCTTACAATTCCATGCATAAAAACAAGAATTGTAACTTTGGCAATAATATTTATTCAATGTAATAGAGGCAAGTGTATCATTAAAGAGTAGTCTTGTGCGAATAGTGTATTTTGAGTTCGAAGCGAATTCGAAGCGAATAGTGGTTTTGGCTGAATATTTTCGAATCTAATATCGAGTAGTTTTTTCCACGCCTTTCACTACCATAGCATAATGCTTAGACGAAACCCCAGCTAAACTTGTGAAGGTTGTTCCACTTGTTCATTTATAAGCCAAGTTTAATCTACCTATATTTATAAACTGTGACCTCATAAGGCCTGATGTCTTGGAATGGTAAGTAAACGACGGGTTTGACATAAAATGAATCTGATAGAAATGGCTAACTATACCCAATCGACTGAATTCACAAATCTTAAATATTTTTTTTTAATTGGAAGTTAAAACAGAATGAATCTCGCATAATGAACGCAGGTTATAAAGGCATCTCTGCCTAAAATTACTCTTGCAAAACAGTCAGTTTAATTTTGGAACTTTTACTATGATGTAGATACTGTAAATCTCTTAATGTTCGCGAGCCCTTAATTTTCCCGAATATCGCGAATTGAAAAATTTGCGAAAGTTGAAGGGAAGCGAAAATTTTGGTCCTTAAGAATCACAATACAGGTCTCTGGAATTCGCGAAATTTAGTGGCCGCGATTATGTCCTTTGTGACCGATTCGCGGGAAATAAGGGCCATACCCTACCGAAAAATTCGGTATAACTTTTCGCTATCCGGATTATGGAACCGGAAATCTATCTGGATTCTATCCGGATTCTATCTGGAATTTAGGTTTTCAGAAATTATTCCTTTGTCTGCAATGTGGATTTCGGGTTTCCTGAAAGAAATTTCCGGTTCCATAATCCGGATAGTGAAAAGTTATACCGGATTTTTCGGTAGGGTAAAGATAAAAGGTTTTACAGTATACACATTCACAAAGTTTCTATTTATTTTCATATAGGGTGTATTCACTGGCGGCCATAGCTGTGTGCGCGAATGCTGAGCGCGTGCTGATGGCGAGCTTCCACAGTTATTTTGCAACGTGCATTCCGCACCATCAAGAGTGCCGGTCTTAGCAGCCTATTGATGTGAGCTCGTTCTGAGCTTGCGCTCAAAACAGCACCCACAAATATGGAGTCCAGTGAATACTCCCTATACAGCCGGAACGCGTGCACCATCCCGCCTTGAATAAATGTTTCTTTTTGTGTGCGTTTTTTTTTTTTCAAGCACGCAATAGACCGATCTCACTAAGCGTTCGGCGCATGGTTGACGCCGCCTTAAGTTTAGTTCACAGGAGGCAGACGGCCACTAATGTGAGAGCTCGTGCCGTCTCGTGCTAAACACGCGCAGAGCTCCAACAGGGTTGTCGCACTTGTAAAATGACTGAAGTTCGCTCGACGCATTGGGGCACAGGTGGCGTATTTAAACTGGCTGGTGAGATCGGCCTATTGCAGTATTCGTACTTTTCCATGTGTTCATCGTGGCGGGTCACTCTGTTGAGTGCGCTTCTTACCGAGCACTGATGTAATGTGGAGAAACAACGTCCGCGAAGCTCGCTTCCGCGGGTATTGCTTCTCCGCTGTGCACTGGTGCTCGGTAAGAAGCGGACTCAACGGGGATAACCCGCCACAATCAACACTTCGAAAAACGCGAATAGTGAAGTTCTTCTCGAAGCGAATATCGAATAGTGTATTATTCAGAACTACTATTTGAAATTTCGAATATACGCACAACCCTATTAAAGAGGATACCTTCTCAGTACAGTGTAAATTTCTTGGTTGGTTGTTGCCGTTGGCGTTTAGATGAAGAAAGAGCAGCTTTGGACACGTCTTAGGATGAGCAAAATAAGTCGTGACAATAAATTTGAGGGATGTATCTTCGCCCACAAAATTGTATTTAATTACAATTGTATTTGAAATACCCGCGTTTTAGTATTTAAATACACACGTCAAATACATTACCCAATTTGTAATTAAATACAAATGCAAAATACACAAAGTATTTTAAATACGTATTTCAAATACTTGTATTTCAAATACTGCCCATCCCTGGCCCATAATAACGGCCCTGCAACTATGGTGCCTGAAGGGCGTCTTCCACTGGTGTGCTTATTAACCTCAAATATGCTGCCCATACATTAAAATGTGGTCCCGAAGTGACAACAAATGACGTCACAGAAGCCGGAGTGTCATGCTGTCGGATGTCGCAATCCTGCCGGTTGGTCGAAGAAATGCTGGCGAAAAGCACGAACGAACGCGAGTGTCGCTGTCGTCATGACGTCCCAACTTCTGACTACCGAAGCTTCCGTGGACTGCTTGCTACACATGGAGAGCGACCTGCAGCAGAAGAGGCGCCTGCCACATACACCGCAGCCGTTGGGACGCCGCCAGGATCGCGACTGGCGACAGCATGACACCTCTATGACGTCATCTGGCGGAAATCCAGGGACCACTTTCTTCAACGAGTGTCATGTTGTTGCGTCATCACTTTCGGGGTCAATTGGGAGGCAAATCAGCGACCACCGAAATTTCGCCCAAGCTTCCTTTTAAGTTTACGATGTGACATGCCGCGTCATGTTACGTCATGTGTAATAAATAACATTAAGTTAGTTCGTGCCAACGTTCCCGGCATCGCAAAATAACCTGCCTTTCGCAACATGTTTCGCAACGCGATACGCATAAGGTAGCTAATCATATTACCAGGATCCCAAAAGATACCATAATTGAGCAGTCGTTCATATTTTATCGAGCCCATGTCCCGCTCTCACGTCTGCCGGTGATGACCGGATCGCATTGCTTATGCCCTAACCCGGAAATGGAGATACGTCTGAGTCTGTAGCACGAACAGCCCACTAAAGCATCATCCAACTATGTCTGCCGCCGCCTTCTACGCTCGTTAGCTCCGTATTGCGAAAACCGCAAGAACTGTCTAGTGGGCGTAGCTACTCTTTCAATAATGTAGCGAGCCGCCATTACCGTCGCCAGTCAGCTGTCACGTTTGGGAAAGGCGCCTCGTCTGCTGCTTCACCGAAGCGGGGCGCGCTAGCGCCCGCAGCGCCACTGGGGACCGTGACGGCGGTCAGGCGGCCCTACTCAGAACCAATTTGGAGTGCCACCAGGTAGCGGAAGTCCGCCGCGAGGATCGATATGTGTTTACGTGGCGCGATCACGGGATGGAGGGCGTGGCGGCTGGGCTCGCTTTTATTTCGTTAGCTCAAGGACGGGGAAAGACTTTTTTTTTTTTCTTTTTTTTTTTTTTCATGAAACGTCACAGCGGTATGTCCGGCGAAATTTCGATAGTCGCTGATTTGTCTCAAAATTGGTTCAACACATTAATAGACACATCTGTGCGAGTAATCCAGATTACACGTCAAAATATAGATTTTTGAGAAAGTGTTTGAAGTTTCAAATTCGGTCTGAGAGACTGACAGCACTGAAAACATGACGTCAAATGTTGTACTAAAGGAGGAGTGCGGTGCATTCCGGACGGGTTTCAATGCGTCTAATTATGTTATATCAATGAAAAAAAAAAAAAAAAAAAACTCACGCCAGCAAAAGAAGAAAGAAAGACACGCAAATTACTGTAACTTTTACGCTGCCTGCTTGACTCTCAAGACATACAATACATGACGTGACCCCACTGAGCGCGCGGGATAATATTAATATTGGTATTGGCATAAACTTCAACTGCCGTTTTTCGAATCACTGTTTGTAATTTAGAGACGATAAAAAACATACCGGGAGGAGTAAGGTCTGGTTATTCCGAAAAACTGTTTAGTGCGCGTAGCTAAAGACAAAAAAAAAAAAAAAAACGATTTAACGACGTTTTGACATAACAAAAATAATATATACGAAGGAGAGAAGAAAAACAGTCTCCCGAAGAAACCATAAATTGTATTAATGATTAAAAAAATTATGTCGTTTTTTCTTACAGTGCGCGAATAAACAAAAGCGTTAGGTGCAGCACGGTCGCGCAATGCGGGTGGAATGGTGTCTTCGCTTCAGTGATGCAAAACTATCGAAATATTGATTATCGATACCATCGATAGTTTTCCCAAAACTATCGATAGTATCAAAAACTATCGATAGTGGACTATCAATAATACTATCGACAGCACTAGCGACAGTTGACTCTCGATTGTCGCCGGCTATCGATAGCACTATCGATAGTAACATTGATAGTATTCTCGATAGTTGACTTTTGGTTGACTATCGATACCATTGAAAGTCAGCTTTCAGAAAACTATAGAGTGTTAGGAAAATTAAAGCAATACCCAAAAGTGAAATGACGACGGATATGTACGGAGAGACAACGCGTCGTTTTGGGAGAAAAAAGAAATTGAAAGGAGACAAAACAGAGTTGCTTTCTCGTACAATTAATTTAGAGGTAAACAGAAGTGGCGGTTTGCTAGTTTTTCTGCGCACATATTTTGTATATTCGTGGGGTTCAGATATCAGTCTTTACAATGTAGCGTGCCCGCATTTGTAAAACTATTCAGTATCATTCAGAGTATTTTATGTCTTGGAGCTATCGAAAACACTCGCTGAAGACATTTAGCACAAGGGTTTTCAAAAGTTCGTTCCACTCTTTTGTTTCTTTTATTATTGAGTTGACACATATTCCTACTCATATCATTGACCACTGACAGGTGAAAATAAGCACTCTGCTGGGGATCATAATTTCTTTTTCCCCCGATGACCATTTATAGCGAATTCCCGAAAATCGGAAATTAGCTGTTGACGTAAGCACTTAGGCTTGTATGCCGTCGTATGTTGCCACTTTTCTTCGGTTCTATATTGGCGAAGTTTTATAACGGCGGCTGGGAAAATATTTACCTATTTGTATTAAATACAACTTAAAAATAGGCTACAGATGCCACCAGATGTTATTCATAAATAAATATTTGTGAATCAATAAATGAAGCAGGTTTTGTTGTGCAGACTTCAAATTAAACATTACCAAAAAAAAAGATTCTCATACCCCCCCCCCCCCCCACCCCCACCCCCCAAAAAAAGAAACGTAGTTATTGATGCTTTTATGTTTTTCATTCTGCAAATACAATACGTTTGGGAACATAACGTTAACTGGATTAAAAATGAATGATAAAAACAAAAATTACTTGTGATTCAAGCAACGATATTGTTGTCCATGGGGCATTATTTCAGTGAAAAGAGCTCGTGAATCCGGAAGGCAACATTGTTTCTTTTCTTTCTAGCAAATTGTTTGTTTAAAAAAATACAAAAAAAAAAAAAGAAACGCCAAACTTACATTTTCATTTTTGTAAAGTTATATCCCTATACTTGCGCATTAGATCACCATCGCTAGCATCATATTCAAGCAGGGTTCCGGATATATGCAACACATATATAGTTTTCTTATCAAAGGCGACAAGGATATCCATTTTGCTGATCCAGTGCACAAAAAGCAAAGGGCACAGCCAGGAAAGTATTCTAAAACTGCGAAAAAAACTTCGTCAACCTCTCAAATCAATATCTTTTATTCATATATTTTGAATACTATATAATAAATATTTTAATAGATTATTGGCAATAGTTTCTAAGGAGGATTTCTCTCGTTTTGTGATTGTTTTCTAATGGCGAACTCCAGTGGGCGTTTTGGAGCGCGCCGGGATCAGTTGACGAGGTCCGGACTGGAGCACACGATCCGAACGGGGTCGCGCAGCCTACGGATCTCCAGTGGAACATGACCACTGCTCCGGGATTGGCGGATGCCTTCCCGTCATTCACCTGCCCGGGAATCCCCTTTCTGCGGCCGCCGCGGTCGTTTTGAAAACTTTTTCGGAATGGCGGCGCTAACACGTGTTCGACGCACGAGCGGCAGGAATGACTCAGGAGCTTCTAGCAAAGATTACCGGAATGCCGGAAGCTGCTCGAGTAAGTTGACGACGAACTCTCGTCAAGCAGCAGCAGTAGTAAGGCGGGCGGTACAGGCGGCACCTCCCGAGCGGCCATTACGAATTCTTCTGAAGCGAGATCAGGCAAGATGCCCCGCGAGCACGGTGTAAGATACACTCTTTAGGCGAGTACACGGCGGGGCTGAACGCGCGGCGCGAGGAATCGGATCGTGTTTGTTCCACGGGCATTCGAAAGGCTGCATTATTCCGTGGCCACCGTGCCCGCGGCTGACAGTGTCGCCGGCGGGCAAACGGCGAAACTGCATGAGAGCGAAAAAAAAAATGTATCTCGTTGCCATGACACCTTGGTACACCGTGGTCTTTCTGCACGAGCGACAACCTCGCTGGAGCTTTGCGCGTGTTGAGCATGAGGCGGCACGAGCCGTCTTTGCCGTGCCCACGGGTCGACGAGTCATCTGCCGGCGCCGCTTTAAACCATAGTGAGAGAGAGAAAGAGAGAGAGTGAAAAGCGAACTTTATCCGCACTGCGCGAGAAGCGCGCTGTCCTTACCTGAATAGTATTATCACCGTGCCCGCGAGAACGAAAGTCACGTGTGTGCGCCAAGGGCTGGCCCGGCTGGTTTCCGGTTGAATCCGCCGAAATCGGCGGAGCGACTTTTCGCGGGTCAAGATCGAAATCTGGAGCGGGAGCTAATCCAAAACGACCAGTGAAACACGTCCGTCTCGATCCCGATCGCCCTCAGAAATAGGATGACGCCAGAAAAGTCGATTCCGGCGCGCTCCAAAACGACCAGTGGAATTCGCCATAAGAGGTTTTAGATTGTTCCTCCGTAATTATGCGAAAGCCCGTAGTTACACTTGCGTTTTTCTTCGAGCTACACAATAGCTTGACGATAGTCAGCTATCATAAAGCTGTCGATTGAGTTTTATTAGGTGACGAGGACTTCGTCACCTAATAAAACCCAGTCGATAGCTTTGCGATAGCTGGCTATCGATACTTTCTCAATAATCGACTACAAACAATTTCACCATAGCCGATTATTAATATCATGGTATCGAGTTTCAAAATAGTCGACTATCAATAATTTTACACTATAGTCGACTATCGCTACTCTCCTATCGATAGTAGTATCGATAGTTTTACGGTAGTCGACTATCGATAGTACTATCCATAGTACTTTTACTATCGATAGTTAAATTTGGCTTGCACAATTGATAGTATTGATAGTATTACCCATAGTTTTGCATCACTACTTCACGTACCTCAGGACGGAAGTGCGACGTGGATAATCCTATAGGCGTCGTGGTTGACGTCGTGGATGTCTCTGACAACCGCCACTTGTGCTCGCTGATCCGTGAAGTAAGGGGGTAAGCGCGATGGAAGTCTCTAAAACCGCCCAACATTACGCGTTGCAACCAAATATTACCAAAGTGGGATTTCGTATAGCGCCAGTAATGTTTGAAAACAAGTGTTTGAAGCAGACGACACGGAAGACTCTACCTTCGTCGCGTCGTTACTGGCGGGATGCCGGGACTCTCCATTTTTCTCTCTCCGCGCTGCGCGGCCGACGGGAAAACCTGACTTCCGTCACTCTCAAGAAAAAAGGGTGTATGGTTACACCCTTTAACACCCTTTTTTCTTGAAAGTGCCGGCCTCGCACCAAGAGCGGAGAGGTTTTTTTTCGTAGTGGGGACGACAGTGGACGAGGTCAAAATCTCTGCAAAATGTCGCCTTTAAAGCTGTCGATTAAAAAAAAAAAGTTTCTATTTCCTGCGTACGTTGACAGCCTGTATACGACACTCGGCATAGGGTGAAAAGATTCGAGCAAACGATCCGTAATTATGGGGGTGGCGTTATTGGGATAAGAACAATGTGAAACAGTATCTCTTCAATAGCTGCCGAATCCAGCCGTTTCTGAATAACGAAAAACAACGGCTATGTACGCTAAAATACCGGCATTCTTGGATCCAATGCCCTAACCCTATAGGGGCCAAGGGGACGATAATTATTTCCCCGTTTCTTTTCTCTTAAAGGGACCATGAAATGACCTTTTTACTTTTTCCAGATAACTTTTACATTAAACCGTCAATGTTCACTGAATGCCGAACAGGAATCCGTTTTCGTCTCGGTTTATTAACTTTTACACAAAAAATTATTGAAATATCGACTTTTTCATTCTCTCCAACTGACCGCAAAAGAAGCCGTGACGTAGACCGTTTCCGGAACCGGAAGTTCTCTCGGCAGTAGGAGAATGGGAGTGTTAGCGGCAACGAGTTGGGGTGCGCCGGTAGGTTTTACTGCGCTGATGTCACCGACGTATTTCCTGAATCGGCGCCTCTCATCGCCGCATCGCAGCTGAGCGAAATTCATAGCATCTTCGATCAACTCGCACCGGAATCGCCCTGAAACCAGCACAGTGCACAGCGCTCCTCGGTCGTGCAGCGCGATGTCGGTGCAACATCGAGGACAAACTGCGCCGCGCCGGTGCACCGCGGCGAGCTCCACCTTGCGTCACTTCGCGTTTTGTTCGTTTTTTCTTGCGTAGGTCAGCGCACGATGCCCGTCTGCTGTCAATTTCTTTTATTTCTTTACTCGCGGATTTGACGGTCCCACAGAAATAAACATCGTGGACGTGATTGTCGATGGGTTCACGAAGCGGGTGACAATTCCACATGTATATGTTGGCCATCATTATTGGTTCAAGAAAACGAAACGCCAGATAATACGGATAATACCGTACCTCGCTGTCATCGAAACGCCTCGCGCCGCTTTCCACGAAGTTCGTGCTTTTCGGGCGCTCCTTGCCACCGCAGCAATCGCCAGTAATCGCGGCGATGGTGAGAAGCTCGTCGTCTCGCCGTCAGAAGACCCGAGGACATCATCTA
Source organism: Ixodes scapularis (assembly GCF_016920785.2). NCBI lineage: Eukaryota > Metazoa > Arthropoda > Arachnida > Ixodida > Ixodidae > Ixodes > Ixodes scapularis. The sequence continues at coordinate 34,943,650 of NW_024609882.1, forward strand.
GTGCAGCTGCAAGGCGTGTTCGTTTTTGCAAGATCGCCATCTCGATAGTCTGCGCGTCTGCTACTCCCGCCATCTTCTCGATTCCCGCTCCCGGCCGCAATGCCTGATGGGACTGCACCCCGGCGCACCGCCGATTTTCTTGGTGCACGTTGGGGCAACGAAAAGCCGCACCGGGAGGGTGCACTTCGTTGATCGAGGACGTACGGTGCGCACCGGTGCACTTGATCGAAGATGAAGGGGCGCACCTCAGTGCCCCGGTGCGCACCGGTGCGGATGATCGAGGATGCTATCAATGAGATATGTTGCGCTACAGCGACAGCATGGGACTAGTCCCATACGCCGGTATGCCTGTTGGGAAGTGCAGCGAGTCTTGTCACCACCCCGTCATTGTTGGCAGAAGGGCCGGCCCGTGTCAGTCGTTTGCAAAGCGACGTAGACGGCGTTTTTCGCGGCCTCCGAGATGCAGGAGCGAGCCGACGTTAAAAAAGATAGGTTTGAACTACGAGTGTCAGCAAGAGCCACGTAAATACCTGTTTACACACGGAGCGGACGCGCGCGCTTGATGGAAGTCTTGTATTCGCGCTGTTGGTAAGCGCTTCGGGACCGTTCTTTTACGATTGCAACTCGATACTGACGCGACACTCGGCAAAGAAAGGTTGGACCGGGGTCGACAGTGACGTGCAGTCTGTCAGAATAAAAATGGCATACCAATAACAAAGTGTACATACCGTGTTACGAAGGCAATCCATACGGCGTTTATTTCAGCTCTATATCACTCAAAACAAGAAGATAGAATCGACGAGAGTCCCTTTTCGACGAGTGTTCGTCAACACTGCCTCGGAAAACAAGGGGAAGAGATTGACCTCCTCACCTCTTAATCTAGAATTGAGGTCAGTGATCAAACTATAATACGGGAAGGGTCCACAAGGGTCGCGCGGGCATATTCCATTTAGCACGCCAGCCGGTCGTAGGCAGACGGTCTTGCGACGAAGCAACGCAGCGCCGAGTCGGAATGCCTGCTAGGCCTATACGCTTCGTCGGAGTCGGTGAATCCAGCGTTCTTGTTCGTCGTGGTCTGTTTTAAGTACTGTTTTCTTGCTGCTTGAAGTCGGCACGCGCGGGAAGAACACGTAGAAAAATAAACGTTCAGTCAGTCAGAGTTTTGAGAGGAAGGAAAACAAAGAAAATAAATGTTCGTCGGTCGCCGTCACCCAAGTAACAGGCGGCCCTGCCCTACTGCGCACGCGCAGTAGTTGCTTTGTTTACCACACGATAGATGGCGCTTGGCTCTCAGCATTATCAAATTTGGCAATTTTCGCCACACATCTCTAATTATGCTACAAAATGTGGATCTGAATATTATTTAACAAAACTTTTAGGAAACATTCGCCGGCTATTTATTGTTTACGATCGCGGTGCTGGTGAGGTAGGCTCTTACCCAATAGGCGATGTGGATTCGGCTGACGTGCACCGATTCTGCGTATGCATCGTAGTGAACAGGCGAAGGAAGGAAGGCGCAAAAGAGTCCAGTTTTCTTTTAAAAGTTCTATAGCAAATAATTTTTTTGGGCTCCCTATTTTTGTGTTTTTGTGTTTCTTTTCACACCTTTTACGACGTGCGGTGGATGAAACTCGATTTTAAAATCATTTCATGGTCCCTTTAAAGGGGAAGGAGCTCCTGCGATTTTTTGATCTACCCATTCTAAACACATCTCCAGAAACACCTTTGATTATTCCGAAAATGTGCGTGCGTGCGTGTGTGTGTGTATGCGCGCGCGCGTGTGTGTCTGTATGTATGTGTGCGTGCGTGCGTGCGTGCGTGTGCAAAGCTGAAATTTCCCGCTTATTCCGGTAGAATGACGTCACATATGTTGCATAACTTGTACGTCAAACAAACAGTCATTTGTACGGTTTTTCTTTTCCTCTCGTTTTGTGGGCATGGGTTTAGACAACACTCATTTCAAACCATCGGACTTCTTGAAACTCGTTCGGGATCCCGTGTTGTAATGCCGATATATTTCCCCGTAGTACATATCTGACGTCAATTTTGTGTGTTGCCAAGGTCTCAGCCTCTCAGACCAAAATATAAAACTTCAATAACTTCGAGAGAAAAAAAAAATAGAAGACGTATACAAATCTCTTTGACAACATAATAGCGCTTCAAGACAGAGACATGAGTAGGAACGAGACAACACAATGCGCTAACTTCAACTGGTTTAATCGTCATTAAACCAGGTGAAGTTAGCCTATTGTGTTGTTTCGTTCCTATTCTGTCTTGAAGCGCTATTATGTTCTCAAAGTTTCAGTACCAACTCGGCCAAGAATCCGCATCATACAAATCTCTGTAACGCGAAATTAGAGCGCAGCTCTTGAGGACGAAGAGGGGAGGATAGGGAGGGGAGAGTTTGCCCCTCCTCCTCCTCCTCCTCTGTACCCTCACCTCCGTACCGTCTCCTCCTCTCCCTCCTCCAATTTAGTTTCACCGCTAAATTTAGCGGGGAAAATGCGTCACATAACTTGGTGTCGCATCACCTATGAACAAATTCAGTTGCTCCGCTAGATTTAGCGGGACAATTGACGTCACGTGACCAATTCAAATTCTCCGCTAAATTTAGCAAAGAATTGAAATGGTGTTGTGGTCATGTGACGTCAATTTTCCCGCTAAATTTAACCTGGTTACGCCGACGCCAACGCCGCGCGAAACACGGAAGCGGGCGCCCATGAGCTGCGCTCTGAAAACATTATTGTGATTTGCGATTTGGCTTCCCAAAGCTCGTCTCACCATACGATGAACTAAAGGCCAAAGCTACGGTCTGCCAGGTCTAATCACGAGTAACTTATAGACCCGACGTTTCATTCCGACATGCGTATCTTCGGAACTCGGGCGCTGATCTTCACGTCGGGCTGGATTCTAACCATGGCTCGTGGTTGGACCTGGCAGCCTGTACCTTTGGTCCTTATAGTTCATCGTATGGTGAAACGAGGTAGAATTCAGATGTGCCTATTGGTGTGTTGAACCAAACTTGAGTCAAATCGGTGACTTCCAATTTTTACCCGAGTTCCCGTCCCTGCACATGCGCAGTGCTCTAAGGGCTTGTTAAAGGGTGGGAATACACAAAATGGTGGAGAAAAGTTTTCCTCGGGAACACTTCAAACTTCTCTCGAAGTGCGAGAAGTGCTATCGAGATTCTCGTTAGCGTAGTCGGCAGTTGTGCGGAAGAGATTTTGTTCCGACGGGTCGACACATTTATGCGCCCCCGCGTTCACCCGCCAATTATGATCCCGCGAGGGCCTGATTACAACCTACAAGGATAGAAAATTGACGCTCGCGGTTCTGCCAAACAACCCGAGCGAATAATGGGTCTGGCCTGTAGTATATATTAAACTTCTGAAGCGATGGGTTGCAGCTGGACTACAGTGCGTATCCTAAATGCTAGAATGTAAAAAGTAATAACAACAAACTTCATAACAAAAAAAGAATCTTTTTGCGCATGACCGAGTTTCTTTCAAATCTCCAGTGATCTGTGGCCAGAACTTTTTTTTTTTTTAATTTGGATTTGGTTTTATTTTAATTCTAAAAACAATTTGCGAGCGAACAAATTTTCGTCGTTCTCCTTCCGTCGCTCCAAATAATTTAACATATTTTTTTTATTTTTTTTTTTTTAGTTTACGAAAAAAAAAAGGAAGAGTAAGTGACGGTTATGATATATTGCTATCCTAGTTTTGTGTATTTTCCCCAGTATTGCTTGTGTGTCATTGTGTGGAGCATAGTGGATGATTGCTAAGCTGCTCTGAAAGCGAAGATTTCTGATTAGATTTTTGCTCTGTTTTTGTAGGAACAAGTTACGAGTTTACAAAGTTGTGCAAATTACGCCGTTGGGCAAGAAAAGGAGTACTCCGAGAAAATTCTATCGCATTTAAAAGAAAAAAGAAATATCAGGAATGATGAATTCAGGTTGTCAGGGCATCTCTGCCTAACATACGTATATACTCTTGCATAACAGTCAGTTTAATTTTGAAACTTTTACTGCAATGTAAATATCATACTCACGAAGTTTATGTTCTCTTTTAAATACACCAGGCACGCGCGTGCACAATCAAAGTTTGGAAGTGTGCTTTTCTTTCCAATATACCCTTTTACAAACTCAGTGCCATCTAGTGTCTCAAATATCAGTTTAAATAACCGTATAGTAAAACTTCGATACATATTCGTCAACGGCAGACGTACGGAGGTTTCGGTTTTCATTGCTGTACAGTTATCACTTTATCTGCTTAGGTTTCAATTCCGCGTAGCAGCCTGTACGAGGCGCTTAGTGGAGTACAACTCTCGATAAAAATCACCATATTTTACCGTGAGGAGATCTCTGGGGCGTGCCGAAGCCCAGCATTCCAAGGTTTCACATGGAACCGTCAAATGCGTAGCGCATACAAGCTTATAAGTCTCGTCACGGTGAGATCGAACAACAATGCAGCGAACTTGCGTCTGGAATGTTCAGGCTCCGCATCGGTGGCAGTCTTCGAATTTTTTCTCCACCAGCCACCACCAGCCATCAAAACGACGCCATTAGCGCATGTACAGATGATATGAACTTATACCCTTTTTTCCATCAAAAACCGTAATAAAAAAAAAGAAAAAAAAAAAAAAGAAAAAAAACGTCCGGCTTTTGGCGGAGCTTTACTGATTTCCCCCTTTATATTGAGAATTAAGATATATGCAAGTGAATTGTAGATTAGACATACGTTCTCTTATTAAGAAGTACAAGTTCCAAACGCCAAAAGCATCGCTTTTTCCTCCGTCAACCAAACCTCGTAAAAACGATTTCGCGCGGCGTATGAACAATGCGCAAAACTTGTTCTTTTTTTTTCTTTTTCTTGAGGTGAAAGCGGATATAATTGATGATAGTTATCGAAGTGGCCAGACGGAATTTCGGAAAAAGGTATTCTGTGGAACCCGCAGTGCTATACTCTGTTTCACCTTCAGTCCGAGCGCAGCGGACGCTAGGAGCCATCTCAGCCAATCCAGCGTTGAGAGAGTGTCATGCGACCTTGAGTTAACTGCGTCGCTCTGCCCAACCGGCAGGTCACGCGATTTTCTCCCGGCGCTGATCGGCTGGGATAGCTCGTGGCGTCCACTGCGCTCGGACTGAAGGTGGAACGGAGTATAGTCCAGTTGAGTGCACTTCTTACCAAGCACCGGTGCACTGCGGAGAAGCCACATGCACAAAGCTCGCCTTTGCTGGCGTTGCTTCAGAAATACAGTATATATTACTCTATGGTTGCTCCACACTGTACCGAAGCAGCGCCCGAAAACACACTCCCATCAGACAATCGACACACGCCAGCATCAAGATGACGATGCACAGAGGCCATATACTAACAAACTTGTATACAGAGATAAAACACACAGCAAAAATACGTATTCCGCAGGTATAGGATGCGGACGCGGCTGCGGATTCCACAGTAAAATCCAAACCTTTAGAAAAAAAAGAAAAAAAAAAAAAAGAACTTCCAGATGTGCGGTCTGCCGACGCAAAATAAATGCCTGCGGTTGCGAATCTGGTGTATAAATAATTTAAAAAAAATCTCAGTCCGTTTAAAGTTTCAGGTATACGTACGCGAGAGCTAAGTCTGACGGTCGTGTTGTCCCATGATTTGGTGATGTGGATCGCCGAAAGGTTTACCTCTAAATAGTCAATTAATAAAAAGGAAAAGCCGGAAAAGGAAACGAAAGGAAAAGAGAGTAATATGCTGGCGACCTGAAACAACGCAATTGGCTCCGGTTTCACTTGAATCGTTGCGGAATTAAAACAGTGCGTTTTAGAATGAATACCGACCCGGAAAAAAAAGAGGGGGGGGAGGGGGGAATGAAAGTTTACTTTTAAGCCAAAGGCTTTACCTTTTGATTGGGTTCGGCTTTGAATATAGAACAATACTAGCAATATCGGTGTTCATGTATCTTTCATTAAATTGAGAGGCAAGCGGAAATGTTTCTCGCTCGTTGTGCAAGTGTGGAGTATTTTTATCTACAGGATTGAATGAGAATTCAAGGACCAAATGTTTGCTCTCGAATTACAGCGTCCGATGCTGCTTTTTGGAGCTGGGGACATAGCGGCAACCAAAATAATTACAATCCGTTAACAAACTTTTTTTGTTTACTTGATGAACGGGTCATGTTGCAGCTGCAGTTTCATCGACAGTCGTCATTGAAGGGTAGACCAGATTGAACAATGTTGGGAAAGGCAACCATTTTTGAGATGTTATTCATAAATTAGCTTGCGGTTTTTTTTTCTCTCCTGGTTCCTGTCCTTCACGCAAAAAGACCGCTGTAGTTCCTATCCACAGTGATATGCGTAAAAAAGAGATAAATCTGATTTGGGCACTTTGTCATTATCGGAAGCGCGTCCTCGGAAGTGACGACGGCAATATTTGATTTCTACATACACCTACAATCGAAGAGGGTGTGCAACTCGACTGCAGAGTGTTATAACTGACGGCGCCTTGGAGAAGTCCGTGGCTCCGCGAATAAAGAATGTTTCCTACTCGCGCTCGCAAGAACGTGTATTTTTATTTTGGTTATCCAGAGAACGTATAGAGTCATCGCTTCAAAGTTTTGGCAGTTTCAGTCGTCCGTTATTCGCAAATTCATCCCCTAAAAAAATTACTTTTGACTTTTTATTGAAAACGTGTTGACCTCTTGTCGACTCTGATTACTTTCTTTTAACTTTGAGTTTCTGTTGACATGGTCAACAGAAGGTTTGTTGACTTTGTGTTGAAACTTTTCTCATAATTTTCTTCAGCCCGAGTCAAAAAAAAACAAAAAAACTGATGACTTTCTATTAACTTTGTTGATTCTTTTTCTGCTGACTTTCTATTGACACTGTCATCAGAATGACTGCAGACGTTCTGTTTACTTCGTGTTGAAACTTTTCAGTTGAATTTCTGTAGCCAGTGTCAATACAAAAGCCACAGACTTTCTGTTGACCTTTTATTGAACATTGTGCACCTCGACTAGATGTCAAAAGTCGGTAAGTTTCTCAATAGTCTCTGACAAGGTGAGAACGGGAAGCAGCTTCAGTTGTCCCGCCTCCATCGCGAGCATACTACCCTTGACAACGCTTCGGCGTTCGTGCACCTTGAGCGCGCGCGCGTGCAGTCAAAGCACGACGGAAGGCATAGGGCGCAAGCTGGAGGCCAGGCGGTCGAAAGGCATGCCCTGCCGTTCTGACTTTGTAAGTGACTATAGTGACTTTAATGACCATATTAAATTGTCAACGAGTAAAGAAAAGCAAAATATCTATTTGAAAGTGGAGAAACTGCCTTGACTCGCTTCATCATGAGTGGTGCAATGCAGAGAGCGATAATATTTCTCATAGGAGCCGTTTTTGTGGATGTTGTTCTAGCGACTGCGCCGAATTATTATTAGTAGTACTAATGTTTTTATTAAAAAAATATCGTCCATGAACATCGGAACACTGTTTTCCATTTGACAGACTGTCGAGGAGAAATTCAAATACTTGGAACCTTAATAAGTGCTGAGGTGGTCACCGGCCAAATGATTACCTGCAATAAGTAGGCTATATAAGGCTCTGGAGCAGTCAATAGGACTGTGATTGAGGTGTTCAGTGCAAATAAAAAAAAAAACATTCAGGTGTTCAGTGCTTCGCGGTGTTTGTGTTCGTTTCTGATGTGTAGTTATGGGACGTATGTAAATACATCCCACAACTACAAATACCACAAAAACACCATTTACTAAAAAAAAATAAAAAATAGCGTTTTTTTACATTATTTTGCTGTAGCTAATTTGTAGGAGAGTGGAAAGCCATAGTAAGCTTCCAAGACTTTGCTGAATGAATAGCTAAGCTGTAAAGAACTTTTTCTCTTAACCTTCTGTAGCTTTTTAATTGAAAAGCTGTAGCCCTTCAATTGAAAAGCTGTAGCCTTTCAATTCAAAAACTGCAGAGAAGCATCTTGGAGGCGACAGAAAGTCGTTGACTTTCTTATTACAAAGTGGGCCAATATTGAAAAGAAAGTCAACAGAGAAGCTAGAGAAAGTCAGATGAAAATCTATTGAAATTTTATTTCCTCTGATGACTTTTTTCAACAGCTTTTCAACCAAAAAGCATCACGGGAAGTCTGTTGACTTTCATTAGAAAAGTGGGCCAATATTCAAAAGAAAGTAATGAGAAAAGCTGTTGACATTTTATATCCTCTATTTACTTTTTTCAACAGCTTTTCAAGAGAAAAGCGTAAAAACGTTCTAAGGGCTAGCCCAACCGAAGGTGACTGCACATTTCGGGGAACACTTTTTCTTGGAGAGTTGAACGGTCTAGACGGTCTTGTTCATTTTCAGACTTTTTTTTTTTTTTATTCTAAAGGATATGTTCAACGTTATATGAGGTTTCTAATTTTTGTGGATAAGGCATCGTAGTTTCTAGAGTATCCAAGACTTTCTATAGACAGTAGCTGTGGGTGTAAAGTATGTGCTACGAAAATGTGTAGATATGTGCGTGGCCTACTTCATCCCAGGAAATTTGATAGTTCTTCTAGGTCACCCCTTGTCCGAAAACAATACATTGAGTATTAATAATTTTGCGCTTTTAACGAGCAATAATAGTGTACTTCGGAAAGCATACTTTAAGTATATTTTAAGTGTAAGAATACGAGAAGTACCTTGGAGTAAAGATTTTAGTGTGGTGGTGGTGGTGGTGGTAAAAACTTTAATTCAGTATGTTCAGTGATGACGCCCCCCGGGTCAGGTCCCCAAGTCCAAGGCCCCGCAGGCCACCGCTGCCCGTCTCGCCCGTTCGAGCAGCGCTCGCTGCCGCTCGGGGCGTGAGCTGAGTAGAGCGGCCTCCCAGGAGGTCGTAGTGGGGTTAGGAACGGGCATGACTCCTACCCCGACAGGGGAAGGACATGTCCAAGTACAGTGGTAGAGGGAATTTTAGTGTGCGAGCCCTATCGTCTAGAGTGGGTCGAGCGTTGGTGATCACAGCACAGTTCACTCATGATCGAGTACCACTTAAACAAAAAGTGCCCTAAAGCAGGGGACAGATGAGCCACAAAAACGGGCGCCGCGCGGTGATTTCCATAGCAACAGCCCAGGACTCTGTGACGTGGACCTATCACCAACCGCCACGTCACAGCGTCCGCGCAATTTTCCATGGAAACTGCCGCGCGGCGCCCGTTTTTGTCGCTCATCTGTTCCTCGCTTAAGAGTGCGATAAAAGTATATTATAGATACCGAATGTTTACAGCAGTGTACTTAAACTATAGACGCTTTGCAGCAGCTGTGCATGGGCGCCGCCATTACCGACCTTCAGTTTTTGTTTCCTCTTATTCCGTTTACTTCCCTTCGTCATTAACATAGCAGGCCAGGCCATTGTAATTTTGGATTCTACTGTGTCCTTCTCTCCAGCGTTGGTCTTTCTGGAGACTCGTCAACGCCCGTCTTTGGTGGCTCGGTATCCCGGTAGAACAAGAGAAGGTCAGCAATGGCGGGTGTAGTCTGGCGCGTGTGTAAAGCGTCTATATTTCAAGTGTACCTTTTTTAGATATAAATAATCCCGATTAGTGTACATTTAGTGCATTGCTTCGTGCAAAGGGTGCATTTTCTTTAATTTCCGTGTTCGTACACCTACTCCTGTACTCATATAGGCAAAAGCTATTGAGGTTAAGGCGCCCAATGTGTTTGAAACTAATGAACTGACTGTGGGCGTCGGAGCTATGGTCAAAGACGGCGTGGTTATGAATTGTGTTTTGAGCTTATTCTGACCGTGGTTTCCACAGATATAAAAATAATGGGTCAATGTGTCGCGTGTAAAATTAGGGTCGAAGTCGTTTCTCGTAACGATCTTTGAAGATCTTGGGCGCCGCTTTGTCGATTTAGGTCACGGTTGGATCTCTTGATTGCTCTATAATGCAAAGCGCGCAGCCGCGTCTGAAGTCATACGTGACGTCACATGTGTGACGTCGCACGTGGCTGTGGCGTCAGGACCCAATCGACCTGCTAAATCTGGCGAGAAAAGGTTCCACTAAATTTACCAGAAAACTTCCCCGCCAAATTTAGCGGATAATTTCCCCGCCAAATTTAGTCAAAAGTTTTCCACTAACTTTGGCGGGAAATTTTTTTGCTAATTTTAGCGTGTCTATAGGGTCATGACGTCACAGCCATGTGTGCCACGCGTCACGTGACGTGACGTCACACGTGGTGCTGCCGACTAGACCACGCGCACACGCTTGCACGACTTGGGAACGAGCGCGGGTTGATATGAGAAGGCTTTGCGAACGGGGCTTGATAACGCTATACTCCAACGTTGAGCGCAGCGTAGCGCAGTGTAGCGCAGTGTAGCGCAGTGTAGCGCAGTGTAGCGCAGCGTAGCAGAGAACGCCCGCCTTTCATTGGCCGACGAGCAGGAACTCGATGTCTGCGACCAATCGTATACGTATGCGGCTCTATATACACCGGCCGCATTTGCTTCGCTCGACGTTTAAGTATAACAAAGCCTTTAAAGGGGAGGTTTAAGCGTTCCCCAAGGTTTTCTATATGTCTTGTTTTCGTGATGTTCTGACAATGAGGTTCGAAGATATCTTTTTCACGCCCCGTTTCTCAAGACTCTATTTTTCGGACAATAATACACGGGCTGCACATGTTTAGAAGTTAAAATTTTATGCGATGCGGGCTATTTATAGGGGTGGAGCATACATGGGGCTTTTATATTTTTTTTAATATCGCCCATTATAACGACACTTGACGAATTCTCTGAATGAGAGAGTATGTTAATGATAATTTCGGAATGGTGCAAGCTTTTTTGAGATACCATAGCAAGCATTTTTCAAGATGTGCTCTGTAGGAAGTTTATGCGCGTGGTCTATGCACGATGTGCGATCTATGCACCAAGTGTGGTCTACATACAAGGTGTGGTCTATGCACAAAGTGGGGTCTATGCACAAGGTGCGGTTTATGTACCAGGCGTGGTATATATGTACCAGGCGTGTTCTATGTACCAGGCGTGGTCTATGTACCAGGCGTGGTCTACGCACCAGGTGCGGTCTACACACAAGATGTGGTCTACGCACAATATATGGTCTAAGCACAAGGTGTGGTATACTCACGAGGTGTGGTCTACGCGCAAGGTGTGGTTTTGCACAAGGCGTGATCTATGCCCCAGGTGTGGTAGACGCACCAGGTGTGGTATATGCACAAGATCGGTGTTTTATGCCTCAAGTGCGGTATACGCACAAAATGTGGTCTATGCACCAGGCGTGGTCTACACTCACTAGGTGCAGTTTGTCTAACGCATCCCCCAACACTCCCCCCCCCCCCCCCTCCCAAAGCAAACCACACACTCCAGTGCAAGGAGTACGTTTGGTTGCAAGCCCGTATAATCGGACGTATTAACTCTGAACAAGATCAAGCAATTTGTCGGGGAAAATTCACTGATCAGTTGACCCCGAAACAGGCTGCTCTGAAGCAGTGGCTCTCAACCATTTTTGTTTCTCGGACCCCTTGTGTATGGGATGAGATGACGGAGGACCCCGTTCGTGGTGAAGGGAAGCGAAATGTATTATACTCAACCTATAGGTTAAGTATAATAATGAATCAGTAAATGGATATAACTAAGGGCCAGTGTGAATTAGACTTCTTTTGTTGGCACATATACAAAAAAACTCATCCGAAATTTGGAATGTTTCTTCTCAATTTGAGGAAAGATAACTTTTATTCCCGGGCTTAACTAACAAGCCTGGGCTCCGCGGACCCCCAAAATACCTTCGCGGACCCCCATTTGAGTGCCACTGTTCTGAAGAATATAATTGCAGTGAACAATTTTGTTAAGTTTTCCGTTGGCCTCCCCAAATTAAAATGGTCAAACCTGCAAAACCTCGCAGTGGCCTTGATCGAAGCGTTCGCTACAACACGGAATCAAATATATCTGTTTCTTTGAACATACGTTTTCAAGATGAATGCTGGGCAGTAAAACTTGGGTCTTGCAAATGACATATATGTTCCTCCAAAATGTTTTACGACTTTTAGTTAAGCGCTCTATGGGAATGTTCGCAGCACGATAAGCAATATTTAACACCCAAAATCTTAAAGAGAGAGAGGCTTAAACAATATAACGTTACGTGTACCTCAATCAAGAGGCATCTTTGCATATCGCTCTTAGTATGTGGCAGTTCATTTTATATTCATTTTCCAACCCCCTCCCCTTTTCCCAATCTTTTCTTTAGACCACTGGTAAAAAACAAATAGATTTATTTTTCAGGCTAAATTTTCTTTTGCAGACAATACACCAAAATTACGGTATTCGAAGTTTTTGTCGACGAACGTGGCACAGAGTTGTTTCAAACTACGGCAGTTACATTTTTTTTTTGTACAATGCAGTTTATGTTGTCCGTATACTCCTTGATCGACTAGTTGCTGGAAGATGACATGATGAAGTACCTCGCTCACCATGAAGTCAATTTGACAATTGATGCAATCAGTGTTAAAAATACATTTTTAAACCCCCCGCAAACTTTAATTTTTGTTGCTTATGAAAACATTACGTCCACGTTTTGATTGCTTCGGGGCAGCAACGAAATCTGCATAAAATGAAAGAGGAGATGCAAACGCGAAAGTTTAAACGAAAAGTGAAAACAGCCGTTTCAAGTAATAATTTGCTTTATCATCATTTCGGAGACTTCCAGACTCTTGAGTGCGCCGCCGTGGCACTTTAATTAGCCGCGGGGAGCTCAGGGGGACGGTTACTAATTGCCCCAGAATGGAGTCGGATACAGTTTCCAACTTTCGTGGTGGCCAAGAGCGGTGGACGTTAATATTATCAGAAGTCCCGACACACACACAACGAATCTAGTTGTTGCCTTCAAAAGCAATATTGGCGTGCTAAGTAAAGCGGTGTGGGGTTACCGCGTGCAAGGGCCACCGCTCGCCAAGAAGGATGTTTCTTCTTACAAAGCGTGCTAAAGTTAAGGAAATGTTGCAAGCAAGCGAACTGTTTGCAGCGAAAAAAAAAAAACGAGAAAAGGTCGTTCATTACCATCAAGAGAGAGTGCTTCTAAGCCCTGAGCTGCCAGTAACGGGCGGCAGGAAAACTTATAATTGGTAAAGGTCTCGGCCTTTAGTGGTCCCGAGCCAGAAGGTTATTCCCTTTGTCTGTTTCCTGAGTGTCCACACCGCAAGGTGCGGTAACTGTAATTGAACGTTACCCTCGGTAACAAGCAATATATACAAAAAGTACACTAAGTTGTTACTTTTATGAAACACCTCGCCAGATACACTTAAAGCATATTTCTAGCTTACTGTAGGAACACATTAGTGACCATACGTAGTCGACCCGTTGATAACACCGCAAAAATACAAAATACACTACAAGTATACCATAAATACACGGGGGTATACCAAAAAAGTATGCTTCAAGAGTACGTTTTATTTTTGTAGAAGTACAAGATTAGTATACCGAGTTTGCATTGATTTTTACTAAAGGTATTGTTGAGACGCCGGATGCTGTTACTATGGGGAAGTTGCACGCTTCGCTTATCTGTAGCTCCAGATATTTGCTAACGGCAGTGGCTGAAATGTTCGGCGAATTATTTTAATAAAGCTAAACAAATAATTAATTTAGGATGATACAAAAGCAAAACACGAATCACTATTGCAAATATATGTATATGTCGGTCAGCGCCTTGCCTCAAAGTTAATCATGTGTGTTCAAGTAAGAATGTTCGTATTTGAAAAAAAAAAAAAAAAAAGAAATGTCCCTTTACTGTCGGCACTGTTCGATACTATGAAAATAAAACAAACAAACAAAACTAAACAAAATAATAAAGACAGGACAGGACGTTATTTTGATTTTGATATTTTTTCGGTTATTGCTGTAACTTACCAGCACATTTTTCATGCGCTGAATGCTCAAATAATATTTTGAAAGAAAAATGTTTGTACGCTAAGGTTTCTTTTCTATTCATTGTAAAAATGTCCACGAAAAGAAAGTACTGTTTTTTATTGCACAAATTTATGAGCCATTTTACTCTGTGAAGGTGGACGAAGATGTTTAGCACACGACACAGACGTGACGCAGAATTTTGAACAAAGGTACGAACTATCGCCACCCCGAGGAGCAGGAGGAAACCAGAAACGCGCGACGGGACCGCCATCCCGGGAGAGTGGAAGGAAACTAGGCACGCAAGCACTTGGAACGACGACAAAGAGAGGGCGGTGCGAGTTTTTGTTGACGCACATGAAAACTCCACGCAACCATATATAGCCATAACCAGCTTTGCTGTAAAATAAACTACGCACCACCCAACGGTCAGCGTCCGCCCAAAATGTAGCGCTAGCGGCTCGTATGCAGAATGCTAAAGTTGCAGAACTATTCGCGACTACAACTAACTCTAGGTGGCGCCACTCGTTCTCCGAAATGGCGGTTATAGTGAGGGTCGGAGATGCGTGTCACTGCTGAGCCTGTCTAGTGTGCTGGCTTCACTGAGAGACACAAATTATTTCTGGTAATACGAGGAAGCTAGGGTGTTATGAGCGCAGGTCGCCTCTTTATCCTGAAAACAAAAATGATGTTTAGCGTATTACTTAGTCCAGGAGGCACGTCCTAATTCTGGAGTGAAACCGAAACTAACCTCTATTCTGGATTTAATTTCTCGATATGGGTCTTCATTTCGAATTCTTTCATAACTCAAGATGTGTCTCACATCGTAATTATTTAGCAAGAAAGATTGTTCGCGGAAACTTTATTTTGTGGCATACATGGTCGATTCAGGCACTTCATAATATTTTGTAGATTTCCGTGTCCCATTAAAGACAGGGTCTTTTATACACCATAGAGCTAACATAGAATATTATGTGTTTAAAAAATCAGTGCTGATATTTGTGTGTTCTCACTGCCTTTTCTGGCTCAGATAATTGTCATGTGAAATAATGAACTGCGCGGGCCTTTTAATAGGTTTTCAGTATTTAAATGATAAATTTCTTTAACATTATTCCTAACACAGGAATAACGGAATAAATTAAATTTTGCAATATGTCCACAAAACATAAATGAATAAACGCTGTACTCACTACAACAAAACAAAGACGGAATCCGAGTCAGACAGCTGAAGTGTGTTTTTTATAGCTACGCGCGGCACATAGGACTTTATATTGCATCCAGTGTTTGACTGTTTGACTATCTTGATAACGATGTCAGTCTTTCATATGCTAAAAAGAAAAACAAAAGATGATACCTTTCTGGAAAGACTGTTTCGGCGTATTTTTGTGTACATGGCGTTAATTGGTGGCATATATTGCCATTATTTGTATTAATAATATTAATATTAAAATTCAGATATTTTAATACACAATTTTTTACTCTAATATAATTTGTTGCTTATGATCTAATTTCAAACGCGCGAACAAGTATGACGATCAAAAGGGTGCTAATTGTCGTCACTGGTGCCAAATGCAGCATTTTAATTGCCAAGTTATAAAATAAAAATAGTCTAAACCTAATCAAGACATTCTCGATAATATCAAGAATCCATGTAAAATTACATTAATTGTGGCTAAAGTATATTTTGCTATCAAAGTCGTGACTTTTGACAATCGGCAAGAGTTACAAAGTCGCGCCGCCAAAATCCTTCCAGACCAAATGCCCCAAAATAAAAAAATAAAAATAAAAAATATATATACTTTTTTAATTGTTAATCTTAGTATACCATTTAGTTACTTTCATTTATATATCGCGATGTCGTTTTGCCAATCTCAGCCTTTCCGGTTCGAAGGCACGCCTATACCTGCTTGCACGTCTGCTCACTGCAGCGCGATGCGTTGGCGTCGGAAGCCGGTGAAACAGTTGTGAGTTTTAGTATTGGGTATACGAGGGTGAACGCAAGCGCTGTGTGTTTGCGCTAGCGCGTGCGCGCAGCCCAAAAGTGCGGTCTTGCATAGGCGCATCGCGATGAGGCGCACACACAACGTGGGGCACGCAACTCTGACGCAAACGCACAGCGCTTTCGTTTGCTTCTATATGCAATACTAAAACTCTCTAGTAAGGTACACTCATATAGCGGCTGCAGCACTACGTTGGGACAGTGAAGAGTGTTGTTTGCGTTCGGAAATGACATTTTGCGAGCCATGACCGCGCCAAGTTCCGCCGTGCCCGCTGAACAGGAGAATCGGGAGACCCTCACTAGAGTGCTTCCCGTTTCCACCGCGAGAGGGCGAGCAACAAGCGGGATACTCGAATAACCGCTATCATATTAAAAAGCTCTAAGCTATTTTCTAAAATTGAAAAATGATGTCGACCACGAGGAAGGTATAACACAAGGAAGGGGACGGACAACGATGACTTCCATGTGTTCTTCCTCGTGGTTGGAACTGTCTACAACACTCTCGTTTCGTATCTGAAATATGGTGGCCGGCGTGAACTATATCGGGAACGGGGTCCATTTATAACTTTTGATTAATATTACGGTTCGTTCTGAAACTTTGGCATCTGGTCCGAACAGCTATACCGCTACGTTTAGGCGGAAACAGTGCTTTTGGCGATGCGTAGTTTAATTTTGCGATTAAAAATGAGAGACACATTAATTTATTTTTCGGAGCCAGGCTGAAGATATAAAAAAGAATCTTCGGCTTCATGCTTTTTTTTTTAGCCAACTAAGACAAGCAAGTCAAGGAACCTCCAGAGTTGGCGGAATCCCGACGGCTCATATCAAACGCCGGTGGTCGACAATATACATATTAAGTGCTTGCTTGCCTGTTTTTGTTTTCAATAATATTTACATCCCCCTCATACAAACAACGCGACAGAAGGCGAGTAGTGAGTTGTTATCTTCTCAAACACGGCAAAGTTCCGGAAAGCTGCATAAGAGTCAGAAAAAGACGGAAATCCATGTATACCCAGCATAAGCATCCTCCACGCCGACTTGCCTCCCCGGTTTGGTTAGCAGTTACTCAAACACTAACACGGCTCAGATTATTTAGGCTCTGCGGGCAATGCCAACAAACCGCTGGAACGGTTCGTTGGTCTGTCGCACCGTATAAACACGTCTGGGTTTACCCATGAAACGGCTGTCGGTGTTATCACGTGCGAAGGTTGTGGTGTGCGCTATCGGACGTGAACGCACTTCGTTCAGATCCCCACACGACAAGGCGAGGTCACTGGAGCTCCTCAAATTGTAGCAACATCTTTGTTCTTTGAGCGCATGAATCATTGTGGTAATATATTTGTCGAGTTAAAAGATACGATTAACAAAATTTTAGATTTTTACCTTAGCGGCGAAGATGACATATATAAACCGAATAGCACAAGAATGTTGAAAACATTTCTCTCTATGTCTGTTTTTTGGCTGGGGTTGTTTGACATTTGTCGCGTACCATTTTAAGAGCTAGAATATAGATACTGAATGATTTATTCTGAAAAAAAAAAATGACAGAGGACATTTCACGAGTGCTTGTAGATCTCCTAGAAATTTGTAGCACAAAATTTTAAGAACTAGGATACAAAAAGGGCATGATTTATTCTCAAATTTTAAGGATGACTGCTCGAGGGTTATTTTAAGGATTATATTGTTTTCAAAGCACACGCGCTTTGAGTGGATAATTTTCGAGGGGACGTATTCTGCCTAGAAGTACATCGCGCAATGAGCCTTATAGTTTGAAGGAAATTCACTCCATTCCGTGCTGGGAATGTTATTCGGCGAACCTGTGAGGAGTGAATGGCAGAAATTAGGCACATACATTGTTATTATATGGATACATAAAACTACAATGGGTGTGCGAAACCGGCTTCCAATCGGCTGCCAAGGTAAACGATACGTCGTAGGTTTTTCTAGCGCTGTGAAGGCCATGAATGACGCCGTGCTGTTCGATTTAAACGACTATTTACACACCCACACAGCTTGAAAGCTGACCAACACGCAAAAGGCACAATTCACATTGCACTAGTCACATGGTTTTCATGCCTTGGTGGTCACGCAGTAACAAATGCCAATATATTTACATTGTATAATCAAATGAAGTATATAAATCTATTTATATTTTTTACTTTTTTATCTGGTATTTTTATTAAATGTTGGGGATGAATGGGGATTGTGTCGTCCCTCTATTTTTGTTTCTAAGTTTCGGTTTATCAAGAAATGGAGATTGTTGTAAGAACGTTCGCAGATTGATTTCAAGAGTATCCCCGTGCTCCTGATATCGTGGGGCGTTGCTGCAACATGTTTGCAAAAGAAATGTGGACTTCATAAATAATATGACGTTGCTGTAGTTGAAGAGAATCACTCAAAGTGGCGCTTGAATATACATCATGCTACCTCCGTCGACCTCGAAACGCAATATTTCGGGAAGCTCGGGCCAATTTCACATCAGCGTTGTAATTTTTTCTGCGTTAGCTTGTTATCACGAGAGCGTCTTCTTTTTGGATGTGCACGTCGTCGCAATACTGCCCTGCAACCAGTCGCGGTGATTCTCACAATTGCATCGGTACTTTAAATTTATTCATTCATTCATTTAAAATGTCAGCCCGTGAGAGCTGTTACAGGGGTGGAAATCACTACATATAAAAAACACACACACACAGAAAAAAATCTGAACAGTTGCCCAATGAAAGACGCCAACATTATATCATGAATAATCAGAGCAGTGGTAATAAGGCAGAACACTACCAGAAGAAATGGTGCACACAAACGCCTCCATAGACGCAAAAAAAAAAAGAATACACGCACATACGATACGTTTTGTACACTGAAGTGCGGCATTGCAACCTAAGTCAACCTGAGTCAATCCGTACGCGGCCATTATAACGTGTGCCGTAGTAAAAAACTAAAGTTACTCAAAACTTGAGAAGAAACTACGGCGGCGTCCAAAAAACCCTGGTCGCGTTTTTTTTCCTTCTTTTTTTTACAAAAACGGAGTAGATTACGTGTCACTCGGTAGCGCCAAAGGTGGGGATGAAATGATGAGGTTTCTCGAGATTCAAAAGGCTCGAGGTGACGCTCAGAAATGTCCTCTAAGGAAGTGGCTTCGGAATGTTTGCTTCTTGCGCTGTAAGGCCCGTTCACACTATTGCGACCGAGTAAGACCGAGAGAGACCAGACCGGTTTTTAAGCCTCTTGCGATCTCTTAGGACCAGCTCCGCTGCATCGCATCCGGTCCTAAGAAGTTGCAAAAGGCTTAAAAACCGGTCTGGTCTCTCTCGGTCTTACTCGGTCGCAAGAGTGTGAACGGCGCTGTATTCACACAAAGGCCGGTTCACGCACTTCCGTTTGTTTACAACCGAGTGCGTTGTACAGCCTTCGCTTTCCACGCTGGCGCCGAATGAGAGGTAGCCCGATAACTGTATTTAACTATGGAGTGAAAGAAGGATTCGCAGCATTTGCAAGGTCAAGTATACGTACCATCATAAAAAAAAAATAGTCGTTTATAACATTTTTAAGCATTTTTGTCAAGTCTACGGTAAAAGAAGAATGCCCGAAGAAAAACAAAAAAACAGGAGTTTCAGTTACGTCGGATAGATGGCAAGCCAGTGTGTGCTCACGTCGCAGGCGACCCGATGGCAGCACATGGCTGCAGAAGGCGCTTGCTTGCAACCGAACTTAGTTTGTGAGCTCAGCGTTTATAACGTTGGCGTTTACTGAGCGCTTTACTAGAGCCCAAAATCATAAACTTGCCTGAAAATAGCTTCCAGCCTTGGAATTAGAGAACCTTAGGATATTACCCCAAAACTATGAAATTGTATATAGCGATGCCGAGACTATTTGAGGTATGAGAGGTAACTCGCTTTTTCGTTTTTTCGCTTTTCCATTCTTTTTTGACAAACGTCTCGCATAACGAGTAAACTGACTAAACTTTTTTTTTTTATAATCTTTTTTTTTTTCTTTTTTTAACAACGCAAACGCATTGTTGTGTGTTTTATGTTTCTCGTTTAAAACCGCCCTGCCGCATCAACCTCCTCAAGTGCTTGTTATTCACGTCCTAAGGCAATGATCAAAAAAAAGATATATATATATATATAGAGAGAGAGAGATATATATAATAACTACAACTTTGAGTTTATTTCCCGCCAGGGGCCGAGCACCACACGTTCCCAATTTCGACAGGATTCCCAGGAGTGCACTCCCTCTTGAAACAAATAATCGGATGCAAAAATATGGCAATACGAAGATATATACTTTTTTTTTTTTTCGTCACTCACATCGTTTCTTTAAAGAAACTCCTCGGGAATTCCGCAACACATTTCTTTATTTCCTCATTTTCCCGAATACTAAACGTATTCCCCTCTTTCGCCACCTTCTCTACAAAGCAAAAAGTTTCCTCCTCTCCCTTTTTCTGATTGTTTCGCCGAACCGTGAATGGATGGCGCTGCCAGTCCGTGTCTCGGAGTTGTTCGGGTCTGTGCGGTTTCTGGGCCTCCGACCGCACGTTGCATCCGCAGCGCCGCCGTTTTCCATTGCGGATCGAACCGAAACTTTTTCTGTCCTCGAGCGCCAAACGTGATTTCGATGTTCGGCGGGAGCGGATGTGCCTGCCGTAGATCTCAATTGCCGCGGCGTGCGCGTGACTTTACCGCTTTCGTGACGACGGAAGCGTGTTTGATCTTCTTTGGTTCCCGTGCATGAGGTCAACACCGGAACGGTAAAAAAGTTGCAAGGGAAGTGAGGTGGATCTAGGGAGGTTTTCGTCCGTACCGGATATTAGAAACCGAAACCAACAGTCGAAATCGAGGCTGGAAGCGACGGCTGCGCGCGAAGGAATTGCCGAGGTGAGGAAATTGTCCAAGTACAAATCTTTTGGTTGCGGTGATGACGTTTCACACCACAGGTGTCTGGTATGTGCGTTTTACTGTTGCAAAAGGAAGAGGGAATACCTACGTCTCTCTTTACACCGGAGGAAAGGAAATAAGTCAATTTAAGAAAGTCTTATCTTAAATGTGCTGGGAGTTTCTCGCAACGCTTTTATTTATCTCTAATGCTTTACGCAGTCTTGATAATATTGTGGTATCTTTGTGTTGTAAGTTAAGAACCTGAGCTCTAAAGTACTTTGAGTAAAATGTACATAAAGTACTGCTTCAAGTACGTTTAAAGAACTTGGACCTTACTTGAAGTGCATTCTCTGAGTATGTACTTGTACTTTACTTAAAGTATTTTTCTGGTACGTTCCAAGGAAAATACAGTTCTCGACTCGTAGATACATTGCACAAATTTGAAGAAAAAAAAAAAGAAAAAAAAGGCTCATCGCCATATCAAAACGTGCTATCGGCTTTCGAGACACCATCTGGTCGTTTGAGTGAAGTCATGGCGGCTATGAGGCCAATACAGATAGGGGCTCTATTACTTGGCTGTGTTCAATTGTTCATCAGCGAGAGTAAAGCAACAACTCTGTGGTCACTTGACTTTATCCCATATACGCCGCCCTTCCCAAAAATAGATAATCACCCCTTAGGCAATTCATAAAAAAAAAATGCTGTATAGGGGAATGAAAGGGCATCATGTAAGATTGCGTTAAAAGTGCTTTTACTTTACTTTGAAAATACATGTTATTTATAGTACTTTACTTGAAGTGCATTGCTCCCTGTGTACTTATTACTTTACTTGAAGTGTAACCTCTCGGTTACGTTATACTTTAACTAATTTTTAGTTGTACCTTACCCAACACGGTTAAGACTATATTGGGAAAAGTTCCCCCAGTCTACGACAAGAAACAACTATTGTTAGGAGTGTGCAAATGGGTAGTTCTAGCGTCATCTCAATGAAGAGAGACTGTATGTCGTGACTTTCCCTTGCACTGCGAAAACAACAAATGACATAGTATTCGAGGCACTATTTGCATACCCCAAGCTTTTAATTGTTTTGTGAGACTGGTGTAGATTGTAGGTAAACACGCTCGAATTATGAATAAATAATGGCCTGTAGTTTGCGGCCCAAGTAGTGCGACAAAAAATAAATTTGAATCAAATTATGTATTGCCATTACCGAGGTTCGCGGTGCTCAGACTAATTAGAGTTGCTGAAGTTGAGGGCTGTGTCATTTGTGCCTTCCACAGTTGACCGAATTGAAACCGGCTTGTGGGAACAAATAGTGCGGTGTCGCACCTGACTTTTAAAGGCGTATCGAGGTGCTCTGTAGAAATGCATAAGCTTCGAATGGAATACACCTTTGGAGTACAGCAGTGCTACACCACTTTTAGTGGCATTTACTTTCGCGTATCAACCTATACCTATACGAAATATATTGGGCTACCCCATTTCTTTAGTTGCTGTAGTACAAGGACACTGTAACGGTACTGGTTTGTTCGTAGCCTCCACAATGCGGAACATTGGCGCAAAGATATGCGAACCTGCAGTTTCGACGATGGCCTTCTGTCCACGATGCCTGTTGGAACGTTCGTCTTTCGGACATCGATCATTTGCCGACATACGCAAAACAAAATGCAAACATGCGCGTGAAAAAAAAAAAAAAGTATGTGTTGCTTTTGCGAGACAACGTTCCAGCTGTGATGAGATTCCGTGCATGGAAGATTTCTCCCTCGCACACTTTCTTAAATTTTTCTATCAGTTATTAAAAGGTTACGGTTAAACTTTTATTTTATGGATCTGTTGTCCGATTTACAATTGGAATCAAAACACACCTTTGTGTTAAAGGAAATGTGTTAAGTGACTCACGTCCCCCCCCCCCCCCCTCTTCCCCAGAAGCCCCTTCTAAAACTTCAAACACCCTCCCTCCCCCAGATTGGTAATCCTGGAGAAACCATTAACGTGTCCTGGCCGAGCTTTTATTTTTAGGACTATAATGACTGAGAAAACGAGATGGTACTGGTTAGCTAATATGGCATATTGGAGAAAGAAACAACGCGGCAGGCCACTAGAAACAGCGAGCAGACCGAGCGCTAAGATTAAGATTTATAAATGATCTTGGTTCTTGTGTCCGCCATTCACATATTTTGCAATATGCTGACGACATCAAATTGTTTAGGCAGGTCTCATCCATCTATGACTGTGAAATGATACTGGAGGATGTTAATACTGTGCATCATTGGTGTTGCCGCAATTTGTTAACACTAAATCCTAAAAAAACTGTAGTTATGTCCTTTTCTAAGAAACTGGAAATTGTAAGTTTTTGTTATTATCTTGAGAACCTACCTCTGCGTAGGGTTGAATGCACAAGAGATCTAGGAGTATATATTGATTCATCTTTGTCATTCAATGAACATGTTTCCAACATCACAAATGCTGCCTATCGGACGCTAGGTGTTATTTCGAGAATAACACGTGAATTCCCTTCGTCAGCTTGCATATTCATTTTGTATTTTTCATTAATACGTAGCAAGCTTGAGTTTAGTTCTGTTGTTTGGAATTGTATTGGTAATGCAAACCAAGCAAAAATCGAAAACGTGCAGAGACGTTTCTTCCGTATTGTATATGATCGCTATATTGGCCGCAGTGTTTATTATGAGTATAACAGGCTTTTACGACGATGTGATTGTACCACACTAAGCTCGAGAAGACTTGAGCGCGATCTAGTTTTTTTGTATAAATGCGTTCATGGTTGCATTGACTGTTCGACCCTTACATCAGCTATTAGCATATATGTACCGCGAGTGCTTTTGAGGGTTAATCCCACTTTCTCAGTTCAGAAAATCAACCTCTCCAGTCCCATGAACCGCATCCAACATTTTTATAACAGGTTCAGTACAACCAGCATCGACATCGACATTTTCAACTCAAGTGTTCAAGCGTTTAGGTGTTCTCTGGCTGATATTTAACTGTTACCTATTTCCTGTTCCCCCATAATAGATATTAGCTGTTGCATGTGCTGTTGATTTCTTATGTGTGTTTCTTTTGACTCTGTGCATCATTACATAGGCTACTCGCCGTTCATGAGCACGAAAAATAAATGAATGAATGAATGAATGAATGAATGAAGATCGACGGCAATTTTTTTTTTTCTTTTTTAAGTTGGCCCTTTTTTTTTTTTTTTTCGCAAAATAGGCTGATAAAGTTTCGGCACGCTGGGCAACCATCCATTATCCTTGAAAGCAGACGAGGCGAGTGGATAGATAGTTTCAATGCTGCATTCTAGCTTACTGGATTTTAAAACGATCACGCATTTTTTGCACACTTTTTTAACTATTTTTTTTTGTTTGTTATTCTTTCATGAAATAGATATCCGGCACGCAAAATGTGAGCGTTTTTTTTATGTAAATAGATCGTTTTCCGCAAACTCGTTCGCTGTTTTTGAAAAGACAAAAAAAAAAAAAAGAAGTGTCACAAAGTATCTTGATCTGAAACTTCGCCCGCTTTTCGCAAAATTAAAATTGGGCTGAGAAGAGCTGCTTGTTGTGAAGGCGAATTTTCCTTCCACCGTTTTTTTTTTTTTTTTCTTCTTTATTTATATTCTTCACATATTAGAGTTTGTATTGCCAAGTCGTGGGAAATTCCTCATAAACCTAGCTCCAAGGGAAAGAAACAAAATTTAAACGCAAATAACATAAGGCAAGGGTCGGCAACTGGCGGCCCGCGAGGCCATATGATACGGCCCCTGGCACGCTACAAGAAACGTCCACCTTCCTCCCGTCACCCCCCCCCCCCCCCCCCCCCCCACACACACACACACACACTCTCTCTCTCTCGGACTAATGGCGCAAGAAATATGGTTGGTTGCAAACATTGTGTAGTCGGACTTATTCATTTTGAAACAGTACACCCGGGGGCTTGTTTCATGCACGATCATTGTATGCATCCTATATTCGCAGTTGTTGTGCACCAACGTGATGCACTGAGAATAAATTATTAAGGTCATTGTCAATTTTAAGTTTTTTTGTGTTTTTTTTTTCATACACAGAGGCTTGCTTACCCGCGGAGACTCTGGCCAAGCGACTGGTCAGAATTTTAGCATAAATATTATAAGCCATCATTACAAAGAGCATCGCAAGATCTAACGAGCAACACAGGGCATAGCAATTCACTCTGCGTCAAGGCGTTCATCTCCTTCAGCTGATCCCCCCCTCCCCCCTCCCCTTTTTCTGTTTTCCATCCGGTCCGCTTCGTCTATGTTTCGCGGCGATTTTGCCCGCGCGCGGCAGCGAAAAGGTTGGCGGCCCCTGACATAAGGAAAATATATAAAAAAAAATATTATACACACGTTGAAATAAGGTCTATCTTTGTCCCTGTGAGCTATAGCTTGTCCTGTGGCTATAGGTCGCAGGGAAATTCCCTGCGATTCGGAAACGAAGTAATCAGAGCCAGTGGGCCATTCACAAGATTTCACTCTCCTTTTGAGGTTGGAACCTGTCATAGATGTGCCCAGTTTAGGACAACGAGCAAAACAAACTGGAAATGACAAACTCAAAATATCAATGTCACTTTTTTTTTTTTTAAAGTCTGACGTT
This sequence comes from Ixodes scapularis, assembly GCF_016920785.2. Taxonomy (NCBI): domain Eukaryota; kingdom Metazoa; phylum Arthropoda; class Arachnida; order Ixodida; family Ixodidae; genus Ixodes; species Ixodes scapularis. Next base: position 34,969,027 of record NW_024609882.1, read on the forward strand.
TGAGCATTTTACTTGATTTGTTGAGATGATGTGTCCGCGTCTGCCCTCTCCACACCTTTGACAATTAAGACCGTACTTTGTTTCACGAGAATTCAGAGACGAATTAAAAAATCTATACTGCACACAAACACACGCACTAAAATAGCTAGGTCATGGCGCATTCATACCGCTTGATTGGTTCAGTCGATGAAAGCGTACGCACAGATATATGACGAATGCCATGACACTGCTCTTTTAGCCGTGGCCGATCGGCTCCGTCGGCTCGTTGAATCGGCTGCACTCCGACTTTATATTGAAACGAAGTATACAACAATGCGCAGCCCACCCTACCTATTTCTCCCCATCACACGTCCTCGCACGATCACGTCGTCTATGGCAAGAAGCGCTATCGCTTCCTTCTTCCACCTCTTTCGCACCCCCCCCCCCCCCCCCTGCCCCCTCACCGCCGCCGCTGCTTCAGGGTTCTGGAAGGTGCGCCCACAAAAAGCAGTGAACCAAAACCACGTTCTGTGAGAGGATCTCAACCGAAAAGCGTGTATCAGGGTCATTTCCTTGCCGAAAGCACGTCCCGTATAAAAGCTTTCCGCCAAAACACACATCACCTAAATCAGATCTCTCACAAGTGTTCTCTTAAAAGCAAAACTGCTTTTTAAGCACACCCGACTAATGAAAACCTGAATCGCATCTTTCAACAATGCAACAGCTACCGCAGTCAATCGCGACACTCTTCGGATGTCGTTCGTAATTTTTTTATCCAGATATAAGGGAGGCTTCCTTTATGTCTTCACCTCGCCCGGGTTTCTTTCATTAATGAAGAGAGTTGGACTAAGAAAGGGACCGGCAGGCCCGAGGGCTTGTCAGGCCGTACACTAAAACATTTTTCCTCAGGGCTCCCATCATTATCGACGGAAAAAGAAAGTTATTATTACAGTGAGGTCCCGTTAATAGGCACACCTCCATTGTGCCCCGCAAAAGAAGAAACAAACAAAAAAGTGGATTATGTGAGTTGTTCATAATAACAAGACAAAAATGCGTGTATATTCAAAGTTTGTACCCCCTAAACTTTGTCTATATACCGGGTGTTTTTGCGAAAACTTTCCAACATTCCGAAAAATTCGATATGATAGAAAATCAGAAACACTTTTCGGGAACAATGAAATGACGGCCACACCGGAGGTCAGGGACTAATTAGCAAAACAAAAACAATAGCAAAACACAAACGAACTAATTAGCAAAACATTAACCTAATTTTACTCATTTACTTTTTTTAATTAGTGAAACTAACCGCATGATTGCAATTAAAAATCTTGTCGCTGGCTTTACGCGTGTTGTGGTAACTGTAGCGCATCTCCCACGTGCTTCGAGTCTTTGAGATTGCCTGATTTAAGGGTTTTCTATGACGCTTAGCGATTTTCTAATTAGAACCGTATGTTTATTTTCGTCAATTAAAAGATAACTAGTCAATTTTAGAAAATTAGCTCGCTTGTTGGTATGTTTCCCTTGCCAACCCCGACCTGCGAGGTTGCTGGTATATAAGTTTTGTTCCCAGAGTTTCTTTTTTATCTCAACCAGTTTTAGGGATTCGTTTTGAAATCTCAGAAACACCCGGTAAAGTGTCGTTTCTCACATTAACGGGGACCGTATTAACGAGCCATGACTACACCATTAGAGAGTTTTAGGAGACAGTTTGTGCACATTCGATACGGTTCGATAGTCCCTCCGGTACGAACTGCGCATGGGCGGTTTCCTAAAACTCTCTATTAGCGACGAGCGTAGCATATCGTACCAGAAGCCCCGAGGACGGAGCCTCCGCGACAGAGGAAACTGTCGTCTCCCGTTGCAAGCGAGCGTGCGACGCGCGTGTTCAAGGGGCGGTTTCGAACCCATGGATATCCGATTTCCGAAGGGCTTTGAGGAGAGGTCGGGGAGCCCCCATCGCGGGGAGGTACGCCCGGCCTCAGGGCCGTACATATGGGGTGGTGGGCTCGGATTCCTGTAGGCTCGTCTATACGGTTTCGTCGGATGGCGCGGTTCGTGGAACTTACTTCCACGGCCCTTCGCCTTTCCCCTTCAGGCTGCGTGCAGTAACGGGACGAGTGTGGATACTGTGGGGCGCGAGTGTTTCGCGAGCGTTTTGAATAGTTCAGTAGTAGTTTCATGCACTTATGAATAGACGCTCCGGGTGTGCTGGCGGTTGAGAGCACACTGTGTGCTTTGGACGCCCACCTGAAGGCAGGATATATACTATATACAAAAACGGCTGGCAAACTATATGCGTATGTGGACGGCTGGCACTCTATATGCGTGCCAGCCGTCCACCCTGATGCCAACCAGCGGAGTTATTACTTTTTTTTTTTTTATATGATATGACGGGTCATCGGGCTGATCGATCCTTTGGTCATTGTGCGTAGAGATGCACCTGCGCTGCTTCAAAACGGTTCGGTATCTTGGGTGAATTTTCTTGCAGGTGGGTTTCTGGAATGACATGTAGGCCGCGGCCCCCACACGTGCTAATACATCGTGCAAGAGACAGTCTGCAGAAAACCGTCTGCAGTCATGCTCGAAGCTCACGTATATGTATGAGTCAGAAAGCACGCCTTGAAAATGGGTTTCAGAAGTTAGTTATGGCATCATGTCTGTAGCGAGCACTCTGTCTTTTGTATGATGTATGAGCGGTATGTGAATGCGCGGATTTAAAGGGACACGAATCCCCCCTTCATTTTCTCTCTCTCTCTCTCTCTCTCTCTCTCTCTCTATATATATATATATAACTTATAACAGAAAGAATAAACAGAAAGGACGGACAAGGACGGAAAGATGTCCGTCCTTGTCCGTCCTTTCTGTTTATTCTTTCTGTTATAAGTCATCATAACCAACGCGCTCACGTTTAACTATATATATATATATCATGGAAATGGGTGAAGATTGACAAGTGCAGCCGTAGTAATATTGCAAGGGAAGAGGGGTTTCTGCCCATTTCGTTCACCATGTATATATATATATATATAATACTGTTGTTAAAAAAATAAAGGCTTTTCGAAAAAAAAAAAAATAAGCCGCAATGTTTACGTCGTCAGGCCCAAATTTGAGTTGGGAGTGATTCTAAAACATGACTTTACTTCGGACGTCGACCAGAAAAGAGAGGCGTGTTTTGGGAACAGCTCCTAAAAACACTTAAATATTTTTTTATTATTTTTTTTTATTTCATTGCTCGGTTAGGACTAATTATCCCAAAATAATCCCCCCCCCCAAAAAAAAAAAAAAAGAACAACAGTTCATCGGAGGTATAGTTATATTCATGAGCAGATCCCAAGGTCTACGTGGCAAGCGAATAATCAACAATTTTACAATAAATAATACGTTAACATCTATAAAATAGCTACTACACTGCACCCCCCCCCCCCCCCCCCCACACACACCTTCAGAAAAAAAAAAAAGAAAGCACCTTCTGTGCATTATTGTTAACAACATACTTGTTCCAAGCTTGCCACGATACATAGCTTCACTTATCCCGCTAATTCATTTTTACCTAACACCGGAGTTATTTTTATATTTTTTTAAGTATGGCATTTTGTTTCTGGGCCCCTCTGCTGTGCATGCGCCGCTGTATACCTTCATCTCAACACATAATTAATTTCGGGGGTGCCAACCGAAGAACCATCTTGGATGCAACACCGTGTAGAAGCCGTTAACGCGTGAATTGAGTAGTTAAAGCTGCAGTATGTGACGCGCCATCTACTACCCAAATTCGCGTAAATCTTAATTTTTCTTCCTTAACTTTTTTTTGTTGTTGTTTTGTTTGAACTCGGAGTAGAGAGCACTTAATTTACGTCTCACTAGAACGGCCTTGATATATTTTCTAACTCTGATGGTAAAATGTAGCATAATTTATGCACCACCGTTTTTCCGAATTAATGCGGAAGTAGCCCTACTTCCTTGCTGGTTCGGCCACGATTTGTAAAAAAATTAGGCAATATGAGCCGTTTAATTTACGCATTAAAATTGGATCGTAACAAAACAGAGCGTACTAGGTTGGATAAGCGAACGTATGCGTTGTGTGAACGGTGAGAGAGAAAAGAAAAAAGAAGGAAAGACAAAAAAAAACACAAATTAAAATTGCGTGTTGATTCGCAGAGTGTCTTATCACCTACACCAGTTGTATTACCTTTGCAACAAAGCTTTCATTAAACAGAATGTAATTTTACACATTCTGAAAGAGTTTTTATAATTGACGTACTATGTGCCCCCTCCCCCCCCATTTTAGAAAAAAAAAACAAAAACAAAAAACAGTAACAACAACAATGAGCGTTTGGTGATGTGCCAACAATGGCACATCACCAAACGCTCATTGTCTGGCCAAATGTAACACTAGCGGTCCGGACCAAATGTGAAAGTTTTAGAACTAGCCGTTATCTATACTCATAAGATATAAGTGATTTTTTCTTAAAGTTCAGCGGGAAAACGGGCCTCAATATCGGTAACTGGCGGCGCCATTCAGCTCCGTGTATTCGAGGCCCTGTCAGCCGCCCTTCTCCTAGGCCGGGCGCAAGTTCGTCTGCTTCGTTTGCAGGGGTTGTGGTGACGTCAGAAAGGCGCCGCGCTCTGATTGGCTCTGATGGAAGGATAGTGGGTAGACCTCAAAGCAAGCAGCCTTGACGTCTACCCACTATCGTTCTATCAGAGCCAATCAGAGCGCGGCGTCTTTCTGACGTCACCACAACCCCTGCAAAAGAAGCAGACGAACTGGCGCTCCGCATTGAAATTTTCCGAAAATCACGTAACTCTTAAAAAGATAACAGTTCTGAAATTTTTGCTTCTTGTTCGGAACGCTAGGGCTACAGTTGGGCAGAAAATGACTGTTTGGCTATGCGTAATTTATTTATGCAGTAAAAATATATATATATTTAGAATTTTTTTAGGGGCATTTCGTGCTTTTAGTTTTGTTTTTTGTTGCTTCATTCACTCTATTATCTTTTCGTCCCCGCCTCTATTTTGAGTACATTGGTTAGCTATCAAATGCACTGAAGGCGTGCTTTGATCCCTAAATCAATGACTGATTCCTAAATTGAGTTAGGCTTCGTATGTAATGCGAATCTATCCGCCTGTGTTTGCCGATTGCTTTTATCGGATTAAATTAAGTTTCCTCTCAGAAAACATCAAGCGCGGTATTGATTATTCCTAATAAATATACCCTTCAAACAGTTTTTCTTAAAAAAAAAAAAATAACTTCCGGCGGTTAACCGTCCACGCTCACAAGAAACATTAGGAAACTTTTTATGCAACAACCGTGATCTCGGTAGAAAGCAGTTGCTACTGAGATCACGGTCAGTCCGGCGGAAAGTCAAACGTTTTATTTATTTATTTATTTATTTATTTGTTACTGACACAGAACCAAACTGTCACAAAAATAGGTTGCACCAACACTTCTTTTTTTTTTTTTAAGTATTCTCTACGGCTTTCGCCAAGGTTCTGCAGATTTTTCAGGCAGAAAACGAATCCCATGGTAATGCAAGAATGCTGGTTTAGAAGCGAAGAAGTCTTCTGTTCACTTTTGAACATTGCCGAGATTGGCGATGTGTTTATGAAGCCATGTGTGGCAATTCCAAAGGTTGATGCATAACGAATGTGCAGGGTGTGGCAAGTGAAACAGACACATCACCTTCTCTTGCGCGTCGCATTACGTTACCAATTGTCTATTGCTGCTGTCTTTCATTAATAAGACGAAAAAAAAAGCAGTGACGAAGGTTGATATTGTGGAGCAGTGGTTCTCACCCATTGATGTTTCGCGGACCCCTTGTGGATCAGCGGTGATAATGGAGCACCCCGTTCGTGGTAAAGGGAGGGGAAAGTATAAGTTTATTATGATAGTGATTTAATAAATGAAAATAACTAAGTGCTGGTGTGAACTAGACTTCTCTTATTGACATATGCGCGAGAAAACTTACCCAAAAATGGGAACGTTTCTTCTCAGTCGGAGAAAAGATGTCTTATTTCGGGGCTCGACTGTGGAGGGTGGGCTTCGCGAACTTCCATTTGAGAACCACTGTTGTAGATGAACAAAGATTAAAAAGACAAGCACCCAGAGTATTGTCTCAAATCTCTTACAGACTGCCGAAAGGTATGCAGGAAAAAAGATATAACAAAACATAAACAAAGAGGCTGTCATGCTAACTTTCAAAAAATATTGACAGGCATAGTGTGAACTTATTAAAAAAACAAACACCCAAATTATTGTCGGGGGTCTTTTACAGACTGCCGAAAGTTACGCAGAAAAAAAAAATATAACAAAACATAAACAAAGAGGCTTTCATGCTAACTTTAAAAAAATATTGACAGGCATACTGTGAACTTATGTTGATACTAGTATTACAAATTGTATTTTTGTATATTTTGTTAACAATACCGGGTACTGCACCGGCGCCCTATCGCGCACGCGCGAAAATAATGAGTGTGAATCTGGTGAACGATAGTTGCCAAAAGTATCTGTAAGTTTGTTTTTCGATAAAGTTTGCAGCTGGATTCTGTTTTGTTTTTGTCTCAAAAAACGTAGCGTATCAAGTTATCGTATATACTAAAACTTTGCTGAAGTATTTTTTTTGTTTGTTATTTTACAAAGTTTAAGAAAGATCATCGTATCCATGCGGGTTAGGGACTATCGCTATCGGAGTATCAAAAAACAAACTTTACCAAAACTTTTTAATGACGAACATTCCAAACTTAAGTCTACTTCGCGTTCTTGCCTCCTCAGAAGTCTTATGCAAATCAACATCTCGCCGTTTTGGATTTCCGTGATTTCCCTCTCGTTAAATCGGGGAATCTCTCCACCGACCATTTCTTCCGGGGCTTAAAGCAATATCGAGTCGCCGGATGCGTAAGAACACTTTCTTTTTTTTTCTCGCGGTACCAAGATAAGTTAGAGGGGCGAAGGCGCCTATCGACCGTGAGATGGTGACGTCAGTCGGAGCGATCTCAAATACATCGATTCTAGTAACGAGCTATTTAATAAGCACTCACGTTTCAACCTAAAGAGAAGCAGACATAGCAAAAGATATGTATAAAAAAGAAAAGAAACATGAACGGGTTCGCTTTCTCATTCTTGACGGAAATGCGTTAAATTGACCCCATCTGTTAAAGAGGGAAATCACGCGCGCAGCGCCGTAGATTCGTCAACGAACGAACTATATTTCAGTTCGCCCAACATATACACGCGAAGTCGCTTTTACAATTTTGTTTTCCAATTATTTCGTAGATAACTACAATTAGTAAAACGTTTCAGTGGTAACCGAATTACAGCCCTCTTCGTACCGCATTACCGGAGCCTTTGAAACATGCTTTCAAGCGCGTGCCCGAATGATACCGTGACCGCGGGAGGCGCGCTTAAAAACATGCTTCAAAGGCTCCGGTAGTGCTGTACGCGGAACACGGTAACGGTTTCCTAAAAGTCCCTATTATTGCCGCGGCCAAACCGGTCAAGGAATTTTACCACAAACGAATCGTGCGTCATTTACTTAATACCATCGTGTTTTTTTGTATGTGTGGCGGTCGAAAATAAGCATTGCACATGCATTAACGGTACTTATACAGTATGTGTATTGAAAATAGACACTCAGCACATACACTAGTATTCAATGCACACAGCACCATTTACTGGCTTTCGTGGGTGAGAAGTGCGACTTTATTGCATTTTTAATCTAGCATCCCCTTGGTGGGTTTTTGAGAGCTTTCTGTTAATTCCTTATGCGTGCATGCACGCACTAGTATTTACCACTCTAAAAGCTGGACCATGGATCACTTCTACATAGATTGCCCCATATCTTCCTTAACAATTTCCCATAAGCGATAAACTCCCGACTGCTCGGCCGTGGAATGGCCTGTGTGCGAATACATTATTTCACCTCCTGTTAAGATCACTCCACACTTGACAAACACGGTAAACGCATACTTCTTGCTTAGCAAATTATTTAAAAAATATTGTAAAAAGTCTACCAAGCACTGCAATGAACGGGCCCAGCAACGCGTTTTGGAGTGTCTATAAAATCCCTTTAAATTTAACCGCCCCTTAAATTTAACAACCAAGCTTGCGATAAAAGCATTCTAGGCTTTCAGGTCTGCATTTTAGCGAGAGAAGGAAATGCCTTGCAAGCTACCGCGCTTAGCACAAGAAAACCGCAAGGGTACACAAATACCCCTTCCATCGGTGCCCTATTCCCCTTTACGTTGCCCCTTTTTGCTTCATTTTACCTCACAACAAAGTACTGTCACACGAGCTGGCAAATTCCAGAAGTCCTCTTGTGAAACAGGCAAGAACTGACAAGTTTTGAAACAACTGGTGCTCAGCCCACTTGTGCTGTCAGCTCGTTCCCTTTGATGCCACTTCCGCAACGCCCACGCGATAAAATCACACGCAGTGCTGAAACAACACACGAGACGTCAGTTTCGCGTCATCCGTGAGACAATGCGCGGTTTCCAAACTCAACCTTTTTCTTTTTTTGATAGCGATGTCTATGAAACGCAGTGCGTATACGTGCGATTCCACCCCGCCGAATAAAGCGTTTTGCTTGGTTATTTCTTTCCCCTGAAATTGCGTTACGATGCCCGAAAGCTATCATTCGTCGTACCATATCATACTTCAAATTTACAACTAAAGGTCCATCTTAATGCCTAAACAAGTCGACTACATCGTAATGCTTCTTTTTCTTTTTTCTAAGCGTGCTTTGTTCTACTTGTGAACGCGTGCAGGCAGGGTCTCGTCATAAAACTGCAGGTTTTTCGAGCAAGCTGCAGTGGAACGCCAGCGCTGACGTCATTAGAAAGTTGTAGTTGGGGGAATTCCAGCTGGCGGTCGGGTCATCTATTAGCGGAAAGTGCGCTGTCTGCGAAACCCAGAAATATATCGCTGAAAACGCCGAACGTGCCGCGCACGTGAACAGGTGCTTCGTTCTCGGGCACGAGACCGAGGCGAAGGGAAAGGGGCAGGGGGAAAAAGAAAATAATGAAACAAGAAAGAGGGATGCAAGAAAAAAGAAAAAAAAAAAAAAAAAACAGGGAAAGGGGAGCAGTGGGGAAGGAAACACGAGAGAGGAGAGCAGGGGAAATAGAACAGCGGCGAGGAGAACAAAGGGGAGGGAAACAGGCGAGAAGGGAACAAAGGACAACAAGAAGAGAGCAGGGGATAAGGGAACGAGGGAAAAGGAAACAAGGGAGAGGGTAATAGAGGATAAACATGAAAAAATAAACTGGGGAGAAGGAAGCAGAGAACAAAACATGGGGGGAGGGGGATATGGAAGCAGTGATCAGGGGAGAAGAAACATGGGAGAGGTAATATGGAAGAAAGGAACAGGGGAGAAGGGAACATGCGAGAGGAAACAGAAGACAATAGTGAAAATGAAATGGTGCAAAAGGAAAATAAGGGATGCGCGAATGGGGGAGAGGGAACATGGAAGAAAGGAACAGGGACGAAAGGAAAAGGGGATAAAGGAACAGGTGAAGGGAAGAGGGAACGGTGTAGAAGAAAACCAGGGAGACGGGGACGGGGGAAAAAGGAAGAGGGATGATAGGAAACGAGGAGAAAGAAACAGGGGAGAAGGAACATAAATGGGGAGACAGAGAAGAAAAAGGGAGAAGGAAAGGAGAAAGAAAGAAACATAGGGTAGGAAGCGGAGGAGAAGGGAACAAAAGAGAAGTGGTAATGGAGATGGTGCGAAAGAGGGATAGGTCATTACCCGTGTTGTTTGGGCACTCTGTTCTGCGTGTGGTTCCCCCTTGCACGTCGACGGGTTCGCCGCAGAAGTTGCTGGGCATTTGGGTCTGCTGCAACTGCGACTGAAATAAAACGTGGCGATTCATTACGCTGTTCAGAAAGGTGAACTACGGGCGGGTAGGTAGGTAGGAACGTTTATTTCACTTTTTTTGCATTAAGAAATGCTGCGGTGAAAGGGTTTAGGGTACAGGAGCGGAGACAGGGGGCCTCCATTTTTTGTTGGCCCGGTTGGTGCGACGGCGTCAGAGGATAGATGTGCGGTAGGTTCAGTCATGGTGTTTCGTCAGGGCTCAGTGTTGGAGAGCTGAATTCCTTGAAGCCACGGGCCGACAGGGGAAGCTGCAGGGTCCTGGATGTACGCGAGCAGCGATCGCCAGAGTTCGATAGCGTTCACTTTAGGGAAGGAGGGGTCCGGGCAGGCGCATGCATGCAACGAAGTAGGCCTGAAATTCTGCTGGATGGTAACCAAGCTGCGGGTTCGAGGCTCCGAGTATAACGGGCAGTCTCAGAGTAGGTGCTCCAGATCAGCGTTTTTATGGCACAAAGCGCATGTACCAGGAAGGCTGGTGGTAGCAGCACCACTGCCCTTTTCGCGATGGCTGCTGCTGTGCTGACGGAACCGCTGTAGGCAGGTAAGGGGTGAGGATGGTCCCGGTCTGAATTCGGCGGAGCGTGACAAGCTGCCGGCGAGAGAAGAGTTGAGAAGGAGGGAAGGGTGTAAGAAGGGGATTGGCGGTAGCCAAGAGGTAGGCTCTGCGGTAGTGCCGTGCCTCGAATATCTCTTCCGCTGGGTCGGGTGGTAGTGCACGGGACTCTATACTTGTTCGTGAGGAAGGCAAACTGCATCTTCGGATCTTGCTCTGGCCTGCACGGATAGTAAGAGCGCGCTTGCGAGGCGGTGAGCTTTTTCGTTGCCGGGTATTCCGGGGTTTCCGGGTACCCAGTGTATTGTGAGATCGTGCCCGAGAGCACGTAAGCCTTGCACGGAAAGTCTGAGCTGCTCAACAGCAACGGTGGTGTGCCGAACATCCGCAGAAGCCCGATGTGCAGCTTGAGAATCTGTAAAGAGGTGGAAATGGGTCTTGGTGTTGCTGTTGTTGGAGGAATCGTTTGCGAGTCGGACATATTCAATGATAGCGTGCATTTCTGCTTGCGTGCTGTGGACGGGTTCCGTTGAGGCATGATAGAGTCGCCCTTGAGTTGACGTAGTGGTTTCAACCCAAGCCGTGGCAAAATCCGTTTGATCTTGAGGACAAGCGGCGTCCGTGTAGACGATGCGGATATCTTCTTCCAGGCAGGCGGTTTGGGTCCACTTGATATGTGTCTTGACGAATGTTCGTCTTCGTTCTACTTGCTCGGGGGGCATATGCTGTAGCAGCGGTGTGGAATCGGTGAGCATGACGTGCTCCTAGGGCGGCGACAGTTGTGGGAGGTCTGGAAGGTTGGTAATGTCATGTCCAAGCATGGCTAGCGTGTGTCTGCCCGCGTGCGTGGATCGAAGGCGGGCCTCTTGTGTGTGAAGGTGTGTCTCAAGAAGCTCTGTGAGGTCATTAATGCCACTGCAGCTTTTCAGAGCTGCTGGCGGTGTGTAACGAGGGAGCCCAGTGGTTATTCGCCTTGCCTCGTGGTTGAGGTGCTCTAGGGCTTAAAGCTGCGTCCGGGTGACGAGGTGGTATGGAAAACCATACATCACTTTAGCGTGAATAAAGGAGGTGACAAACTGGCGAAGTTCCCGTTCTTTTACCCCCCTGTTACGGTTTGAGATTCTGCGCAGGACATGTAGAACCTATTTAGTGGTTGCGACAGTACGGTTATACCAGGAGTTTGCTGTACATTTTTCGTTGATGAATATCCCGAACAATCGGATGGAAACTTGGCGAGCGATGGGCTGCTCACCGATTGATAAGCTGATGTTGTCTTTGTCGGCTTCCTTGGCTTTGGTATGTCTGCCCCCATGAACCACGACGAACTCAGTTTTGTCTGGTGCCGTAGCCAAACCCACTTCCATTGAGTATGCATGTATGGTGTCGAGTGCCGCTTGGAGGGCTTCTTCTTGTTTGCCTAAGCATCCCGTATGGGTCCACACTGAGACATCGTCTGCGTATATGGCGTGTTCGATGTTCGGAACCTTTGCCAGCCTTGCCGGTAATTGGGACATTGCTATGTTAAACAACGTGAGGACTATCACGGATCAATGGGGAACCCCGACCCCGTTGTGGTGAGTGCTACTGGTTTCTTGCCAGATTTGGGCTTGGAATGATCTGTTCTCTAGGAAGGCAGCAATAAATTTGTAGATCTTTCCTTTCAGTCCGAGATCACGAGCTTTGGCTAGGACCATGTCATGAGGGACGCCGTCGAAGGCTTTTCAGATATCCACTGCCACCACGATTCTGGAGTGTGGGGAAATATTTGTCCAGGACAGTTTTTTTGAGGCGAAGAAGGACGTCCTGAGTTGATATACCAGAACGGAAGCCACATTGGGTAGGATAGAGGAGCTGTTTGTCTTCAATGTGCCAGATCAAGCGAGCGTTCACCATGCTCTCTATCAGTATGCAAAGGCAACCAGTTAGCGAAATAGGCCTGAGGTTCGTAAGAGAATGTAGGGGTTTTCCGGGCTTCGGTGTCGGCTTCACAAGAGAAAATTTCCATGCCTCGGGTAGTTTGCCCTCGTTCCAGATCTGATTGATCTCGTCAAGAAGGGCGTTTTTGTAAGAGTACGGCAAATTGCGGAGGTGGTCATAGGGTATGCGATCGGCGTCCGGCGTGCTCCGCGCATTTGCGTGTTGGAGAACGTGGTTGAGCTCTGCCATGCAGAAAAAGCTGTCGATCGCATCGTCATTATCCTTAGTGTCATCTTTGGCGTAGGTGTGTTGGGTAGGTATGGAAGTTTGTGGAAAAAAGCTGTCGGCAGCTTTCTCGGCAAGTTCTGCCGTGCTGATGCTCTTCCTAAGTGCAACTCTTGCATTTCATCGTCTTACGTTGGCCGAGAAGCGAACGCAGAATGCCCCGCATCTTAGAGAGACGAGTATGTCCGCTGATATGCTCGCAATTCTGCATCCAATTCTCCGAAGCCAAGTCACTCGTGTAACGCTCGATTTCGTTCTGAATCTTCCGGAGGCGTCTCTTGGTGCGCCGTGGTTTGCCCCTCTTGTGGTATGCAGCCAGGAGGCGAAGCCTGCGGTCCCAAAGCGCCAAGAGGTGCCGATCAGGGTCTGGGTGATCTTGTGATACTCGTTGTCTCTTGGTAGCCGCCGTCTTGGCCTCATGGAGTTGCTGGGTTAGAAGCTCAATGCTCGCCTTAGGAGGTTCTTCATCGAGTGCAAGGCGATATTTGTCCCAATGTGTAATGTGACTGATTCGAGTACCGGTAATATTGCGTCGCCTTGCTTTGGAGCCATGTCGAACCCGGATGCAGATTGGGAAGTAGTCGCTTCCCAAACAGTCCTCCAACACCGACCACGTGCACAGTTTGGGTAGAGTTGCCCTAGTGAGATCAGGTGTTGTATCTGCCTGGCGCCATGTTTGGCCCAATCGTGTATGCATCTGGGGTGTGTTAAGTAGGGAGAGGTCATATTTGGAAGCGTCTTCCATTATCCGTTTCCCTCGAGCACTGCATGAGTCGTAGTTCCAGGCTACGTGCTCGGAGTTAAAGTCCCCGCTTAGCGAGACTTGATCCTGTGGGTATTGCCTCTTAAAATGAGGCAGAAAGCTGAGATCGATAGGGAACCGTTTGGTTTTATTCCGGGTATTTTCCGGTACGATGTAAACTGAGAAGACAAGGATAGCTCGCTGTAGCGTAAGCTTTATCCTGCACCCTGTGACTCTAGTAGTGTTAGTACACCGCGGCTAGCTGTCGATTTGAACATGATCACTGTGTCTTTGCACGTACAGAGCTGTCTTTGTAGGATCTGCTTGATCCGCGTGTGGCGAATAGCCGTCGTATCCCGGCAATCGCAATAGTGGCCCGTTCACTTCTTGTAGGGCCATTATGGTGGGTGTGTCGTTCGCGTTTGCTACTTGAAGGCGTGCTACAACGTCTGCCTTCTTCTTGCGCAGCGTACGGCAGTTCCACTGGATTACGGTCAACTAGGTCAACAGTTACCACAGGGTTTCAGCGCTAGTTCGAGCACATTTCTTTGCCTAATGTTTGTGCTAAAACGAACTAAATTAATGCGATATTTGTAATTTTATGGCCTAAGCGAACAACGTTTAAGCGTTTGGCTACCGTGTAACAAACACCATTACAGCCTGTGTACTGAACTTGAATGTGTGCTCTGTCCTGTGTTCACTGGATGTCGTCATAAATAAACGGCACTTAATACGATGCATTTTGGTTACTGGAAAGGTGGGGACTTCATAGCTTTATCTCAGCTCTGGCGCATGGCGATACATGGTGCTACATATTCCGGTAGAACAAATACTGAAGTACACCATTCTTCGAGCTTGTTAATATGCCGTAGAAAAAGTGCAACAACAAACTGGTCAATTTGTCCTGTCACCAAAAGCGCTCTCCAAAAAAAAAAAAATATATATATATATAATAAGAAAGCACCAGGTTTTAAAGTGTTATGGTGCACTTAATTAACCAAAACACTGAATCAGTTGCCGCTCTGCAGCTCCAACGCCACATAACGGGAGCAAAAGGAAAGAACAGATATGGGAGAGATTAGGTTATAAGAGAGAGCGTTTTTCGATGTACAGCTTATACACGATGGAAGCGCAATAGCACAAAAGGATAAGGACACAACAAAGAAACGCACAAAAGAAAGAAAGGGCGCTATTTCTTTTTGTGTATCTCTGGTGTATCCTCGTTACTTTGAGCTAGTGCACTTCCTACTATATATCATCAAATGGTTCAGGCCTCCACCTTAACGAGTGTATTCAGAGCAATTAAATTCGAGGAAAGTCTTCTACGTAGCGCGGTCCGTTGGGAAGTGCGTCTGTTCACGCTTTAGAAGTAACGTCCGGCTGTGCACTTTACAGGGCAACACTTTCACCTGCACAAGTGTTGTGATGTGTGGTCGTACGTACGGAACAACGTGGACAGGCGAGTCCCTCTGCCTAACAACCTGTCAGCCAAAATTCACAAACAACTGCCCACTGTATTGATTGACTCAAGGCGCCGGCAGTCATTTCGACATAAATACGATGAACGTCGTTGCTATTCCTAACAATCGGCGATATCGATCGTATTGAGACACACTCGGAATCCACCTGGCTGAGCTTCCCATAGAGAAGTGAAGCAAAAGAAAGCATTTCCCCATGTTGACTCGCCGCCACAGTCTCTTCAACGCGTCGTGTTCGTGGTGTTTTTTTTGTTTTTTTTTTTGGTGGCCGATTGTATAGTTTTTTTAGGAAAATACAAATAAGCCGTTCCTCAATACAGACATAGGAGAGTAAATTGGTCGGGGAACATGTTGTTCTTGAACGACCGTAAACGTAGCGTATTTTCTATTATCGTTACCGAGGCGGGTGCTTCTTTAAGGGGTGTCCATTAAGGCTCACCGCCTGTTACTACCGTGAAGTCGTAAACACTGGCTCGCCAGCTCGTCTGATCCGTGATTACTACATCCCCCGCAACGTCGTTACGCACCTCGGCGAAGCCGTACGTTACTGCGGACGAGTTCGAGTCGTCAACAGAAGTGTTCCTCACGCGCATGCGAGGTTCATTGGCCTCCTCGTCGCGACGTCGTCAGTATCGTCTGCGCGGTTGCCAGCCCTTCCTGTTAGCCACCTTGCCAGCTTGCGGGTTCGAACCCCGGAGTCCGCAATGCGAAGGGGGCGGGCGCAATGTGACGGGGACACATCTAAGGGCCTACTTTTGCTTTTCGTAGCTAAAAAAGAAAAAAAAAATGAAGCGTTATGTTTCCGACGTTCTTGTCAAAATAATGCGTGTTGTTTCTGGGCACTTGTATAGGATCCGTAGAATAGCAAGTGTTTTTCTTAGGAAAAAAATGTGTGTAATACACGTGGTGAATCCAACCTTCGATATGAAATCTCGTAGTACGGCATGTGCGCAAATTATGAAAAGATAGAAATTGAATAAGATACTCCACAAAATTGCTAATAGTATCGCCTCTGGAATGATGTACGACGACGTGGGAAAATTAAAAAAAAAAAACTGTGCATCTTTTATGATCCTAACTATAGTAGAACAATTAAACTGATATGTCATTTTGATAAAACATTGTGGCGCCACTAACACCACTAACAAGAATGGAACTTGAATTCAACAGCGGGTCAGTCTGTTAGTTATAGACATTTTTAGCGATCTGATTGCTTTTCAACATAAGCTTGTTTCCGTTATTTACACACAGCTGTGACCTTGTTTTGTGGCCCGCATATATTCTTGATGACGAGCGGTGTACCACTATTAAGGCCCTGTGCTCTTTTTGGACCCACACACACAAAAGCAATTATATTATTATTATTATTATTATTATTAGTATTTATAAACAATACTATGTCGGTTCTAACACAACCGCGAAGTCGAAGGCGCATTGAGACTTTTTTTTCTTCCAAAAGCATACACAAATTATGGGAAAAGATGTAGATGCTATAATATGTTCCACATTATTTTAATACTCAAGTTACGGGAAGCACTTCAGCACTTGGACTCGTTGAAGCGAGTAAAATATGAGTTAGAAGAACGGTGTCTTAAGCTGTGTGTATAGTTACAAATACGTTGATTATGGTTTCTGAAATGTTTCTTTATCTTTTTTTTTTGTTCGTTTTAATATTGGCATGCATGCATCCATGCTTTGAAATTATGTAAATGCAGCATGCTGTTACAAATCTTTTCGGTTAACTGTTTTTTTACACGTTTTGAGCGATTTTTGTAAACGTGATTGGTAGACTTTTCTATCTTACTAGGAATATATATATATATATTTTTTTTATATTTGTCTTGATGAAAATTATAAAAAAGCATGAAAAGCTTTTTTTATGAAAGTAATCGTGTAATTTTAAGACTAACTGTCACCGCGCATATTTTTTAACTATTTCCTTCTGAAAAATATAAAAAAGCTTTTTTTTCCCCTTAAGAAAAAACAATTCTGTAAAAATGTGTGCCCGTCTTTATTTTTTTATTTTTTTGAGGAAGTAAGCTGGGGCCTTAGGCAGTTCGCTCCTGCTTCCGATACGACTAATGGTGAATTCACCTGGTAGATCTGGCGCGCTCAAAACCCGCTCCTTTTGGGGCGCGCATCTTCACCTCGCGGATTCGGATCAAGTTGGCCATCTTCAGCTCGCAGATTTGTGGCAGCGCGAGCTCCGTGGAGCGCGTCAAAGAGCGGCGAAACCGCTCCGTGGAATTCGGGCGAGCTCTCCGGAAATCGGCTGGTGCTCGGTTGCAGCGCCCTACGTCACTTCCTTTCTCGGCGCCTGCTCGGCAGGAGTGGATCGCGCTGTTGTGCGAAATGGCGTCGAAGGTGGGACCGGACTTGCGTGCGTCGGTGCTCCTGCTATGTGAAAGCGATGATTCAGAGAGCTCAGACAGTTCAAGTTCGAGCTCAAGCAGCAGTTCAAGTTCGAGCTCGGGCAGCAGCTCCGGCGAATCGCGTTCGCGGCTACTTTGCGAACGAAAGTTCACGGAGCTCTTTGGACCTCGTAACAAGAGACCCAAGATCGAGGATTACATCGAGCGAACGGTTCACGTCTACTGGGACGAGGAGGTAAGCGATACGTCTCGTACTTCGTCTCATATCTGTTCGGTTCAGCATGCGTAAGCAAATAAGCCCTTTGCTTCCAGTTCCGTCGGAACTTTCGCATCTCGAGGCGAACAGCCTACAAGCTGATCGACGAGTTTGCGGCGTCTCCTATGTACCCCCGCTGCCGATCACGGAGGATCGCCAGCGAAGAGCGCAGAGGAGCACCTGCTGTCATTTCTCTGGTGAGTACTTGACCGTGGTTCTCCGTGTTCACTCCCATCGATTTTTGTTTTCATTCTATGTACACAACTCAGGTACGCGGCTAACAAAGCATGCATCAGAGACGTTGCCGGACGTTTCAACCTGGGTGAGAGCACGCTTCACGGCATGATGGATCGAGTTCTGGATTTCATCCTGAGCATCGGACCGCGCCTCATCAAGTTCCCCGAGGATCTGGAGCGCCTGTCAAGAGACTTTGAAGAGGTTTGTACCATGATTCAATTATTCTAGCTGTATCTCCTCAAAAAGGCTGTGCAGTGTGCACTACCGCACGAATTTCGTGAGGAGGCTGATATATGATATATTTGTAGCCTTGTGCTACAAATATATCAAATATGAGTTAGGGGTAGGTGGCACAAGGTGCCGCCCATTACAAAGGGTATAGTCATTACCATCCATCCATCCACGAGATGTCTTGAACGGTCCAACAGTATCTAACCACACCGTGTAAATTGGAGAGCGACCTTCATCGGTTGCAGCAGTCGAAGTGGCGCTGCAGATGACATCTTCATACGTTGGCGAATATTGCAATGCATGGCAAAGTTCTTTGCGTTCGGCCAAAAGTACTTTGTGCAAGTCTCGTCAGAAAGAGCACAGTTAACCATAGGCATAGTAATAGACGGATAAAACAACACTCCATAAACAGAGGCCAAACAGGTAGTGCTGGTGATCATTGCACCTCAACAGTAGGGAGCTTACAGGAACTTTTAATTGGGTATACTAGCTTTGAAAACGAGCATGTGTCTCTGCGGTCGCCAATCACTGAATGGTCTCTGCACCTTCACCTAAATGTGGTACTAAAAACAGCAAAAATATTAGCAACCATTTGCAAAGTAACTAGGAAAAACTTCTTTCCGTGGCATCACTCCAACAGGCTCCCAGAAGGCCGCTTGCGAGACTTATTGTTGCTAATAGGAGTCTTATAGGCAGCCGGCAATGGCCAGGCGGCGCCACGATAGTACTGCATTCAGCGCCACAAGCGGAGGCGCCTCTGTTAATGGGGCGGCCTATCTGCCCGCCGGGCCGTTGCGAGCGGCAGTGGCCCCGATTTCAGCAGTCCCCGTGTGCACCTGCGTGCGTCCCTGGTTTTTTTCATGCGGTTTTTTAAGACCATCGGGAGTCTTGATAGGTTCAAGTGTTTAGAGAATATTCTAGAGTCGTCATCTGGACACCAGTTCGAGTTGTCTTCACTACTTGTGGCCGCCCGATCGGTCTGTGCTTCGCTCGTCTCCCAGGAAGTGACACAATACAACGAGAAGGCAGCGAATAGGTTTATTGTACATCCCGGTTGCCCGTCTTCGAGAGCCGGCAGTCCGGACCCGCCAACCCTAGTTGTCGCCCGTCGTTCAGAACTCGCAGTCGGAGCCCGTGTCCAGGCCTGCGGATCGTCCTTCCCACGCCAGTGCTGCGTAGGCTAGCTGTTCCGCGCTATCACATTCAGAGTCTCGCTGCGGAACCACTACGGGATCGTCATAGCCCAGGCCGGTATGGCCAGGGCTCGCCGCTTCCGCCAGTCCTGACCCGCACTTCGCTGGTGGAATGCCCCCGGGAATCGCCATGGGTCAGACCAGCCAAAACGGCTCTATCGTTCCTGCCCAGTCCCAGCCTCGTGCAGCACGCTCTTCCTCTTTCCTCGCCGGCTGGCCCCGCTCGCGCCTCGCTGGGCCGTCCTCTCCTCCCGACGGCCACACACGCTAGAATAAAATTTGGAACTCAGCATGCTACATAACCGTATGCACATCGCAAAGCCTGGTGTAAAAAGGCGACAGGCAACAAAGTATGTGGAAGGATATTTACGCTTCGCACGAGCTTTTGCCAAACAAAAACATTACCAGCCTGCTTTCTGCACGCCGTCACATTTGTTACCAGACTCAGCATTAAATTTGGTTGCTGAAACAAACAAAACTTTGTGCTACGAAAATCTACTCTCGCAGGTTTGGAAGGTTTTGGTTGTGACCACGCGTGCCGAACGGCATTAGGGGTGCCGGAACGGGCCGACGAGCCTTTCGCTTGAAGACCTGATCGCCCGATTCTTGACGTCACAGCAAAGCAACAATCGGCCCGATTGTTCCTATCGTATTTCCCTATGTGGCTGTCAAAGCAACTCGTAATACAACTTTTAATATGTTATTTTGCCGAGTAGTCTGCAAAACGAGTTCGTCCGACCACTTTCCGAGCCTGCACATATATTTTCGTTCACGTCCCCCCCAAGAGTTTCTGTAAAATTCACTTACTTGATGCGTCGCACTGCAGTAATCCACTTCTGTCGCCGTGTCGCTTTCGCTTCCCAAGATCTCGAAGGGAAGTGGTGAAGTTTGACGCTTGAGTCACCTTCGCGACTGTGGCCGTCTTTCACGCAGCAGTAGCAACGTTTATTTTTTGGGGGAACTATAAGAGTAGGCGAGATGTTACAGGAACCCGGTGAGGTCGTAGAGACGTGAAGTTGGGACTTACTTTTATGAAAAACGGTTTAAAAAAAAAAGCTCACGCCGACCCGGAATGCAACGTTCACACGTGGTTTCTGGATGCGCCGCCCGCCCGCTGCACCCGCGACTCGCGCGGGCCTGGCCTACCCAGTTTCTTTATTTTGCAGCCGCTAGATGGCGCAACGTGCAGCGCCAAACTGCATTGCAGGTTGCCTATACCCGAGATATGAGCCTAGTGAATTTTGGGAAGGCGAGAGAGCAGATGGGCAAGGAAATCATGGAATTATTCACCATGAGAGCAATTGACAATAACGTATCCGCACCATCGCTGTTCCTGTCTAAAGATGGGACTCGGAAGCTTGCATGGCTGCAAATCAGCTTCCAGCTGATTAAATAGCTTTTTCTGGCTCAATATTTTCTTTCTGATTTTGATTTTTGTAGTTCGCACTTTCCTCGTCCCTTTCACGCTTTTTTTTTTTGGTTCAGTTTGACCACGAAGAATGCTTGAGAATTCACTCATGCAGCTGCTAGTTAAAAGATGTGTTCGTCATCCCACTTGCCGAGTTTGTTTTAATTCTTTTGTTGTCAGTAACTTACTAGACACCGAGGATATAACAGTGGAACAATTTAAACCAAATTTGACGCTAACCGTCATTCTGTTTCGTTTGACAAAACATCTCAGAACACCGAGAGAAACTTTTGTCTACCTTTCTTGCTGCAGGTATCCGGTGTCCCTGGCACAATTGGGTGCATCGATGGGTCATACATCGCCATTGAGTGCCCAGCCAAAAAGATCCGGTCGACTTACGTCAACCGGCATGGTTACCCGTCGTTGACACTGCAGGCAATCTGTGACCGCCACAAGCGGTTCCTGGATGTAACTACTGGACACCCAAGCAAGGTCCATGATGCCAGGGTGTATCGAACATCAAGCATTGCAGACAAGCTACCAGAGATCTGCCGCAGGAGCCAATACCACATCCTCGGCGATGCGGCGTATCCTTTGAGAGAGTATATGCTAACTCCCTTCCGGGATTACGGTCGTCTGACCGCAAAGCAGAGGAATTTCAATCTGAAATTCTCGGGCACTCGTGTGCTGATAGAGAACTCTTTCGCTGACCTAAAAAAGCGTTTTAGGCAGCTAAAGCTCCTCGAATTCATCACTGTGGACCACTCAGCAAAGTTCATTATTGCTTGTTGCGTCCTCCACAACCTCTGCATTGAGGCCGGAGAGCATAGCGTTGTGGAGGACCCCGAAGACGGGGAGGCTAGACGCCCAGACACTGACTCCCTGGAGGAGTTTGGGCCCATGACGGCCACAGATTCCATCCTCCGCAGACTTGGAGAGGAGAAGAGGGACAGGGTCATTGCACAAATGGGGCTGAGATGAGTCGCCATCCGGACACGGAAACTCGCAAGCTTATTTTCACAACCTCATTGGAGGCCTGTAGAATGTAGGTCTTGGGGACAAGGGGCGTCTGCCCGAGTTCTTGCTTTTTCCCTCCCCATCAATGTAACATAACATTCCTTTCAATTCTTTTTTTTTTTTTTTTGTGATAGTTTTTTTTTGCGCTGGCAAGGCCCCATTTCGTAGACAGGCAGTGGCCTTGGTAACAGGTAGTGGAGTTTGTAGCATGACCCCTTCCCCCCCCCCCAACGTTAGCAACACTACAGTACGAGAGCGAGCTTGCGCCGACCAGCGAGCCATGGGATTTGGGCTTTTGATAAAGACTGTCGGTAGACAGGTTAAGGATTGCATATTCAGATTCAACCATAGAGTACCGGTTCACTGTACCATGACAATGCGAAGAGTGATCCACAATATACATTCACAATGTGACTGTGGTGTGTATATATTTAACATTACTTCACCATGTCACCATTCCCGTGCGGACCTGGGATGAGTCTTCTACTTGTTCTTGTTTCTTCTGATGACCACTTAGGTTTTGCGTGAAATATTTTATTTTTTATTTGTCCAAATTTTGTCTCGTCTTGCCGTTCAGACTATTATTTTCATAGCAACAAAGGGCTGTGACAAGCGTTGATGTTGCTTGTGCTTCCGATTTTATCGCAGTTCTCCCCTGCAGATCTGAAATGAGTCTTCTGCTGTGCTTTAGACCATGTTCTTGTTTCGTTCTCATGACAATTTTGTTTTGTGTGAAATATATTCATCCTTGACTGTCCATATTTTTATGTCTCTTCTTGCCGTTTAAACTGTAACTTTTTAAAAAGCAACTGAGAGCTGATAAGTGTTACTGTTGTTTCTGCGTCTAATTTTATCACAATTTTATTTTAACCGTATTGCTATTTTTAGGTTGCTCTGCGTTTTAGTCATGGAACATGTTTGCTGCCGTATTTTTTTAGCTTGGCAAATGAACTCTGCGTGCTGCTCTGAACTTTACAGGGGATGGGGGCCCATCAGGCAGAAATGCCTTTTGCCTTGCCTCCCCCTACCCGGCATTGCTGGTGAAAATCCAAATAAAAATGAAATGAAATTTCAATAGATATTTCTGCTTCCAGTGAATATATTCCTGTATCTGTGTGGTATGTAGGCAAATGCTCTCTTTTCGTTGTGTTTTATTCGCAGTATTTAAGCTGCCGTTGCCATGATCATAGAATTTGTATGCTCGAATACTTTTTAAGGTAAGTTTACCTAACCATCTTTTGAAGTATCCACTTCAGATTAGAAGGAAGGCCCACTTGCAAATTATGAATTTATTGCACTCATGTCAAGAATACAGCTATTGTAAAAAAATTCTTTCAATCCTGTTTCGTCTCAGGCTGGGTCACAAGCATGGCGAGAAGCCGCATTTTCTCTCGGTGCATTTCTTGTCGTTCCAGCCGCATCTCTTCCTTTAGCTTCCTTTTGGCTGCACACTTCTCTTCCTTTATCATCCTTTTGGCTGCATGCCTTTCTTCCTTCAACTCGTCCTGTCGTGCTTTTCGTACTGCTCTTGCTTCCTCAAGCTTCGCCATCTCAGTGAAGAACTCCTTCATATGCTCCATGCGTGCAGAGTTCACCCTTCCTGAACGATGAGGGGTGCCTGCACTGCTGGCTGGTTGGGACGACTCCTCTGAGCTTGTAGAGGATGTGCTGGCTACGGCACTGTCGGCTGGTGTTGGTATTGCTTCTGCTGCAGCTGCTTCTGCTGCAGCTGCTTCTGCGGCAGCTGCTGCGGCCGCCCTCGCTTGACTGCTTGGCATAGCCTTCTTGTGCGTTGCCCCATGCACGTCCCTGATGACCTCCGGCTCGATACTGTCATCCATCATGCTGATTCTATCCAGTTCATCCTCATAAGGAACGTCGACAGGTCCCACACCTGAACGGCCGTTGTAGTTGACTGCTTGTCGCTTCCGCTTTTGTATCGTTTTCAGTCTTGTATTACACTGCTCTGGCGTTTTTTGTGATTTAAGTATGGTCTGTAGGTCTTCAGAGATTCTAATAAATACACATTTTTTGTTTTTAAATTTTTTTAGTGGTCCAATTTGGGGAAAGTAACGTTCGTAGTAATCAAGCAGCAGCTTCGTTTCGCCACTTGTCCACTCAGCATCTGAAAGAGGAACATTGAGTCATTTACTGTAATACTTAGGGCTTGTCGTTGATGTTAGTTTTCAACGAAGCGAAACACTTTTAGGCACTACTTACTCAATGATCAGGCTCGAATATAGAACGCTTGGTGCCGTTTGCTTATTTGGATGTGTGAATATGTACAGACGCCGCGGCAACATGAGCCGACAGCCAAGTGCCACCAGCCTAACGCAACTCAAGATATCCACATGCCATTTTTATTGGTCCTGCCTGAACTCTTTTTGTGCCAGCTCATATTGCCACCCCTCCGCATTCCCCGTTCATGCAACATGCAAGCCCTGAATAAAAAGTTTAAATGAGGACATCATAGTGAGATCTGGCTTTCTTAGGGAAAAGTAGATTTTTGAATTAGAATCTGGACATAGCTTTTTATGCCAACATGGCCCCAAAGAATCAATCTCCCCAATGTTCTGCCCCCTTTCTCTAGCCAAGCGGGGAAAAAAAGAGTGTAGAATGACATCACTTACAGCCAGCGTTCTTTGTTTTCTTGGGGGCTACCTGGACTTCCTCCGTTGAAGGCGCTTCCACGGGAGGAGGCATTTGGCCTGTAAGGTTATTCACAGCATTGTCAAATCACCATTTTAACACAGGCTCCCAAGAACAAATTTCCACTGAATATTTTGAGCAAGCACTGCTTGTCACGAGCAACACCAGCCCGGCTTAAAAGTTCGCCAAGGTTTGTCATGGTATTTTCATTGAGTGCAGCAGGTGTGGCAGCATCTGAATGAGGGAGATGCATCGGCTTATAAATTTGATCAAGAAAGATTTTACCATCGAGCAACCGAAGCAGGGACCATAATAGCGAGTACCAGAGAGGAACACCCAGAGCATTTCCCTGAATCATCAACTGGATGCAGGTTGGAGATTGATCACGCTCAATTATGTTTTGATATTCGCAGATCGATAATGCTGAATGGTTTCGGTTCCGGTGACCCAGTCACTCTGGACCACAAGTTACTGTAGCTGTGCATGTAGGAATGTATACATCTATGCGACCGGCCTTAAGATGTTATTGCAGCAAGGCTCATATGGGGTCTAATGAGCAGTGAAGTTTTTCAAGGTGTCTTGAAGTGATGCATTTACTATGTGCCAATTTCATGGATGTACATTATGGGAATAAAATGTAATAACGGGGAAAGGAAAGTGGTTTACACGGCTACTCTAAGAGGCCGGGTGCAACCCTTTCAATCACATGCTTGGCTAAGCTTTCAGGTCTTTTGTGTTTCTAATCCCAATTTAGGTATGTTATTTGAAGAATAAAAAAGTAAACTAGTAATAACTAAAACAATGGCGTCCTCAAGAACACGCAGTGCAGGAGTCGTTGCTGACAACAGTGTCTTGTAGGGTCTGCTTTTTGAGCCCAAAACGCACACTCTAAACTTTCACTGCTTTCATTTTATTTGGCCTATTTACGCGGTCCATTTTACGACAGGAAGACCCGCGGTCATCCTCGAGCTCCTTGCTCAAGCAGCAGAGCCAAACACAGCACCATCCTGCAGGTGAACAAGTCTCAAAATTAAGCATGCACTATGGTTGGCCACACGTGCTGAAAGCCCGAGCTCATGAAGCGTTCGTTCGCGCAGAGAGGGCGCCGGTCAAGGCTGCCGCCTCGCGCTAGTACGGCCTCGACGGTTAGTCCGCACTAAGGTAACACGAAGTAGAGCTTCTGCTGCAGTACATCCTAAGGTGAACTCGAGCATAATAACGTGAGCATGTCGTTTAGTGGTCGCGAAACGCGCGCTCGTGCGCAGAAAGCTCTTTGTGTTTAGCCCGAAAGTCATCCGCCGACCTCGGAGCACGGACCTCTGCCAACTCACCGTTGCCGTATCCAGCTGCCTCACGTCCTCCGAGGAGGGACAGCAGCAGTTGGCGCACGGCCGGATCTGACAGCTGAGCGGGAGCAGCCATGCTGTCGCTTGCAGAAGGGAGAAGCGCGGGAATCGTGCACGGGAGACGGGAGGGCCGGGAGGGAGACTGCTAGAGGCTCACGGGAAGAGCGTCCTTCCGTTTCCGTTCACGTCGGTTGGGCGTTGGGCCGCTCCAAATCCGCGCCCGCATCTTCACCTGGTGGATCCAGAGCGTGGCGAAAGGAGCGGGTTTTCTCCTCCCTCGCAGATTTTAGAAATCGATCCAGATCTACCAGCTGAATTCACCATAAGGTTTTTATTGTATTCTCGAGCTACTGTGCATGTGCGTGTGTGTGCGAATCCTTTTCTGATGAGACTGTTTTCCCGCTCATTTTCAAGACCGACAGAAATGTGAACCTGTGCCTTGAGGAGAAGATATCATCGGTGTGCGTGTGCGTGTGCGTGCGTGTGCGTGTGCGCGTGCGTGCGTGTGCGCGTGCGTGCGTGTGCGCGTGCGTGCGTGCGTGCGTGCGTGCGTGCGTGCGTGCGTGCGTGTGTGTGTGTGTGTGTGTGCGTGCGTGCGTGTGCGTGCGCGTGTGTGTGTGCGTGTGTGTGTGTGAACATTTTTAATATGCTTCATGCTACTGCTGGGTCTAGTCCCACAAGCCCTTTGACAAGACCTGGAACTTGAGCCTGACTCTAACAATTATTTATTATTATTATTATTATTATTAATATCATTATTATTACTATTATTATTATTATTGAAATAAAATTATTTCGAACGTGAATTTTCTTTTTTATAGCACTTTAGATAGATTAAAGACAGCTATCGGTGCAGCGGACTTTTAAAATTAAGGTCTTAAATTTGATCTACGCTTTAAAGCTGAGCATGTCTTTTAACATCGCGTTGTGCACGTTTTCATATAACATTCTTTTTACGACACAAGCTTTCATCATACCTCGAACTGGTTTAGAACACAACGGTCGGAACTGTGTAGAATTCCCGGAAAAGTAGCAAGCTCCGCCATGTGTTGTGGGATTTCCTTATCTCAATTTCGGTCATCGTCCGCCATTCAATGATGTTGCTGTGCTTGCAATAGCCCTGATGGTCTCCTTTCTCAGCTTCGCTCTTCAACCGCGGGCTGACGCCACTTACCCCTGGAATTTGTTCTGCGTGCTACCACGTTCCTTAGATAAACTACTTGCTGGTCTGCTAACTTCAGCGGTTCCCACCCTAGTCAATTTTGTCACCACAAGTAGCGCCGATGCAAAAAACAGTAAAAAAAAAAAACTGAAAGTAAAAACAAACAAAAAAACATTGGAATTTTTTGAAAATATTTTTAAGATGTAGGTAGCACCCTCACGTACCGTTTCAGTTTTTTTTTTTTTATTAATGTGATTTGGATGTCTCAAATATAGATGGCGATTCTAATCTTCCACCTTTTCTACGGGACTGTGAGGTCTTACGTAGAAGTAGAAACATCGTGATCCAGCCGACATTCTCCACCACGGTGGCTTCTCGGAACCCACGTCTATCCGTTTGGTTCTCCGGCGCGATATGATTGGTTGACTCCTAACGTCGACAGTGCGCCTCCGATGCTTTAATTTGTCCCCAAGGAAATATCTTCCATGGGGTGACGAAAAGATTCCAGACCAAGCAAAGGACCGTGGCACGGCTAAGTTGCACCTGTTCGAATTCAAAACACTGGCTTGTTGTCATTAGTTGTCATAAGCCGATGGGTTTCCCTGATACCCCTTGAAAACAAAGCCGGCGGGTCGGGTCTCTACTAACGATGGCGTCAGGCGCTGGCCTTGTCTTCTAAGTGGTGTCCGTCTAGCAGAATCCATTCGTCCGTCCGTCCATCCATCTGTCCACCCACTCATTCATTTATTTCAGTGTAAACGTAGGAAAACATAAGGACCACACCCTGATTGCATCCCCGTCGTCGACAGAACCAAACCGTGCCAAAATGGAAAGGTTATATACCATCCTGATTTTTTTACAGCCCTAGCCTGGCAGGCTCCTCGGGTATTACCGTTCATAACGTGGTAAGACCGACTGGCCCATGTTATAACCGAAGTTTATGTCGGGGACACACCCAGACTGCTATGTAGCTCTGCTGGGCATGGGGTGCTGCCCTTTAGAGCGCCGTCTAGCGAGGAGGAAACGACCGTGCGTGCTCTGGTTGGATGATACGCTGTCTCCGGGACTGTTCTGCCAGCCTGTTTTTTTGGCCAGGGAACAGAACTGCGTCTACGATCCTGTTACGTTCAGAGAATGTTTATGTACAGGATAATTTGTATTCATTTTGTTTTATTCTGCGATCATAAAACTAGCGTCTTACCTTGTTTGTTTCTTACATCAACGCTTAGCCTTGGACCGTTGACTCATCCATAAAATCTCCATTTTGTTAGTAAAAAAAATTTAATTAAAAATTATACTTGCTTGGAACAATTTTATTCAGCACACAAGGCCCACTTTATTCAAAATATAAATATCTCGCGTATTGACAAATAAACATTATGGATTTTACGAAAAAAAAAAAGAAATAATATTATGACGTATATAAGTTCCTCGATTATTTTACTTGTTCTCGTATTTTTATTGAACAGATTCATATATTATTTTTCTCTGGGGCAGGACTTTTATCGTGCACGCTTTATACCGGCTTCCGCTTTTTATTTTTGGTGGGTATATTTGTGTGATTTATATGAAAATTCCAAAGCGTGAGCGCGTTACACTTAGTGAACGCAAGTTTACCTCGAGCGCAAGGCACACTCTTAACATTATGCAAAAAGAAGAGGCATAATGTTTCTTTCCCCTTTCTACTGCCGCCATTACTGATCTAGAGTAATATTTCCCAATGTTTTGAGGGTTGTGCCACTTGTGGTCATACTCAGTATTTCAGCACGCAATTACCGAGCGAAATACACAAATGAAATAGAATGATTCGAAATGGCCGCAAACCAAGCGGGAGGAGGTATTCACTGCACGCCGTATTCGAGAGCGCCGTTTGATGCGTGCACGCTCAGAACGAGATCTCATTAATAGGCTGCTAAGACCGGTAATCTCGATGGTGTCGAATGCACGTTGCAAAATAACCGTGGGAAGCTCGCCATCTGCACGCGCTCAGCAGTCGCGCACACAGCAATGGCCGCCAGATACTTACAACTATAGAGCCACTAGATATGCTACGCTTCAAAGTAACTTTACTCCAGCCATCTTGGTGCTTAAAATCATGGCTGCCAGTTGCCTGAAGCTTTTGTTTAAAATCGCAAGAAACGTTTTTTTTTTTTTTTTCTGTATTTTTTAGAAATGTGAGAACAGTTCGCGACAAACCAGAACGATATCATCCGAGCTGCACTTACCACCGTGTCTAAAGCTGAAAAACTCGGTTTTTTTTGTTTGTTTGTTTTTTTAGTTTGTGACGACCAACAGTGTCGTCTGCTCCGCTCTAAGCACCAACATTTTGGTGTCCACTTAGCAGATCGGGGAACAGAGTGCCGATATTCTAAGCGTATAATATACCTCATGTAGTGGCTTCACATACTCCCAACATAAACCAACACGCTGTTGACAAACAAGTCCGTGTGCTTGACAAACAAGTCCGCGTTTGCCTACGCACCACGTGTGGGAGCTGCTGCGCGTGCGCAGGAACCATGTCCGCGTCATGTGATACGTCTGCCCATGCGCCGCGTCGACTGCAGCGCCACCGCATGCTGCGTGCACGTCAGAGCCGCGTGTTGGTGTATACCACTTTTTCACTTTACAGTGGAGCGCGGAGGACGCTGCAATTAATGCAATGCCGTGCGTGTTTCACGTGACCTCTGAAATGAGCCCATGCAGTGACGCGCAGGTCGCGCAGTCACGTGGTATACGTTCACGGCACTTCGATTGGCTGGAATGGCTCGTAGCTTCCGCTGCGGTCCATCTTAAGGTGAAACAGAGTATAACGAGAGAGCGAGAGAGATTCAAATATACTAGCTCAAAAGAGACAAAGAGAAGAGGGTGACAGGACATGTAGCGCCTGCCCCTGTCTATTTATTATCTTGCGTCTGTCTCTTTTGAACCTTATTGAGCACCAAATAGGCCACTAACCTTCTTTACCGCGGAGTGTAAAAACCTCGAGCCGAAAGACGCTATTTTCCGTTCTCCATGACAAAAAAAGAAAGGAAAAAGAAACTGCGTATACCACGCCATGGTCCGATGTCACCCCCCTACACAAGACGGGCGGGTACACACACCAAGGCGATTTACTCCAACCCTCTAAGGTGAACGGACTTTTGGCTGCGTGCGGGTTTCGACCGATTGACGAGAGACTCCTTGAACTCGCCCGAAGCCCGCCTTTATTATACTCTGAGCGCGTATCAACCTTGGCCTTTATTGCATTTAGGGCAGGCTGCAGATTAACCGCACGCCACCTTTGACGACGTTGCTTGTTTGCTCGGAGACACCGAGTCCATCAATCTCTGTGCACCCTCGGCGTATCTAGCCGATATTAAGTTCGTGCGACGGAGCTACTCTTGCGAAAGCGTTTTGTCAAGACGCATATATAGCTGGGACTCGGGAGAACGTTACTCCCGTCGTATACCCGTCGTCTGATCCGACATACAGTAGTCCCTGAAAGAACGAGAACGGCAGTGCGTGTTCTATGCCTTCCGTCGTGCTGCCCGAGGCTCTTAAAACGGCTTGTGCGGCATATTATAGTCTCATTTGCACATTCTAGTCACTGCCAGAGTAAGAAGGGCAGGGAGTGTCTTTCGTTTCGATCGGACAGCCTCCAGTACGTTCGACATGCCTTCCACCGTGCTTTGGCTGCGCGATCGAGGAGCACGAGACGCGCCAGATTTGTTGACGGTATAAAGCTCGCGCTTGAGACGATATACAACTGAAGCTCCTCGCTGCATGCCGTCTCTCATTGCGACACACGCACCAGATTACAGCCGCCATTGCTGACCTTCTCTTGTCTTGACTAGATGCCGAGCCAGTGCTGGGGGTGAAGGACGCGGTAGAATATAAAATGGCAAGAACATATGTCTTGCTGCGGTAATGACCGAGTGAAGTGAATAAGAGGAAACAAAAACTGAAGGTGTTGTTATGGCGGCGTTCATATGCACAGCTGCTGCAAAACGTCTATACAAAATTTGGGTTGACCACAAAGCGAAATCAGGTTTTTTTGTTTGTTTTTTTGGGTGTACGACGGGGGAGAGACGAGGTGGCCGCACGTGGCCCGATTGCTGACAAATCGCTGCGCTTGTGAGTAAGGTCACGCGCGTGTAAGGTTGTGACACCCCCGGTTGGCTGCGATGAATGGTGTAGCGTTTGGGCGTGGTGCATTTCAGGGCGGCAATCGATGTATAAAGAAAGTCAAATTTGGGGGTTTTACGTGCCGAACCAACGACGGGCATCTGGCACGCCCCACTGGAGGACTGAGGATTAATTTCGACCACCTGGGGACCTTTTCACATGCAACCGAAAGCTCGGTTAAGGGGTGTCCAAACAGGACACTACAAAACGCACGACTCCGACAAATCGTGAAAATTGAAGCGGGCGCGAAGCGGGCGCGTCCGCTTCAATTTTCACGATTTGTCGGAGTCGTGCGTTTTGTAGTGTCCTGTTTGGACACCCCCTTACACGGCGTCTTCTCCGCAATAAGCCTCCGTCAGATTGCGGGCACCTCGGCCGGGATTGGAACCCGCCACATGGGGATCCGTAGGCCGACGCTCTCGCCTCGAAGCCACCGCAATCGATGTATAGTTAAGTGACTGTTTTGAGTATGTTATCTTAAAAGAGAGCTAGTTATGTTTCAAAGCAGAGAAGGTTTTATGATATAATTATTTCGAAATTAAAATGGAATGAACGAACTCTAAAGTTATATTTAGTGCCCCTTTAAACGGGCAGGTGTATTTTATGGACGCGGATAAGATCAGGCAATAATAATGAAAAAAGAAATGAGACCATAAAAAGTATACAAGTACTATTGACACACTTCACAAACTTGGGACAGACTGATTGCTTTCCGAGGGGTGCCTTTTATATTTATACAAGAAAATAGTTCTATTTAGTTGCGACACGCCGTTATATTTTGTTTGTTACATCCTTCACTGGTTAAGATTGTCCGTTTCCTGCGTTGATTAGTATTTCGTTGTCGTTAACGTTTTATTTATTTTTTGAGGGGGCAAGAGTTGTTTTTTCTCTTGATGTCGTAGTTTTTGTTCCTCGTGTGAATACAAAAAAAAAACACGAAAACTACGATACTCAGAAGTAATGAAATACTACAACTAAATAATTGGGCCTCTCATGCATAAAGAACATAATATATTATGTCTGTGTTCTTTTAATCACCCCACAAGGCCAGTAATGAAAAGAACACTAGCATAAACTCTTAGGTTCATATGCACGTGTGCCCAATTATTCACTCGCGCGGTGCCTGCAATTTAACAACCTGCAATTGAGTTGTTGTTTTTTTTTCTCGTTTTTTTTTCTCCAAACTTGTGCGAGTTGATAGTGAGAAAAAGAAAATTATTTATGTGCTACGCTTTCTTTATCCAAAGTATTCTCCTGTCTAAAAACGTTTTTGTTCACATCTTTTTTTCCATCTCCTTTCAATCCGTTAAGTTTTTAACGTCGCCTTTTTTTTTAAATATTATTAATGTACTCCTTATGCAGATCTGTTGTTAATGGACACGAAGGCTGTTTCATTTTTCATTTCTTTAATTTTTTATTCTTTATTAGTATTTCTAGGGGAAGGGGGGAAGACCCAATCGAAGAATGCCTGTAAGTAATCTTGTACCACAGTCTTTACGTGCAATTTTCTTCGAAGGTTTCTATTTTTTTTTTCTTGTTCCCCGTTAATGTGGTGGGTCATCAATAATCGTACCCAAGTTGAACACTCGGCATCCCTCCACCCTTTTGCCGAAAGCAGTCAGTATATACAGTGCCAAAAAACGACAGGACAAAGACGAGAGTAAACAGGACGAGGCGCACTCGCAACTAAAGTTTATTTAGGAAAAAACACATAATATATAGGCCGTTAAAAATGCCTATTCATCCCATCAATCCAGAAGACCTCTTGATAAAATCAAACTCTTTCCCTGAGAGGGCAAGGGAAGGCTCGCTAACGCATTCATCTCCCTTTGCGCTAATCTCAAACGCCTCGTGCACTTCTCGGCATATTTTATCTTTGTATTTCGCCAGAACCTTCACATCATGCAGAACTGGTGAGCACGGGCAGCGACTGCAATGAACAGCTAGGTTGCCAGACGGGCTTGCTCTCATAGCTGACGCATGTTCCCGTGCACGATCATTGACACATCTGCCAGTCTGGCCGATGTGTCGATGTGTCAGTGTTTTGGCGCTGTATATACTGATCATGAACCAACTAGCCAAAATTTCTACTTTGCCGAAAGCAGTATCAAGAATTGCTAAATGGCGTGTTGCACATGAAACAAGCACCTATTGGTAATTAAGAACATCGGCAAGACGGTCCATGTAATCTCTGCAATCGTATAGACGTTTTCACTGTTTACAAAAATCACAGTCCACACGTGCTAAATCACAGTCCAGCCAGCGCTTGCTCGCAATTGCGGCCAGCCAAAATGTGCGCGTGCATAACTCACAAACACAGCAATGAACGTGCACTCGTACGATTTTATGGAAAGGTATAGAAAGAAGTGCGGGCGACTAAACAAAAAAAATACTGATAAACAACAAATAAATCCCCACCTATCCTCCGTCTCATCCTACGATGGACTAAAGCTCGATGCCGGGTCTAACCACGAGCCTGTTAGAAACCCCGTGGTATATTTGCTCCGTTGTACGTGTCAGTGCGCCAAGACGCGTCATGCGGAGGCGAGTTTTTCGTCTGCTTATCGAGCCCTCGCGGCGGCTCCGTCTGCTTGCTACTACTGAGGGCTACCGAAGGGATTAAATACCGTCTGGAAGCGATGGGGCGAAGAGAACCCGGGATCAGAACCAGTGGCCATTAAGAAATGAAGATAATTCGGATAGAGTGTTCGACACGGAAGCGTACGTACGGACAGCGTTGGGAAGGGAAATGCGGACCCGGCTACGTTTTACGCACTCAAAAGTTGGATTGAATTGGATTGCTATGGCTAAGTCAAAACGACTTTATGCAAGGGTTGCCTGCGAGCCGTACTACTTCCCGAAACAGTTGACATGTTTACGAATTACGGCGAGGACGTTTATGAAACTAAGTAGCTTTAATCTTTATTTCATCAATATAAAACAGCGCGCTATCATAACAGAGAACCATATGCGTTAGATTAGTGCTCTCGGAACACACGAAAAAAAAAAAAAAAAGTCTGCATTCGTGTTTGAAGCGTATGTATGTACATGTGTGTGTACGGTACATATGTTTGTTTTGAGCACACCTGAGGTGTGTCCGCGCAGACGCTTCTGTCGTCATATCTGCGGACCGGCCGTGTCTTCCCTGTGATGCACGACGAGCAGATTTTACGCCCATCTGCCGGACGGTGTTCGCGTGACACCGTTACATCGTGTGGCACTTTCTCCGCTATGTTTTTAACGGGAAAATTTTCGCGCCAGATTTACCGAACAGATTATACCTGGAGAAAAAAAAATGACGTTACGCTACGTCACGTCACGTTGCAGCGTGAAGCCACAATGTCACGGCGCTAAAATTTCCCGCTAAATGTAGCGAAAAAAAAATTATCCGCTGAATCCAGCGAGTTACGACGTGCATGTTGCAACGCTCACGTTCACAGAAACCTCGCCAAAGATGCCTATCTCTGTGAAAGCAAACTACTACGTTTTCTTTTGTTTTGTTTTTTGCACGAGGCGTTATGTACTTTGCGTAATTTTTCAACGACCTACGTGCGCCTGACGGTGCATATTTAATCCCCGCGTTGCCATGTTTCGCACTTTCAACGCCAGGCCGCGGAAGTTTTCACTGCGCGTTTTGACATTCGCGAGCTCCCTGTGTCTAAAACTCGCGTCTGTGTGCCGCTTGGTAAGGGCGTCACCTCTCGTAGAGTCGCAAAGAGTTCTTGTTCCAGCTCTTCAAGTGTAAACGTGCGAAGCAGGGCCACCACAATGGCGGCTGACGTGACGTCCGTGCAAGTCGTGTTTGCGAATACACCATTATGCGACGTCAAGGAAAGTGAAAAACCACGGTCAGCGCCCTTCTTTTTTTTTTTTTTTTTCAGGATAGGCATTGCCTTATACATCAAATCAATTTTCGATGCATCTCGGCAAACTAAACATTGTACGAGGCGTTTTTTTTTTTTTTTTTGTTAGTTTATACGTTGCAACAGACGCTACTCTGTGAATGGGGCTCTTATTCGATTCGAGACACCACTCAGACACCCCACTATCGCCAAATCCAATCTCAGAAGTTGCTTCGTTTCGTCCCCGGGGATGATACGTGGAGAGAAATCACGACAGAAAATAAAAATCGGCCAGTCTTCGTAAGATTGATCGGCATGTCGCTGTACGGGGCAGCAGCTGTTATGTTATTGTTGTTTTTTTTTTCCCAGCGAATTCGGCGTTTTTTAGTGTCACTTTTCTTTTTTCTCACAAAAAGCCGGGGCGCATATCAGGGCCCGTGGTAAGAAGAACAGGACAATTGCGTAGGATTTTCCAATCTCCATGGAACATGCCTGTCACAGGTTATAGAATAATTAGAAATCGCCCTTATTCGAATAAGAGGCGGCAAGTAGATGGGCGACTTGGTTACCGAGAAAAGTGGCAGCCTCGGGGACAGAAACTGCGGTTAAAAATTAATTCCGGCGAAGTTTCCGATTTTTTATTCAAGGACAGCTCTAATTTGGAGTTCCCCTTCCCCCCAATTCCTATAACGCCGTATTGGAAGCTAATTTTTGTGGTTTGTCGGTGTATACTTAATAATAGCCAGCGAATTTGA
This sequence comes from Ixodes scapularis, assembly GCF_016920785.2. Classification (NCBI taxonomy): domain Eukaryota; kingdom Metazoa; phylum Arthropoda; class Arachnida; order Ixodida; family Ixodidae; genus Ixodes; species Ixodes scapularis. Next base: position 35,004,485 of record NW_024609882.1, read on the forward strand.
TCTGCGAAGTCCTATAATGCCTGTAATTCAGCAATTGAGGAGCGGTTGCTTTAAATACGTTTAGAAGATGTTAAACCATCGTTTCAGGGAGAAAAGAAAAACCTATTTTCTCTTTAATTTGAGCGGGAAAACTAGCATGGTTGGTGCTTGGGTCGTGGGACGCCAGGTCACTCGACGTCACTTTTTCCTCAAAATGTAGCGGGTTAATTCAATTGTGTACACATAGCTGGCAAATATGTGACGTCCTTCACAACCATGCCAGTATTTTAGGCGCCGCGAGCGTGTTCGGTTCGCCGTGTGAGTTCCACAGCGCAAAAGTTGTAAGTCGAAGAAACCGGTAAGTATAGAAATGACCATCAGTATACTGATGGTCATTTCTGTCGCCATTGCCATGGTCATTTCATGTCGCCATTGCAGGCTATAGCCTGAAATGGCGACACTCGCAAGCTATGTGTAGGTGGTCGCGTCAATTTTTCCGCTAAATTTGAACGGAAAACTAGATTGACCTTTATGTCACGTGACGTCAATATCGCCCCCCAATTTAGCGTGGAAGCTGAATTGGTGCACAGATCACGTGACTTCTTGTTTCTCCGCTGAATATAGCAAAAAATGAACAGAAGAATGGACAAAATTTGCGGCTTAAAGTTAGAAAGCGTTTCGTGCCTTGAAACACGTTTCCCTATAGCTTTAACTTGAAGGAAGAATCGATAGCAGAAACAACTCGCGCTTTTTTCTTTTTCTTTTTTTTTTTTTTTTTTTGATCTCGGCCGTCTTCTTTACCAGGACACTTCAATGGACACTGACGGGACGTGTCCGTAGAATCGAGGAACTTTCTCTTTCCAATTAAGGAATGTCGAAAAAGCGGGCTCGCTCGTCTTCCATCCACGCCGACCTAGGACGTCCTTTGGCGGTTCCCCCTTGTCAGCGTTGTCACGTTGTTAGTGGGGGACGCGACCGAAACGCTCTTCTTCCGACAGTAAGCTGGCGGCTCAGACGTTCCTCTGTGTATACCCGTCGCTATCGCGTCCCGATTTTTGTTTTAGCGTGAAGTGTCCTCGCTCCCGCGCTGGGGTTTGGAGATAATGCCAAGTTTATGTCACGTCTTAGGGGGCGATGTTGTTTCGATGGACGGGGAAGAGGGCGGGTAGAAAGCAGACAACGAAAGGTGGGAAGACAAGATACGAGACAAGGAAAATTTCGATGTGCTTTTGTGTGCGTGTATGCGCGTGTGTGTTAGGGGGGAGGGGGAGGGGCACGAAGGGGCGGGGGGGGGGGGGGGGGGGGACTTGATGCTGCGTCTGCTGGTGTTCCCTATATGCCAGTGTTCGCCTCAAGAACCGTAGTAAACATTGTCCGTTTTAGCTTTATATGTTACGTTATCATGGCATACATATTCCAGACGCCAAAAGCATCGTTTTTTTTCCCCCCTTCGACAAGCAAATTTGGTAGGAACTACTCCGCGTTGCGTACAATTAATGTGCGAAACATCTTCTTTTTTTTTTTTTCTTCTTTTCTTGACGTAACGATGAGTAGTGAACCCTTTAAAGGGAAGCTGAAACACTTCTTGAAAGAACAAAAAACGAGCTAGAGGTGAAGTCTGGGGTATTTTTATACCGTGAATCTGAATATCACGTTCGTTTTCCCCGAAGATGTAACGAAACGCGAGAAAACACGAAAGATGTCCGACCGGTACTGATGTCATACGCAGATCTTTCGGCTGCCAAGCGCGTGTCGCTCGTTAGTGCAGCGCGTGCAATTGCGAGCCTACCAGGTATATTCTTCCACACTGACACCAGTCGCGACGTCCTTTTCTGACCTTTTTTTTTTTGAAAATAGCGAGAGTGCGCGTGCATAATTTTGGTAGGCGATGTAGATGCGCGAGAGCGGAGATTTCGAAAACTCCTTATATGACATCACGCCCCGGGAAGAAGGGCCTTCAGGGGAGCTTTGAAAATTAATTTATGCAACCTCCGTGCAGCAAGTTGGAAACTAAAAATTCTCGATATTCATGATCCTGGAGGCCAAATGAAGACGATTTAAGTGTTTTTCCTCAAATTCAGAACCGCTTCAATTTCCCTAAGCAACGCTTCAGAGTTACGCCACCTCAGCCATCTTGGCGCTTGAAATAAGGGTTGCCGGTTATCCGAGAATAACCTTAAATTGTACGAAACGGTTTTTCTTTTCCTAGAAATGTTAAAAACAGCCACTGTCGGAGAAAAATAAAAGTATGTAGTCCGAGGTTCCTGACGCCTTGTCTATAAAACTCATGAAGCAAGTGCCGCTCTGGTGGTTACGGTCTTGAGCAAAGAAACCAGGGCCGGCTAGGCTAGAAACAGCGTCTCAACGGCGATCGGGTGAATTAAAGCACTGCCAAAGCCAGCGCACGATCTGAGCGGGACTCAAACCGCGTCTCAAGACGCTCGCGCGCCCCAGCCTTTGCAGTGCTTTATTTCACTCAGTCTCACCTAAAGACTTTGTTATACTCGGACGTTGAGCGCAGCGAGCGCACCGTAGCGTAGCGTAGCGTAGCGTAGCATAGCGTAGGGTAACGTAGCGTAGCGTAGGGTAACGTAGCGCAGGACGCGCCCGTTTCGTTGGCCGAGGGGCAGGAACTCGATATCTGTGACCAATCAGTATCTGTGCGCGCTGCGCTACGCCGCGCATGCTACGCTCAACATTAAAGGACCGGTGCAACGATATTAAATTGGAATGTTTTTCACTTGACACGAGCTTACTGGCACACCTGGGACTCAAGGATACTCACACGCAACGCCACTGGCCAAGAAACTCCTTTGTTGCGGTGTAATTTCGAGGACAAAAGCGATCATCTTCATTCAATCTCTCCTTTGCAAAATTTGATGACGTAACTCGGGGATCGCAGTACACCCAAGTGACGATATTTGAATGCGGTTCATAGTTTGGACCCGAGCATTGCGTGGGCACTCGAATTGGGCTCGTGACAATATTGCTAGCTCGAGAAGCATTCGGGTTGTGACCCGTGTCCAATCGCTGCAGCGACGACAACAGCCGAGCCATAACAATGTCTGGAACTCAGCGCGTGTCCTATGCTTTGCCAACCCCAGCGCGTGGCTATGATCAACACTGGCGGCATATAATCCGCTCCAGATCACGTGGCCGCTTGTTCTGGCTGCGAGTTGAGGGGGTGAACGCTGCTCGTTTTTCTTTAATTTTTTTTCTGGGACTTCTATTGCGTGGGGTGAAAAACGAACGCGTGTTTTATAGGTCATTCACGTTAGGGATTTGTTTTAAGAGGTATTTGCGCAAAGTACAAAAATTGTTGCATCGCTCCTTTAAAGTATGACAGAGCCTTGTGACGCTGTTGTAGCAAGCCGGCCCAGACGAAGCATAATCATTGATTGAGCCAAACCAAAGCGCGCGAGCGCGTTTAACAAGCAGTGTTGTATGCGTTACCGAAAAACAGCGAAGTATACATTGCTCGTTACTTGCAAAGAAAGGAAAAGCGGTACGGGCCTACGTTAAGCCGAAATAGAAGGAACGCGTTACCCTTAACGTTACCGATAGAAAGTAACGCAAGTTAAATTTGTGCTTCTTTTCATTTGTGAATTAAAACGCTTTCTGTTTTGACGTTAGACGCATGTATAAGCGCCTTATCTCAAGAACGTGGGAGCGAATTGCGTAGGGCGAAAAGTGCTAAAATGTTGGAAGTATGCGGGATGAGTACAAAAATTCGTATTACTTGTAAAGAAAAGTATGTTTTTATGTCTCGGGAAGAATATGTAACGAGTAACCTAATAACTCAAGTAACGTCAGTACGTTACACGTTATTTTTTGTTTTTAATTATAACGAATACCTTACAACGTTTCAGAAAAAACGTAACGCTTTATCGCAAGCAATGTTAAGAAGTGAACAGAAGCGCGAGATTCGCGAGAAGCAGGCACTCTTGCCCACCGTATCTGTACGAAACGCATGTTGGCGGAAACTGCGCTTGTAGGGGAGGCAGAGTGTCAACCTGCTACTCAGTGTACACGGGGAATGTTGATAGCAAAGTTTTTCCTGGTAGCGGCTCGTTGCTGCGTAACAGCAGGTGAGCCTTAGTGCGCCGCAGAGCAGATGGTGCTTTGACAAGGCTTATCCTGACATTGAATCTAGAACACAAAGGGGCTGTAGGATGCGTAACTCATTGCGTGAAAAGCTTACGTACAATACATAACTCGCAAGTGTCGCTGTTGATAAGCGCTGCTGGTTATATCGTTCCTTGGAACTACGACTTCTGCTGTGTTCACGAGCACGGTGAACCGCATGCTCGTGGCACACGGAATACCGGCATGGCCGCGATTGACGTCACGTGCAATGACTATTTGCTGGATCGCGTTCGCCCATCTCCGCCTATGCACAGGAATGTGGCCATGTCGGCCACCTTTTGGTATACAGTTACATTATCTCTGGCCATCATAGTAATATGACGGACAGCACTGTGGTGACAGGCTGCCATATATAAATAGCCGTGGGTCTAGTGCACTGTACCGTGGGCGATATTTCGTGCTTGATTGAAGTTGCTCGACGAAGTAAATTGTTGAAACACAGTTGATGCGACAGGAAAGGTCGACTCTGCCGTCATGTGGTGCGGCCCGCTGTTCAAATCGCCCAGATCGCGAAAAGGCAAGAACTTTCCATCGGTAAGTATTCAGTGTTTCGTGGCTATCCTGGCGCGCAGGGATACGTTCGGTGAAAAACATTTATTTGTTCCCAAGGTTTCCACGAATTTGCCCCACGACCCTCCAGCTGTGGGTGAAAATCGGGTATCTTACGGGCGGTAGATTGCGCCACCATACTACAATGGTGTGGCTAGAGATAATATCACTCTACCAAAAAGGTGGCCGACCGTGGTCGCATTCGCAGAGCTGGCAAACGCGATCAAGCAGATAGTCAGGGAGATCAGGGTCGCTAAACTCGTCGAACACAAAGTTGGGGCCGAAGTTCGCAGAGCGTACTGATTGGACTCTCGCGATGTTGGTGTCACGCGGGACGAGATGTCAATCATTCAAGCTCTCTCTGTGCTCAAATTCCAGAGAGAATGTTAGGCATAAAGTTGTAGCGAGCTTCATCGGAGCGCGCGCGAGCAACACCGTGGGGTCAGCCGATTGAACGGCTGTACTGATGACGTCGCGCCCGCGTGTCCCTACAGCCCTACGCCGTGGTAGAGTCAATGATACGTAGATTGTACCTAGGCGGGCTGTAAATACTCTGAACTTTCTTGTCGCAAGATCTTCGTTTGTGGAAGTTATTGGTTACGACAAAGTGATGTTTCACAACTTTGGGAAGGAGTTATTTGAGGCCAAAATCTTGGCTTCGGAATCAAGGCGAAGATTAAACTTTGTGATATTTAGGAGCCGTGCTCGGTGTACGCCGGTTTTAGAGCTCATCTTCCGCCACTGTCAACAACGCCACCGGGGTCACCCACAGGCGTTATATATAGAGACGTCGGTAATGTCTGAGAGATGAGGGGGCGAGGGGGATGGCGAGAAAGAGTCGAGGAGAGGGAAACAAAGGTATGACCAACTTATACACACACACACAAATATAGGGGTCAGGAAGGGCCGTAGAAATTGTTCGAGAGAGAGAGAGAGGCGTGGATAGTAGTGAAGAAGGGGGATATTCCTTCCCCCGAATTTTCAGAGCGCAACTCTTATGCGCCCGTTTCGAGCTTGAGCGACGTTGCCGTCGGCGTAACCGCGCGCGCGTTGCGTTATGGGACTTTTTTCACTAAATTTAGCGGGGAAATTGACGTCGCGTGACCTTAACACCAATTAAGTTTCTCTGCTAAATGAGAGGGGAGCAGGATAGGAGGAGGGGGGGGGGGTGAAGGGGCATATCCTCCCCTGCGTACCCTCCCTTCCTCCTCCTCAAGAGCTGCGCTTTAATTTGACATCACAGAGAACTGTAAACGCCTGTCTTTTTTTTATTATTATAACTCTATGAAATGCTATAGTCCGAGCTGGGGCGATATCCCCCTCCCCCCCTTTACACCCTTATGCTCTTTGCGCTCCCTCTTTCGACGCCACTGGGGGGGGGGGGGGGGGCGGGGGGGGGGTGAATCGCCCCCCTTCCCGTTCTCCTGTTTCGACGACCCTGCTTAGAGGCGTTCAAACTGAGCGATGACGAGGAATAGCACAGCGTGCAATTTTCGAAATTATGGTTCTAGAGATTCTGGAATTAAAACGGGGCGCGTTCCATGAACTCACGAGCGGCCATGACAGACTTTCAAGCGAGATGCTCGTGCAAAGGCTCGTTGTGTACAGGCGCGTTCAGTGACGTCCTTTTATTATAGTGACGTCACCAACGTTACTGGAGCAAGCTCAGTTTCACAGCTTCGCCTGCGACGTGGGCTCCGTGGTGGTAACGAGAACTAGCAGCGCTGCAGTCGAGTCTTGCTTCCGAATTGTCTAGCCCGCCAAGTTTGATTAGCAATACTTGAGCTTGGGCGAGTTGTTGATTCATACTAACACTCCACAGCGCGAGGAAACAGACGCAGACAAAAATTAATTTCCAACACTCAAAAAAAGAACACTCACAATGCGCTGACTCTGATCTCTGTGGTGTAGTACACTTCATCTTCATTATCATCTTTTTTTTTTTTTTGCTATTAAACACATGGAAGTAGAAAATAAGAAAAAGAAAAGGAAGCTCTCAACGCGGTGGTAGCAGACAACGCGCGAGACAGGGAAGCAAAATCCGACTGCAGCGCCGCTAGTTCTCGTGACCACCACCTGAGCTTGCTCCAGTAACGTTGGACGTGACCGATCAAAAGAGTCGCTGTGATCGGCCTTCCACGATTGGCCGAATGCTGACTTTGACGTCAGCAAAGGATTTCTCAACGACGGAAATAAGGGTAATGTAAGAACTTCGATTTTGACGGTGTTGGCAGCGGTGGTTTAAAAGCGCATTGATATCCAGCTTCCACCATGCTAATTACAAACACCATCGAACGTGTTGTTCAGAAAGTTAATAACGTCACGAGAGGTAACCATAGGAGGGCACCACCCAAACATCTCGCCGCTGATAGTTCATAACTTCGACGTCAGGGTCAGGATTATCAGTTGCGAATGACAAATTTGATGATGCGTGTTCGAGTCGACGGTGAAAAGTTTGGTTGTGTACGATGGGGGCGGGGGAAAGCTTGGTGTCCTCGCGTTCTCGAAACATCACCGTCAATATTGACAAACTGACATTACTCCTATTTCCGTTGATGAACGCAGAAATAATCCCCAGTTTATCTAATCTTTGAAAGTCTATGATAAAATAATTTTATCCCGCTGATGGGGGACAACTGCCCGGAAGCGAAATCCGTCCAAAAGTGGACAATGGTACTCGGCTGGTTCTGACCTAGCCACGTTGGGCTAGTTAAATAAAAGGAACGACAGGGACGCTTTTTAGTAAATTCTGCTTTCTCGGCGGAAATAAGAACGATATCAGACTATCAACGTTGACGGTGTTGATTTTAGAATGCAGTTACCCAAGCCTCCGCTGTGCCTTCTAGAGACCATCAAGGTCGCAGTAGGGTGCCTCAATGACCTTCTATTTAGAGTGATGCCACCCTTTATAGTACCCGATGCCGACAGCACGCGCTCACGGGGAAAATACAAAGAAATCGACGAAAACAAAATGTCGCCGTAGCACACTCAGCGCCCCAGATGCGTGCAGGGACACGCTCTTTCACGCGCTTCTGAACAAGAAATAAATGTAAAAGTGGGAACAAAATGGCCAGATGTCTCCACCCTAAGCAAAGCGCACATAAAGGCACCCTAGATCGCAGCTGATAATCTTCATCGTGACATTATACGCATGAGCCACGTTCGTCTACGCGTGCTTTCTCGTGCTGCTCTTAGCGATGTGCGCGGCCAAAAGCGCCGCTGTGGTCAGCTTTCCACGATTGGCCAAACCATGGGCATATGAGCACTGTCAGTCTCAGATTGTCAACTTTGACGGTGTTAGTTTCGGATTGCGATGGCTCCTAGCTTCTGCTGTGCTTTTTAAACACACCATCGAACTCGTCGTCGCACCCGATGGTAAGTAGCCAGAATAACAACTGGTGACGTCACGGCGAGGCAAATCCCAGTGTGGCGTCACGGAGGGAAACCATAAGAGGGCGCCACCGAAACATCTCGGCGCTACTAGCCATAGGCTATGCTCTAGCTCGGCGCCTAGGGAGTGGTAGGGATTTTTCGTCCTTTCAATGAAAAACGTCACGAAGATATACGGATCTGCGGGTGTGTGAGAAAAGACAACTTCGCTGCAACCTTTCGGCTCCTCGCCCCACAATGTCATAACACAAAGAATATTTGTGTTGACGACTTTAGCGACCCTGGGGTATATAGACCGATCTCACTGAACGTTCCACGCGTGCGAAACGCCACCATAATTGTAGTTCATGAGAGACAGCTGCGCCAGTGCACGAGACAGCTCGTGCCGCCTCGTGCTTTGCTCGCTTTTGCAGAAAGACTGCAGTTCCCACGATGGATGGCGGTAGCGGTGGCGTAATGAAACTGGGCTGTGAGATCGGTCTCTTGATATGACACAATTCAGCGACACGTGTTTTGATATTCTTACGTTTTCGCCGCAAGCTTAGATTTCGCGGAATCCGAGAACTCTATGCGTGCGAGACTCGGAATACCTTTGAAGGTTTCTCCGTCGTCAAAACGTTTGAGGCCACGGCAACAGGAGTACCATTAACTGAGATCACGTTCTGGTTTCTCTCGCTGATGCCTTGGAAGCCTACGGGAACGCGGGCGACAACCTTTTCGAAAGGGGGGGCTTCACAGGTTTGTGCGATTGCCGCATTTCTTGAAAATAAAGTATTCCGCGGTGCGCCAGATCTTTTGTAACTCGGGAACGGGCTTCTAATGGCGCTTCCCCGAAAACTATCTAATCCACTCGCACCTTATAATTTCTTTTTTTTTATATACCTGTAGCTTACTTTTTTTCTATTTCTTACGATCATCTCGTGGCCTTGAAGGTATTTGAATTAAATTAATAAACTCTGTTTTTTAGCTTTGTGACACGGAATTCGATACGGGTCTTAACGACAACTTATATTCGCTTTAGGTTTTGAAATGGCTACCGTATTCGCGATAACTTGAAGCCGTTATAAATGTTACGTTCGCGTTTTTTTTTTTTTCCGTTCTGGTAAAAATAGAATTTTCAAATTAGGTTTGACTACTTACACTTTGTTTGAACTAAAACTGCCCTCCACCGGCAACGCATATTTAAACGGACTTGCCTAATGTAGTTTTTTTTTAAACATATATACATACTTTTTAAAATTTGTTGCACGTTTTTAATTTCGATTTTCTTTCTCAAAATGATATGCGACAGTACGACGCGTTAGCGATAGGGCCAAAAATACTTCCACCGCGTGAGAACACTCTCTCGCACACCTGCGCCATGCAAATTCGGTTACATCTCGAATTTCGGACGCTCGCAAAGAATTAGGCCGGTTGACTTAAAGGGAAATAAAAGCGGTTCTGTATTTGAAAAAAAAAAACACATCAAACCTCCTTCGTTTGGCCTCCAGGATCTCGAATATCGAGGTTATTTTTCTACTTGGTGCACGGAGGCTGCAGAAAATTAAATTATTTTAAAAGCATCGCCCGAAGCCCCTCCTTCCCGGAGCGTGACGTCATATCCGGAGTTTTCGGAATCTCCGCTCTCGCGCATCTTCGGCGCCTATTAAAATCTTTGCATGTGCACTCTCGCTATTTTTGGAAAGGTCAGAAGAAGACGCCACACCAACGACACGAGCGACACGAGCGTAAGATCCTAGTATGACGTACCGACTGGTCGGAAGTTTTTCGTGTGCGTTTTCAAAGGCTGTCCGGGTGAATAATATTTTTGAGCTCGTGAATATTTTAAAGGTTAAAAAAAAAGGGGGGGGGGGGGGACAGCAGCGGGCACATATATTGGAGTTTGAACTCAATCTGTGACCTCAAACGCACAAAAGCGACGTGCGCCGTGACTGTGCACCTCTGGCGTTGCTTGAGTGGCCTAATCTGATCGTAGCGTTAAATGCCCTCGGATCTATAGGAGCGTGATGCAACGATTTCTGCCCTTCGTGCAAATACCGCTTAGAACGAATCATCTGATGTCAATGACTTGAGGAAGTGAAATGACGTGAGCGCGAGCTCTCTACCCCTCGTTTCAAAATCGGCCAGCAAGAAGCGCAATGCGTATCGCGCCCGTGACGTCAATAGTTCATGCACGGTCAAGGGTACTACGTATAGTTTCGAGCCTCGCCGCTTGGTAACGTCACCACGTGACAATCTGGCCTATCAGTAATATCCGAGGGCTGTACGTCATTTGCGGCCATGCCGGTATTTTATGTGTCACGAGCGTTCGGTTCACCGTGTCAGTTTCACAACACCGCTGAAGCAGTTGCGTCACAACGGGGGGGGGGGGGGGGGGGGGAGAGGGAGAGAGGGGGGGGAGTGTCACGGCGGGCTACCGCCCCGGTTGCTGCTGACCCTCGTGACGCTACTGCGCTGAAGTACACTCTAAAAAAAAAAAAAAAAAAAATGGAGGAGAAAGGTAGCAACGGCGCGTCTTCCTCCCTTCTATTGACGCGCCCCCAAACGGGCACGAGTTAAAGCGAGGAACGAGACATTTTTTCTTCTTCAGGCAGACGGGAGAAAGCTTTCGCCCTCCCGACCCATCTTCTTTCGGTTTCGTTTTACCAGTACGTCGCGCACGTTGTTTAATAAATGTTGTTGAGTTGATTGAGCTTCAGTGGCAGCGAAGGCCGCCTGTAATCCCGTCTTCTAGTCCAAACGTGCAGAACATTTCGGTTGCATGTATTTTTTATCACTAATTTCATCAAACGAGTAAACAAAGCTGCTAGAAACAGCGAAGTTCCGGAGCAGTGCCAGCAGCGCTACGTGCACTGGGTAAGATGGCCGTCTCCGGATTGCGGCGGGGCCCACGCGGAAGTACAGTAGCGGAACCACGTGGAACTGTGTCTACGTTTTCAACGTTAGGTAAATCGCAGGAACTGCGTCTAAGACAGGCAGGTTTTGCTGCCGGCTGCCTGGGTGCCTTCCGTGCTGTGTTCGGTTCTATTTTCCGATGCCGAGTGCCAATCAGCAGTCAACGTGGCTCTGTATTTCTGCGTGTTAGCAACATAGCAGGCTGCAGCAACATCGTGATCATGGGCGCACCAACCGGGGGAGCAAGGGGGGCACTTGCCCCCCCCCCCCCCCCGCCCCCCTGAAGCAGCCGCCACTGGGCAGGGCAAACATTGCTGGCCGGCGGCGCCCATGGGATACCAAAGGCACCGCCCCACAGTCCTGGGGGGGGGGGGGGGGGGGGGGGGTCTGGGTTTGGTTTGCCCCCCCCCCCCCCCCCCCCTCAGAAACAAGGTGGTACGCCGCTGTTCGTGATGGCAGTGTTGTCCGTTGTGAACAGAAGACTGGAATTATCGCCGATGTGACCGTGTGTTCGCGTATCAGTGGTGTAACAACAAGATGAGATGACGGAAACTCCGTCATCGAGTGCGCGTGCAATTGTACTGGATCTTTATACAACCGCGTTAGCAACCGCTTTGCGAACGCGGATCCGCTTTCAGTGTGAATGAGCGGTTACTTCAGGGAAGAACGTTTCTCCCTTTCTAAACGAACATAGGTTACAAGACCGTGTTACAAGACATTGCAGTTAGATGGTGTTGTGTCGCGTGTCATAAGCACTGCGTGCCCTGCGTGTCTTTCAGAACGGTTTCTTCTTCTTTCTTTTGTGTATAAATTCAGTTGCGAGTCAGCGCTTGTGTGTCCTGCATGTTCCTTTTCTCTGTCCTTGTCTTTGTGTGCGCTGTTCTGTTCATCGATCATGTCATCATACCAACTCGCCCAACTTACTACACTTCTGCCGTTCCTCCCCTTAGGGAGGACTATTGGCGAGGTGCGCGACCGACAGCGTCGCTGTGGTCGGCCTTCCACGATTGGCTCAAAAGCTGACTATGACGTCGGAAAGGGTATACCATCGACCGAAATAAGAGGAATGAAAGAACTTTAATTTCGACGGTGTTGGCAGTGTTGCTTTGAGAGCGCAATGATTTCAGGCTTCCACCATGCTATTTACAAACACCATCGAACTTGTTGTTCGCAAGGTAATGACGTCACAAGGGGGAACCATAGGAGGGCGCCACCAAAACATCTCGCCGCTAATCGATACCCTTCTTTCTAAGAGTGTAGTAGCTCGAGGGAACCAATGAGTAGCAATAAGCGTCAGTACCCAGCAATGGCGACGCCTGCAGGCTATGTATATAAGGTATTCACTGGGTGCACGCCATAGTTGAGCGTGCTGTTCACAGCCCATCCGGAAGGAGGGGGAGGGGGGGGGGGTTGGCCTGACAGAGGGCTTCGCATCCTCAGATCAAGATCCTATATCTAACGTCTGCAAAGAACGGCGATCTTGATGGTGTGGAATGCTCGTTGCGGTAGCACCGTGGAGCTGAGACAATGTTACAAACACTGTAGTTACAACCACGACCGGTGTGGCGTGGTTACAACCACGAGAGCTCGAAGTCACTGCTTTGAAACGTTCCTCCACAGAACGAGCACTCGCGCTAGAAATGCATGTCTCAAAGCCTGGAGCGCCGGCTAGCTCGCGCTTGTAGCTTGCGTTCCGCTGACCCTTAAGCTGAGACTAGAAGCTCCGCCTTCAGGGCGAGCTCACTGGCTTCCGCAGTGCTTTGGTTGCGCGTGCCTGCGCGTTCACAAGTTGTGTTAGCAAGGGCAGAAAGCTCGCGCTGAAGGCGGAGCTTGTAGTCTCAGCTTAGGGGTGAACGGAGTATTAGCGGCGAGATGTTTCGGCGGCGAGATGTTTCGGTGGCGCCCTCGTTTGGCTACCTTTCGTGACGTCATTATCTTGTGAACAAGTTCGATGGCGTTTGTAATGGGCATGGTGGAAGCCTGAAATCATAGCGCTCTCAAAGCAACACTGCAAACACTTTCAAAATTGAAGTCCTTACATTCCTCTTATTTCCGTCGATGAGACATTCTTTGCTGACGTCAGAGTCAGCATTCGGCCAATTGGGGTGGGCCAACCACAGCGACGCTTTCGATCGCTCACGTCGCCAGTAGCAAACGCGTTAGCGTCCTCCGCCAAGTCACATTCAGGACGAAGTAACCCGGCGAAGGAGCCATACTGCCGTGAACTGGCGCTGGATTTTAGGAACTTATGACGTGGTGACATTCAAACGTAGATTCATATACCGCCACCAGACGCAATTTTAAAATCTGTTTGTTTTAAAATTAGTTTTCTTGACTACTCTGCCAGCAGCCCGGCGAAGCTAGTATAGTCGAGTGGTTTTGTACTGCTGGCACAACATAGACCACATCTGAACGTAGGAATAAGTGCGAACATTTTCGTTTCCATACTCTTTTAATGTGAAACGGAGTATACATACTTTCCACAAGGGCGCAGCCATCTTGAATGTCGTCGCTTCTGGTATGCGCTAAAACATCGTTTTGATCTCTCCACGCCGCTGGAAGGTGTTTACAAAAAATGCGCGATTGTCACACGTTCTTGTTTTGCCTCACCTATATTTTCTCGCATATTCCAGGTTAAAATGTGTTTTTTTTTTCTTTTTTTTTTTGGTCCCGCATGTTAGATACAGAACCCACGCGACTGAAAACGACAGGAAACAGAAACCGTCTATTGGCGACGTGCGCGATCGAAAGCGTCGCTGTGGTCGGCCTTCCACGATTGGCCAAATGCTGACTATGACGTCAGCAAAGGATTTCTCATCGACGGAAATAAGAGGAATGTAAGAACTTCGATTTTGACGGTGTTGGCAGTGTTGCTTTAAGAGCGCAATGATTTCCAGGTTCCGCCATGCTCATTAGAAACACCATCGAACTTGTTGTTCGTAAGGTAATGACGTCACGAAAGGTAACCATATGAGGGCGCCACTAAAACTTCTCGCCGCTAATAGGGACGTCACTGGCGGCCATACCTGTGTGAGTGACTGCTCAGCACGTGCTGAGGGCGAGCATCCACAGTTCTTTTGCGAGTGCTTTCCACAGCATGAAGGTTGCCGGTCTTATCTTAGCAGCCTAACAACGTGAGCTCGTTCTGAGCAGACGCTCTAAACATCGGCCTCAAATATGGCATCCAGTGAATACCCCCTATAGATACCATGCCAACACAGTGACTGGGAACAAGCCCGCCTTTGCCCGCACCGGGTGTGGGCACTTAGGAACTGCAAGAGAGCCGAAATCAAGATCCGCGTGAGGCGAAGCGTCTGCGCATGCGCACTGCCGACAGCAGCGCCACCGCAGTGGTGTGACGTCAAAGGGTGTTGTGTTTATTAGCGATGTGCGCGGCCAAAAGCGTCGCTGTGGTCAGCTTTCCACGATTGGCCAAACCACTGACATATGAGCACTGCCAGATTGTCAACTTTGAAGGTGTTAGTTTCGGATTGCGATGGCTCCTAGCTTCTACTCTGCTTTTTAAACACACCATCGAACTCGTCGTCGCAACCGATGGTAAGTAGCCAGAATAACTACTGGTGACGTCACGGCCAGGCAAATCCCAATCGTGACGTCACGGAGGGAAACCGTAAGAGGGATCCACCGAAACATCTCGGCGCTAATACTCCGTTTCACCTTATGTTGTACCGCAGCGAAGGCTAGAAGCGCGAGCTTATAGCGTTGGCAGCTGCCCTTGGTGCACGAGAGCTTCTGCCGCCGAGGTGTGCCATAGAGCAAGGAGCTCGCGCTTGTAGCCTTTCCTGCGATACAACGCAAGGTGAAACAGAGTATAGTAGCGTTTTATTCGGACCTTGGCGAGTCGGTGCAACACCTCCTCTGTAACAAGGCCATTTAGTGCAGGATTTGCTACGTCACCTACACCGAACGCCAACTCGGAGCGCTGATTGGTGCACGAGCGGTGCTTCACCGTTTGGTTGAGTCTCGTGTCCAGTGAGCGAGAACTCGAGTCCCAGCCGAACGCTGACGCGGGCGCTCGTGTCCAATGAGCGTTCCGTGATGGCGTCCGGTGTAGGTGACATGGAAAATCCGGCCTCTTTATCGAGGAGTTGTTGATCGGCGTTTCTACAATAGCTTCGTTCGATTGGCCTGCGCCTCCTGCACCGGTGCAGAAAGGTGTAGGGCAGCGTACTTCCGGTATGTGTATCGAGATACGACCGGAAGTACACCGCCTTAGGCCTCATTCACATAGCCGTTTTTTCTCCCGGCACGGCGAAAACGCCGGCCGTCTTTTGCGCCGGGGAAGAGGGTGTTGGGACCGGTTTCCGGCCGAAATCGGGGCGCCGGACCCGAAAAGGGCCGAACGAGGATGTTCAACGTCCCCGGCACCGGCGGGAGACCGGGAACGCCGGCGCCCCGCCCCATCGAGGGACGGCCAATCACAAAATCGGAAACTTTCGCTGAATCTGGCGGATTCGCAAAAGTTGGGTGACCATGGGCACGGCCGCGGGAGGGAGAGTTGACCGTACTGTGCGCTAACGACGAAGCCAACAAAGCTTTTTTCGGAAAGGCTGGAGGCCTGCGAGACGACGGTCGCGTTGTGTGATGTTTACGGCTCTTGAACAACGGGCATACAGAGATTTGGATTTGCCGCTGAGCTGCTGCTCGAAATGGTGAGACCACATCGGTTCCTTTGCGATAGACGTAAATGCGATTTTAAGGAAGAACAGCCGAAGAAACAAAATACGGTCGTCGATCATCGGGGACGAAATGCGGCGCAAGGAGTGATTGATGTGAAACGTGCTCGCGGTGGGTCTTGTCGTTTTTGTTTCGAAACGTGGAGACAAATAAAATGTTTTGAAACATGCGAGATCGTTATCGCCGACCCAAACGCAAGCTCCGAGGAATAAAACAGTTGGATCGCCCGTCGACGCCGATCGCCCGCTACATTTGGTGGTCCACGCCGCCACAAAGCAGCCACAAATACGGCGTTACAAGATTGGTAATAGAGACCGAGGGAAGTGTGTAATTGCGCACGAAATAATAGGTTATATCGGTTATACGGGATACAAACGTTCAAAGCGGAATTTGAAAGGTGCACGAAGATTTCTAAGCTAGGTGACGCAAGCTACCGCCCAATATAAGGGGGCATAGCCGCCAGCATCGCCGGCAGCTCCGCCGCCGCTGGTTCGAACACTCCTCCGTCCCCGCACCGTCCCGTTTTCGGCACGGCGCCCACGGCGCTTTCGCCGGGACGGGGCGAGACGCCGGCTGTGTGAATGAGGCCTTACACTTTTCTGCACCGGCACAGGAGGTGCAGTCTCTATTCCTTTATTATTATTTTTTTTTTTTAGGGGACGACGTATCGTAATTCGGTCGTTCGCCGTTAGTGGGTGCGTATATTCTTTGTTTCTTTTTTTTTTTCATTACTTTTTTTTATAGGTGAGCGCGAGTCGCGTGACGTAGATTAACTAAATGAGCTACTCGGCACTCTGTTCCCCGACATTGTTGTGGGCGCCGCAATTTTGGTGCTTGAGTAGAGCATACACAACTGCCGATCGTCACGATTCAAATGTGCGGCTTTCTCAGCATTAGATTCGGTGTTAGGAAGCTCATGTATTATTACTCCGCTCTGTCGCGAACTTTTTTCAACATTCGTGGAGGGGCGGAAAAGCGTTCCCTGTGATTTCAGATAAAGCTTCAGATAACTGGCAACCATGATTTTAAGCCACGAGATGGGTAAGTATCGTCGCTCGGAAGCGTAGCTTATGTATTGTGGCACAAGCGTGACGGTAGGACGAAAATGACGAGACAGAGCAAGACCAGAATGTGAAATATACAGGGCGAGAGAAATCTTACGGCGCGAAAGTTAATTTGCTTTTTTGCGCACCACCTCGTGCGTTCGTTTACCCCCGAGATGTGTCCGCGTTCTTTTCTTTTCCTCCGACCTCTCAACCAAGAACAGGGCGCGCCTGGCTGCACTGTCACCGTGCGCTCTGATGCACCAAAGACTGTATTAACTCTATACGGCGGAACACTTGCCCGCCGTATACAGTTACTACAGTCTAGTTTTGAAAACAAAAGAAGAAAGAAAACGAGAAATGGTTAGCAACAAAGTCGGGCATTAGATTTTTACGTAATGTACACGGATAACGATAATAATCCCTGGAGAAGGGAAACAAGGGGGACAAAGGACGAGCAGAAATCTCTAAAACACAGCGGTTAAAGCCCGTTTCCTCTTCTGACGTTCAACCCCTATGTTAGCTCGGTTGGTAGAGCGCTCCACTAGAAATGGAGAGGTTCCTGATTTGATACCAGGATCCGACGGATTTTTTTTTTTTTTTCAGTCACGCAACAGTTATCTAGCTGTGTTTCGAGATTTGTGTTTGCACTTTTTGTCCCCTTTGTTCCTTTTCTCCGGGGATTATCATCGTTATCTCTGTCCAGCTCGCTTGCTCCTTCGCATTAATAGCATTATCACAATAATCACGTGCCAAATGCTGTTTATACAAGCGCGAAAAAAAAAATCGGTTCGAGCAAACATTTTGATATCTTTTCTGCTTGTTTTCAAACGAAATAAGTTTTTTTTTGTTGTTACTTGCTTTTTTTTTATCGCGACTGTAGAAATTTTCCGCATACCGTTCGCCAGAAACATACTCGGCTTTTTTTTTTTTTTTTTAGCGCAAGAATTTTTTTAGTCAATACGCACGAAACGCATAAACTCTGGCTCACATCATTTTACACTTACTCGAATTTAGCTTCAGTATTTTCGTTTCTTGCTCCCTGCAAAACATCTTTTTTTGTATGTCTGACGGTTTACACCGTTATCCAAACAACGCGTAAAAAGAAAAAAAAAAATTGTACTTCGCACGTTCGTCACATTTATTTATTTATTGAAAGAAAATATGGACGCGTACAGAAAAAAAGAGTAAACGTAATATTTCGGGTTTCCCTACGGACGCACGGTGCCAAAATATTTTCACTTTTTCTTTCTTCTTCTTTTTTAGTTGTTTTATTTCTTCGTCTCTTCGGCGAGTTCGCACGTTTCTCATTTTAATGTTGTTAGCGGTACCCCGGCCGCCGTCCCCAATTTTCGAAAAAAGGAAGAGCCGAAATCTCACGCCAGAATCGGGTCGAATTGGAACCGGGGCGATTCATTCACACAAACCTGCGGGTCAAATCCATCCGCAGCAGGAGGAGCGCGTTTCCGATCCGAGCGTCCCAGTTCGACCGTTCCAATTCCACTAGGAACGACGATGCGATGCGGTCCCCGGGCGACCCTCTTTGGCTCTTCCCTAATCGATTACTGAGGCAAGCCGGGCAGTCTGGCGTGAAAAACTCCGAAATTGCATCCTCGAAAATCTCTGCCCCTTCCCCTCCCCCTGAAAATAAATAAATAATATTAATAAAATATAGCAAAATTGGGTGGACTATATCCTTCGTTTCACCTTACGCTAAACCGAAGTGGACGCTGCAAGCCATCGGAACCAATCCACGCCGCGTGAATGTCACGTGATTAGGTATTGATGTGGCGCGCCGTCCCCTGCCATGTTGGAATTTGAGATGGGTCGATAGCGTTCGCTGCGATTCATCCTAAGGTGTGTGCTTCGAGATGTCTTCCATACCACTCCTCAGTGTATATGTATATGCATACATATATATATATATATATATATATATATATATATATATATATATTTTTTTTTTTAGGTAGTTTCGTTCGACCCCTTTGTGCGACTTCATGGTCCCCCTGGGAGCGTTAATTTCCCTCTGTCATCTCTATCGCTCTCCCTTTCTTTATATTTTTTCTTACCTGGTTGCTAAAGGCCGTTTTCCCTTGACGACTGATATATGACGTAGTTGGTTTTGGCAACGAAAGCTAAAGTAAATAGTTTGGGCATATCTGCAATTAAAAGGAATAGTCAAAAAAAAAAAAATTGGCACGAAGCCCTTTAAATTTTACCGCCTTTCAATCGGCAAATAAAAAAAGATCCGCTATTTTTCCTCGACTCAACTACGTCAAAATTCAAAATTGCGAGCGAAGCGTCCACTGTCTGGCGCTACGTTGCCAAGGCTAATAACTTAGCTTCCACAGTGCCGGCGGTACTGCGAAAGCACGTGTCTGTGACCTGTTTACGTTCGGACGCGGGCGTGTAGAGTTGGCAGCGTTGGAGCACTGCGGACGGTATGCACGCTATCCCGGACGACGCAGAGTATGCGGCAAGAAACTGGGGGAGAGGAGGAGACATGAGCGCGCGGGGGACGTCAGAGCGGCGAGCTCTGATTGGATGGATTAGGGGGTAGATGCGAAGGCCATCTGCCTTTGTCTCTCTACCCACTGCCTCCCTCCAATCAGAGAGAAAAAGAGCGTCGTCTGCTCCTCGCGTGTACCGTCTCGCGTTCGCAGACGCCGGCGGTCGAACGCGTTCGAACGGTCGGTATGTAAAGACAAAGGCACATAGCCTTCGCGTCTACCCTTTAGTCCTTCCAAACAGAGCTCGGCGCTCTGACGTCCCCCGTGCACTCTCATCTCCTCCTCTACCGCAGTTTCTCTCCCTACAGTCGTTTGCAAGTACCTCCTCTAGGCGTTGCCACTCTTGCTGCTGGTGTGTGCAGATCGTCTGGTAGTCGCTGAGGCCGAGGGTATACGCCTCAGCAATGCTCGACCATCAGACGATCTATACCTACACCAGCAGCAAGATGGCCGGTGCCCAGAGGGCTTACTTGCAAACGTCCATAAGCCTGTTAAGCGCTTATCACCCGGGCGAAGAATGCTGAGTCACTGGGCCGGGGACGCACGCGCGGCGTCTCGTATTTCGTGGAAGAGACTGCTATACTGCGCACGCTCAAAACCCGTTACATGGCTCAGTAGACTAAGATGGCGGCGCCCAGGAGGCGACTGTTGGAAAGGTCTATTAGCGCCGAGGTGTTTCGGTGTCGCCCTCTTGTGGTTTTCGTTCGTGACGTCACGATCGGAATTGGCCTCGCCGTGACGTCGTGAGTTGTAATCTTAAATGACTACTTATCGTCCCTTGCGAGCTACAAGTTCGACGGTGTGTGTGTAAAAATTATCCAATGGAATCTTGGAGTCATCGTGATGTTAAACGATCATCGTGACGGTTGTACACTCTGACATTGTGTCAAAGTGTCAACTGTGACGATGTTGGCCTAAGAGCACGATGATTTCCGTGCATGAAAGAAAAATGAATTCCAATAAATACGTCGTAGTGATTCTTTGGCCAATAGCGGATTGCGATCCCAGCGACGCGATCCCAGCGACGCTTTTGGTCGCGCACGTCTCTAATAGTACGAGTGCGAGGATGTTTTTTGACCAGCGCCTGTACTTCACGAACTTGCGTGCACGAAAGCGGTCAAAGCACGGGGCTCGCGCATTGACTTTGCTCCTATAGTACTTCAGTGAAAGCCGAGCTTGCATATCTTTGTGCGTCGTGTGACTCGTTTCTTTTTCTCTCGTTTTGCCCAATTTTTTTGTTTTTTTTATTTCTTTTTAGTTTTGTGTACCAAAATTATTATTATTATTATTTTTTTAGATTCGACGTTTTGCGGCACTAATGAAGTCCACGCGTTTCTCCGCATTGAAAGATTAAAAAAAAAACACAAAAGAAACGCGGGTCATTGTTATGTGTAATTCGGCGAGAATTCGTTTATATGCAAAAATCCAACTAGGTCTCGTTTTCGCCGCGCAATAAAACCAGAGCTTGAATTTGAGCGAGGCTTATACGTCGCAGCTACTGTACAGGAACTGCGCCATATGTACGCGTTAGAACTCACGGTATTTCGTGTTTTTTTTTTTTGTTTTTTTCGAATTCCGCTCTTCAAATTGTCGGTAACATTTCACTCGCCCAGAGCCCTTCTGTGTATCGACCTTGTGATTTTATTTTAACTCGGTTTCATATAAAAAAAAAACGAAACGAATGAAAAAAAAATCTTTTTAGCCTCACCGTTTGACGAAGATCCAACGTGCGACCAATTTGTCACTGCGTCCCCCACACCACCACACCGATTGCTTCATGGACATGTTTTCGTTTCCTAAAGAAATTTCGGTTGACACATGTATTTCATGTATTCCCTAACTTTTTATTTTTATTATTTATTTATTTTTGTTTTTACGCTCAAATTGTGACATGTACGGTTCAAGCTTAAAGCGAACCAAAGAAATAGAATAACATTTAAAAAAAACTGCGGTGAGAACTAATTTTTGTAAAAGAAAAATAGTTTCTTTTTTACGCCATGATTGAGGTTGTGTTTGTGCAGCCGTGTTTTTGTATGGCTACCGTCCTGCCAGCGTTTGCGGTAGCTGAATAAACAGCAGCATCTGTTCGGCTGCACATACCCCGAGGCGGTGCTATCTGGGGGGCTAAAAGTCCACCCAAATTGCTTCCGACGCGAAATCGGATCGCCGTCGGAATTAAATATAAAACAATCTTAATAATAAAGCGAGGGGAGTCATGCATGACTGTCCTTGCTTTATTAATAAGATTGTTTTATATTCATTTTGGTATCGTTTCTGATGACGATATTGGAGGCGCTTTTTGGTTGGAAATATTCCTTACCTTCTTGACGACCGTATTACGGAGGTCCGCGTGTAGATGCATATTCATCAAAATTTGCGCATCAAAGCTTTTTTCTTTCTTTTTTTAAGAAAGAAAAACAATTCAATTTTTAAAGCCGGCCTTGGTTTGCATTGTTTTCTTTTAATTTCTGGCAGCGATGGTGCCTAAGTGTTTTTTATGCGTTAAGAGCGTGCGAGTTTTGTCTTTGTAAACATTTTCGTAAGAATTATTTTGGGTCCCTTTTTTGTAAAAGCACCGGACGATACGGATTGTTGCTTCGAGTAATGTGAAAGCGTCATATAATTCATGTAGGCTATTTCTTATCGAGTACCTCTGGCCCTTTTATAGTGACCGGGTTTAATGACCAGCCATAGCCTCCTATATATTGACAAAGCCTGGCAGATCGCCACGAGAAGCGGACGCCGAAATGGAAAAGGCGGAGCGGCGAACAACGAATGAGAGGAGAGCCACGTGACTGGCGCCCCGCTGCGGCGGGACGCCGAAACACACTTCTCCCGAGCGAACAAGTGTGTTTCGGGTCCTCGCCGCTGCAAACACTCTGCGCTGACATCCAGGTTCCCAGAGAAATGGCTCTTTGATGCTCTGTGCTACCAGATCCTCGCGCTCCGAACCTGCGACCGGGCACTCTATGGCTCCGTCGTCGAATTGCCAGGCTTTGTTACTATAGAGGAGGCTATGGACCAACAGTACTTAGTAATAATTAACAGTTGGTACATATTTAGAGGGCGCGAGGACACAGACCTCGCATTCACGTTTGTGCATGCCTGCGTGCGTCTGCGAAGGTGGATGTCTACGGAGTGACGTCAGCACCAGCTCTAACGTCTCTCCGCAGCGGTAACGCTGCTTACGGCGTATGCGTAGTCTTTCCATCTCGCACAAACTGGTTTCTGCGCAGCAAACGCGCCATTTCTTTTAACTCGTTTTGTTTATATAATTTTATTTCCCTAAAGATATGTGTTTAGAATGCCGAAGAGGCACATGGAGACTAAGATATTTTGCACGTGTGAGTGTTCTGCCAATGTTCTGGTGAGTGTCTTCTGTCCATAGAAATATTGTCAATATCAGAAGGAGATTCTCGAAGGTGGGGTGCTACAGTGCAAATATTAAAAATACAAAAAAAAGTTGGAGATGTTTTTTTTATTATTATTTAGCTATTACTTTTTATGTCGGCACCCCTCCGCTGCGCATTGTTATGAGTAGCATGACTTACCAGTATTAACTAGCTTGTCTTGAGAAGCGCTTGATATCTCTAGATAGTTCCACGTCGTTCACCGTGTAATATTTGAACTACACGTAATGTTACAACTCTTTATCACGTCATAGCGCAGTTTCCGGTGAATTAAATCTGAATATTTCAATAGTTGTACATTCAAACTCGGTGTAATGACAGTATGCTTATCATAACATTCAGTGATACAAGAGGCGCTGAATTATTATTACTTTGTACATCCAGATGTTCTTACAGTACATAAGGCATTGGAATAAACATTATTAGAGAGAGGCATAAGATAAAAAAGACAGTCTTTTAGCCACTTCTTTAGCCTGTTTGTAAAACCAAACCAAGCTCGACGTTCGTGTTTAGACATCGAAAGGTCGGTTCGCCTCTAAAATGTCGCGGCATTTACGCTGTAGACGAGAAATTTAGCCAGTTCAATGCCACTGCTAACCTGGGGTCGTTAACGAGCACCATGCAGTAGTGATACACGACCGCGCGCTGGTACGATGCTCATTTAGATCGATCGAAACGGGCAGGGCTGGTGCTTAAACCCAGGATCCCCGGATTCGGCAGCGCAAGCTTTCGCTTCACGTGCTCCAAGCTATGGTGCGTCAACTCACTCTCGGCCATCTATCCCCGAGGGCCATTATCGAGTATTGTTTCTTCGGACAGACAGGTTATGGAAGAGCTGTAGCCTTGAGAGCGATTGAGATTATTAGTGCGTTAGTATTACCACCCACGTGACAGGGAAAAGCTGATGCCGTCCGTCTGCGGACATAAACAGTGGAAAGGGAAGCGCGCCGCGAAGATAGGAGGAGAGTAGTGACGTCACGAGGCGGAAGCCAATGCGCGCGCGGATGCTGGGGCGAGTCTAAACCTGCAAGCGCACGGAGCGCGCATGCCTTGGTTCGTGCTTCAAAATGGAGTGAACCTTGATACAAACGCTAGTTCAAATCTGAGGCAAAAAAAAAAAATGGAAGGAATATTCATGGTGGGTTTTCAGATAATGCATAAGCATGACTTTCGGTCAGCATTAGCGTTTCCCAAAGGTATGGCGCTTCCGAAGGGTCATGCTAACGCATTGTCTAAGGATCCACCAGTGGATCTTCCTTTAGTCATTCTCCTCTCGCTTCGAGTCGTTCTAAATGTTATTCATCAGCTGAACTCCGATGTTGATCATAATTTACTAAATATATTAAGTTCTGCGGTGAAATAGTTATAATGGTTTTGATAAAACAAATAAGTTGCAGACAGGTTGATAATAACGTGTCTGTCAAAATTGATTGAACTGGAAACAGTTCTGCCTCGGAGCTGTTGTTTTCGCCCTTTGTAACTAACTTGTGCTAGACCCCTCAGCACAATACACTAACCCCGTTTTTTAAAGAGTGCACTCTTGCTGTTTGGTTGTTTTGTACTCCAGGCTCAAGCACGCCATGACACGGCGTGTAGTTGGACTGTTTGGTTTGACACGTTGAAGTGGAAAAAACAGCGGAAACGACTGAAGACAAGTGGAAGGAGTGCGCAAACACAGCGCTGAATTACAGCTGAAATTTTACTTCTGCACGATACAGCAAGTGCACATAAACTGCCCCCCCCCCGCCCCCCCCCCCCCCCCACACACACACACACTCATGCCGAGACAGGCCTGCGCAAACTTGCCCGACCGTTCCTAATAAATTTTATCTCGCCACCCGCCTGGGCTACAGCTTCGTCGCCGTGGTGGGTGACGAAGTTGAATTTATTAGGAAGTCGGCCATGTTTGTGTAGACGTGTGTCGGCATGAGGGGAAAGGGGGGGGGGATGATTATCGGGTGGTTAGTGTTTGTGTCTTCCTGTTCAGTTCATGTGTACTTGCCGTAATCGTGCAGGGGTGCTATGTTGCGCTTTTTGCACTCCCAGGAGACTTGGAAGAGGGAAGTGACGTCAACGACACAGCAAATGCAGATTGGATGTTGACAGAAGAAAACGAAATCAACATCCAATCTGCGTTTGCTGTGTCGTTGACGTCACTTCCCTCTCCCTATAGTCTCCTGGGAGTGCAAAAAGCGCAACATAGCCCCCCAGAAGTAACATTTCAGTTGTAAGCTAGCGCTGCGATTGTGGACTCTTTCACTTGTCTTCCGTCTTTTCCGCTGTTTTTTTTTTCCTCACATCACCACGCCATGAGGCCGTGACACCCAGTTTTGACAATAACTGGTTTTCTTCGTTTTTATTTCTTTATTTTGCTGTTTTTGCGTGTCACCGTCGAGTCCAGTGCTACGCGCCGATTGCTCTTTGCTCATTTGTTCCGCGCTTTGGTCTCGTTTCGATGGCATGTAGCCGCGTCGTAGTTTATGCACGCCTACATGCACGCTTACGGAATGCAATTCAAGCTCTTCCGCTAAAAGCCAACGGCGAGAAGACGAGGGCGCTAAAGCGGAAAATGTACACGAGAAAGAAAAAAAAAAAAAAAACACGAATAAGCAGCAGACATTCGCCTCCGTCTTAGATTCTCCCGTGTGCGCATTTACCTCGATCACTGTGTTTGCCGGCAATGAAATAGAATTGAGCTGCGCTCCTGGATCCATTTGGAACCAGTAAGTGTGCCCAGATTTGAGAGCGCTTCGAACTGCTCGTTTGAGGTCACGTGGTTTACAGGCCGCGTTCGCAGTGCAAGCTTTGAGGAGCAGGCAAAAGTGTGGATCGTCTGTAAGCGTCTCGAAGCTTGGCTCGGCATCTTCGCCCGCTCTCTCCCTCGCCTCGTGTTCACGCGCATGCGCACGAGAGAATGATTCACGCTAGAGTCATTAGCCATTAAATATCATACGCTTTCTATGGTTCGAGTTGCTCGCTCTCTTAATCCTATGCTCTCTGGAACCGCTGCTCGATGTAAATGCCCCTGGTGACGACGAACCATCTGAGCGTACACGCATTGTTCAAGGTCAACGCAGGAAAATAGCAGGGTCGTTTTCTCTTTTTGCCCGGATGCTGAAAGGAAACTCGCGACACGAGCAAACAAAACGAAAAAGAAATCTATACGAAGGCCAATATTTATGCGCTTTGGACTTCAGGAGAAAGGTCTTAGTCGGAAAGGTAAATACATGACGGACGCAAATATAAACGTGAGAAACAAGTGTTTGTTTGGGGCGAAGTGAACGACAGACTTCATCGAATGCACGTACGAAGCGTCA
Organism: Ixodes scapularis; assembly: GCF_016920785.2. Taxonomy (NCBI): domain Eukaryota; kingdom Metazoa; phylum Arthropoda; class Arachnida; order Ixodida; family Ixodidae; genus Ixodes; species Ixodes scapularis. Next base: position 35,030,425 of record NW_024609882.1, read on the forward strand.
GCAAAAAGAAAAAGAAATAGAGAGAAGAAACTGACAAGCGTTTACACGGGAGCTAGCCAGCAGAGACTGTTGTTCGTGACTGGTTCGTATCTGGGATAGAAATTCGGAACTTAGGAATGGATGCGCTTTGCTGCGTTCTTTTGTAGGAACTCTTTCTTTAATGCGTTAGCATTAGAACGCTTGTTTTGATGAAAACCCGGCGGTGTCTTTTGTTTACCAGCGTGGGGGAAAGAGGGAGAAGGAGGGGGAGAGGGTGACGCGTGCGACGCTCCAATTGGTCCGAAGCGCTGACATCAGCACGTGCTGACCTCTCCCTCTCCCTCTGGCGCTGACAAACTGACAGACACCGCCGGGTTTTCGTCAAAACGAGCGTTTTCGTCAAAAAAGAGTCGCAGGAGCGGAGCCGGAGGGGGGGAGGAGGCGCCGCGGTGCGGGGGAATACGGGCGTGCTCAGTTGCCGTTCTGCCGTCGCCGGATGTTCTTCTCTCTGAGTCTCCGTAGTAGCGGTGCGTGGGCTGTGATGTGCGTGTGTAGTTAAAACGATGGATGCTGTTACCTCCACAAGTGATATGAATGCGGTTCCCTCCACGAGTGATATGGATGTGGTTCCTTCCCCGAGTGATATGAATGGGGTTCTTTTCACGAGTGATATGGATGACCGTATCCAAGGGTGTCGACGTACTCTGGCAGGCAGAGTATTGAAAAGGGGTGAAAAAAATTGAAGATCCATTGGTGGGTTCTTAGAAAATGTGTTAGCATGACCCTTGGGAAACGTTACACGCGTCCCCTTTTAGGAATCGCCAACACTGACCCCGTAACGAGGCCAAAAAAGGCAACAAAAATAAAGGAAGCAAGAGAACGCCCAAACAGAAAAGTGAAGGCGTCGGCGTTAGCGATTCCCAAAGGGGGACGTGTATAGCGATTCCCAACGGTCATGCTAACACATCCCCTAAGGATCCACCAATGTATTTTCTTTTTTTTTTCACGATTGTGTTTTAACTTTTTTTTCCCACCGGAGATTGCCTCTTGCAAGCGCAGATGGATTCTTTTTTGCGACATCGGAGGCAAGGCGACAGTTGAATGCGTTTGGTAATAGTAATCGAATAGTGAAGCACCGTCCTGTGCCTCCTGACTAAAGAGTAGGTCGAATTGCTAAGAGTTTTCTTTATATACAGCAAGCTGCAGCAATGAAAGAGGTCGCCGCAACTAGCGCCACCCCATTTCGTCTCGGCGAACTAGTTTGTGACGTGCGTTAATCGTTCTGCAATGCTGCAGACACGCGTAAGTGCATTTAAGCCGGAGTCACACTGGTCATACATCATACAAAATACAGTCTGCAAATACGGGTCACCGCAATATCCGTGGTTCGAATGCCGCGTGCCAAGCTGCTCATTGCCATGCGGCATTCGAAGCGCGGATCTCGGCGTGACTCGCGTTCGAATCTGTATGCAGACTGTCTTTTGTAAGGTGTACAAGCCGTGGGACCACGGCTTTAGATGTCGGGCAGGTTCGACAATTTTGGTTTTTTTCAAGAGCTTCACGCGTTTTCTAAATTAGTTGAGCCTTGCCCGACAGGAAAAGTGATTTAAAACGTTTGTTTTTTTAGCTTTATTTGAGCATTAAAAAAATCACTTAAAGTGTCAACAAAACGTTTTCCCGCCTAAAGCTCTTAGTGGGCGTAGCCGAACCACCGTTTTCTAAGACAGGTTGGGTGGATGTGTGGTTTGAGTACGGGTGGATTCGAATCCCGGTCTATGCACACGCAATCTAAGTGTTGTTTCTGTAAAGATGCCGTGTAGCCGAGGTTTAGCTAAACATTGAAACTCCAGGTGGCCTAATCTTCTTAGTCTTTTGCTGGAACATTCCACATGTGCTTCCCTAGTGTACCTCATAAAATGCTTCTTATTTTTCTGATATTCTTTGTTGCCTGCAGTTTAAAGACAGTTACGGCAAGATTCAGTGTTTCCAATACAAAAAAAAGCGTGTGGGTACACGGGTACAAGATAAAGCTTTGGCTCGGCGATTGAATGAAGATAATCGCTGGTAGAAGCGCCAATAGATCCGTTGCTCTGGGGCAGGGGGCGCGAGCGCGTCCGGAAGACTTATGCAAGACGCGACCAGGTTATGCTGGCTGCATCATCCGTGTGGTGCTGTGGCGTTCGATTTTGCACGTGCCTCGTTCGAATACAAGCAGCTGTCAACATTTGTATATGCGCGGTAACAAAACGCCTAAAGAAAGTAAAAAAAAAAAAAAGACCGGAATTCTGCAGCTCGCGGCCGCAGCGTTCCATTAAACATTCCTTTCATCTTCGCTTTCTTTCATAGCTTCCTCGAGCACGTATATTTCACTTTACGTGATAGCGAAGCCGAAGCTACTCGCAAAAGCGCGTCCTCCTGAAAGATGCTCGCACAGCACGAGCGCGCGTGCCTGGCAGGGACGCTGAGAGCTCGCAGGTCGATCCTTTAGCCTCTGCTACGCTGGCACTTAGAATGGAACGGAGTAGAAAAAACTCTAGAGAGGAAGTGTATTGATGCATGTTGGAAACGCGAGCCAAATATTGTATTTTTCTCGCCTGGAGCGCTGCTCAAAACTTGAGAGCTACGAGCCTATTCCGTCAGTCTGGTAACAAATGGTGCGGCAGATGCTGAACCATTGCAACGTTTCCACGGAGAAAGCTTTATTTGCTCAATAAAGTATCGCTAATATTTAATGGTTGCGACCCCGTATGTCCAACGCACGTACGAATTACACCTGTGCTTGCGTTCCACTCTTGCCCCTTTGCTCGGTGTCGCAAGAGATTTTTTGTCTCTTTCTTTCCTGACCAAAGCAGCAACAGGGAACGACATTGCCCAACGTTCTCTACCGACGACCTTCGCTCCTGTGTCTAGTTCAGGCGGTGTCTTTAACTTACCCAAGATCGGGAAATATGCGCACATTAACGTCCGTCTTGCATCGTTCGCGCCCCGTATCTTGTATGCGGCCGCGGCCGATGGTGTAAGCTGGCGTCCCGGTGGAGCCTAACCTCTGTTCCACCCTGCAGCGTACCACAGAAGACGCTCCATCGGAGCCAATCCCACCACGTGAGTGGCAGGTGAACTTTGGCAGAGGCTTGGCGAACCGCGGTGTGCGTTGTGACATGATTCTTTCACAGCAATGGATTGGCCGGGTCGCAGCGTCCACAGCGCTCCATCGTAATGGGGAGTGTCTCTTAATGCGACGTCGCCATCGTTCGTTGTGTTTTTCTCAAGCTCGTTTCTCTAGTCAGCTAGACATGGAAGCTTCCGATCCAGAACGTAAGCGATAGCAATGTCTGATTTCGAAAGAAGTGCCGGAGTGTCTCAGAAGTGTCGCACGTTGTTCGCCAAGACCGTGGAGGCGTCTTGCGTAGTCGATTTATTACGAAACGGACGGAACCTATAGCGGGAAAAACAATAAACGCGTTGTCGCGGTTACGAAACGCATGGTCGGGGTATACGACCGCCTAATCCAAACAGTCATTCACCGCGGAGGCGTCTTGCATAATCAATTTATCGCGTGAAAACCGGTTGGAACCGTTTGCGAAGTGGACGGATCGCGGGTTGACCGTACTCTGCGTTTCATGCGGCTCTGAAACCCCTGTATTCGCGACTCTGGGAAAACGGGCGGCACCTAGCCGGAAAACACTACACTGAACGAAACAGGTCCACTTGCACTTTCTGCTCGTGCCTTGTGGCTTACGTGATTATATGTAGGCGGTTGACGCGATGAAACAGTTGTCCCGGTGACCCTGTTGTTACTGTCGTACCAGCGTGTTTCCCTGGTCCGCTCCGAACGTAACCTACAATACCGCGTGAACCAGACGTTTATCAACGTTCATAAGGACAGCAGTCCGTTTATCGCTTCCTCGGAAGTCAAGTATCTGTAAGTTAGGTTACGTCAACACGTTACCGCGGGTTTGAAACGCAGTGAATAAAAATCGGGGCAACCCATTTACGTGTGTGTGTGTGAAAACTTTTATTGGTGCCTGCAGCAATATACCTAACGGTTAATTGGACGCGGCCTCACGTCTTCGCCGGCGGCTTCGAGGGCTTTGCCTCCCGAGGAGCGCCGTGATCTGCGGGACGGCCCGGAGCTGGTGCTTGTAGTCTTCCTTGCGGCTTCTTTGAGTTCCGGTGGGAGGTCAACCTCTCGGTTGGCCTCCTCCAGTCTTATCGTACAGTCCCACGCGATGTGTGTCAGCGTCGCCCGGGCCTTTATGCACAGCACTCAAGTGTCCTCCTGGTATAAGTCTGGTAGTACGTGCTTGCCTATCACCGGGGTTAACATGCTCCCCGTTTGTAGCTGCCTGAACGTCTCTTTCCTTGTTAAGTTTGGATGAGGCGGCGGGAGCTCCTGTCTGTCTAACCTGTACATTCTTAGTAGTTCACCGTATTCGCGAGGTTCGTAGTACGGGGGTGGGCGGCTGGCTCGGTCAAGTAACGCGCGAGCCATGGCGTCCGCCACCGCGTTTCCGGCTTCCTGCGCCGGGAACCACCTGATTGTTACCCTGGTGTGAGAGTCTCTTCTTAACGTCCTTTCTGCCTCTGAGCTCAAGCGCCCTGACATAAAGTTTCTGATGGCCGTCATGAAGTCACTGAACACCGTTGTGACTGTGGGCAAAGAGGCCGCCAATGCTATGGCCACCTCCTCTGCCACTCGCACTTCTTGTGTCTTTATGCTTGCTGCCGTCACCAGCTGCCGTCGCTGGCTTTCACGACCGCCTCCACGAAGTGTGCGCGCCGTGCCTGGCCGCGTCGACGTGGACTGCGCCTTCGTCTTCTGCGTGGTCCTTGGTGAGGGCTTGTGCTCTTGCTTTCCTTCTCTCTGCGTCGTGTTGTGGATGCATGTGCCTTGGTATTGGTCCGACGTCCAGCTTGTTCATCTCCGCGGGGGAGATCGTGTTGTCGTCAGGTCGTGTCTGGGTCTCGATGTTTAGTCTTCTTAGCGTCGCTCTTCCCGTTCTGGTCTTTTCGAGTCTCGCGACGTGCGCAGTTTGTTGGGCTGCGACTACCTCTTCGAGTCTGTTGTGTACTCCCAGTGACTCCATCTTTTCGGTGCTGGTGTTTGCAAACAGGCCTAGTGCGTTCTTATGTGCCTTCCTTATCATGCTGTTGAGCTTTCTTCTCTCGTTGACTTTCCAGTTGTGGAAAGCTGCAACGTATGCCAGGTGGCTTATCGCAAAGGATTGGACCATGCGCATCAAGCTGTTTTCTCGCATGCCTCTCCCACGATTCGCCACCCTCTTGACGAGTTGTATTGCCGCGTTGGTCTTGATTTCCAGCTTGTTGGTCGTTTCGGTGTTTTTTCGTCTTTTGTCTACGATCAGGCCTAGTATTCGAATCTGTTCGACTATTCGGATTACTTGGCCCGTCCCAGCTTGGATAGTCAGGTGGTTCCATTCTGTTCTTCTCGGCTCGATCACCAGCAGCTCCGATTTTCTCTGGGAGCGATCAGGCCCGTTCCTTCTAGTTCTTCCTCGATGGCATACACCGCTGCCTGCAGCTCTTCTTGTGCTTGTTGTTCGTCGTTGCTCGTCGACCACAGCGTGATGTCGTCCGCATATAACGTGTGTTTTACTTCTTGAGTTCCGAGTCTTTTGGCGATCTTCGTCATGACGAGGTTGAAGAGCAGTGGGGAGATGACGGAGCCTTGCGGCGTTCCTACGTTCCCCAGTTCTCGCTCTTCGAGATCCAGTTCTCCGACGTGAAGTTTTGCCGTGCGTCCCGTGAAGAGGTCTCTGATGTAGTTGTAGCCAGAGCCTCTTATACTGGGAAGTACAAAAGGCTCTGGTTGTAGCTTCTGAGTCCGAGCCCCAGCTCGTTCACTCTCTTGAGGATTGCCGAGTGCTTCACTTTGTCAAACGCGCTTTGTAGGTCGAGCCCTAGCAGGGCTCTTCTCTTGTTTTTGGCGTCCACCACTTCCTATTTGATTATGCCATCGCGTCTTGCGTGCAGAGTCTTTCGCGAAATCCAAACATGGTGTCCGGGAAGAGACTATTATCTTCCAGGTATCGCTGCCATCTGGCTATGAGGATCTGTTCGAGTACCTTGCCCACGCACGGGTTAGCGAGATGGGTCTGAGGTACTCGATACCCGGGGGCTTTCCTGGCTTTGGGAGTAGTATCATCTTTGCAGTTTTCCTCTGTTTCGGGAGTTTGCCTTCCCTCCAGCATTTGTTGTAGTATTCCGTGAGGACTTCAATCGTGTCGTCGCCCAAGTTTCTGAGGGTCTTGTTTGATACCTTGTCCGGCCCCGCAGCTGATTTGCTGTTCACCTTCTGAAGAGCTGTCTTTACTTCCCACACCTCGAGATCTCTGTCTAGCTTTTCGTTTGACTGACCGTCGTAGTCTGGGTGTCGTTCCTTCTCCGTGACAGAAAGGTACTTGTCCAGTAGCCGTTTCTTGGTTTCTCGTTCACCTAGATCGCGTAGTGCCGTTTGGATTATGCCCGCGAGTCTGTTGTGCTGGAATCCCTTGATTTTCTTCTCGTCTAGCAGGTGTCGGAGCACGCGCCACGTTGCTCCGTTGTGCATCTGTCCGTCGGCCGCGTTGCACGTGTCCTCCCACTGCTGTGCCGATAGTTTCTTGCAGTGTACGTGGATTGCTCTGTTGATATCCTCAATCTTTTTCCTCAGTCTTCTGTTTAGTCGTTGTTCCTTCCATCGGGCGAGGATGGATTGCTTGGCTTCGAAGAGATGCGCCAGCCTGCTGTCCATCTTGCCTTCGTGTCTTCGGTCGTTTCTATTTCTCGAGATGCGTTTGCGGTCGCCCTTTGCAAGTCTCGCGTCCATTCTTCGATGTCCGCGATCTTTCCCGTGGGTGCCAATTGTCTGAACGGGTCCCAGTTGGTGTAGTTGAATTTCCTGAGTGGTCTGGTCTTGCCTTTTAGCGGGATGATGATTTCCTCTATGCAGTGGTCGCTCCCCAGGTCTTTTTCCGTATTTGTCCAGCTGGTCTCTTTCTCGTTGGTGAAGACCAGGTCGGATGTGGTGTCCCTGTCCGTGGACTTCCTTCCCACGAGGGCTGGATATCTAGGGTCTGTCATTAGCTGTAGGTCGGCTTCGGTCGCGTCTTGTATTAGGGTTAATTCGGCCTTTGCGCGAGGTGGTGTGGTGCCCCAGGCCTGTGTGCGGTGCGTTGAAGTCTCCCGTTATGACGAGCGTGTTGTCCCCCGCCCTCCTAAGGCTCTCGAATCTTTGTCTGCTTTGCTTGGGGCTGCTGTAGACGTTGGTTAAGAAGATGCTCTCCTTCCCCGCTATGATTTCAATGTCTTGCTTTTTGAGTTTTGGGTCCCCTTTGCAATCGTGTTCTAGCAAATTGATGCCCTCTCGGACAAATCTGCATATCCATCTTTGATTCTGTCACAATTCTTTCGCGTGGGCTCGGTATCCCGAGAGTTTTGTGTCTTGGCTTATTGTTTCTTGCAGCAGTATTGCGTCCGGTTTGTATTTTTGATTCTTGATGTGCTGCAGCAGTGTTGCTTTCTTGTTTTTGAGGCCTCGGCAGTTCAAAATCCGTACTTTTAATGTTGTTGCCATTGCTGCGTAGGTATGAGGTTGGCTATGGTGTCCAATCGTTCCGTGACCGTGGCAATGAGTCCACTGAAGCGGGTTTCCATGTTTCGGCAACCTTCTTCGATCTTGTCTATGCGCTCCAGGACGACTTTCTCCAATATGTCTTGGTGTTCTTCCACTCGGCGGATGCGACTGGTTTCTGTGCTCCTTCTCTTTGCCGGAGGTTCCTCCGCAGTTTCGGTCGGTTCTTTTGCATCCGCTGCTTGGTTCTTGTTAACCATCTTCTGCGTCATTTCTTTCATCGCTGCCATGTCGGCTGCCATGCGCCGTATCGTTTCTTCTTGCTCGGCGATCTTGTTTGCCTGCTGTCGGTTCGCTTCTTTAAGCGCCTTCATTTCTTTGTTGTCCGGCTCAGCCACCTGTGCCCAAGTTACTTTGAGACCTGCGCTTCTGCTCCTCGAACGTGATGACTCACGTGATGGTGATCTCGAGCGAGGCGCGCAACTGTGGGAAGTTTTCCATTGTCTTCGGGGAATCCGCTTTCCCGCCTTTTCTTGGCTTCCCACCGAAACTGTTGCCTTGCGTTTCCACTGCCTTCGCCTGATGATGTACGGCGTCTTGAACCTGTTTTTGCATTCCTTGTCTCCTGTGACATGTTGACCGCCGCAAAGCTTGCATTTCGGCGTGCATTGGTGCCCTTGGCTATCCGCTGCACCGCAGCCAATGCAGATTTTAGCTTCCGGCGTAGGACAGACGTCCGCCCGGTGACCCACCTTCCCGCACTTTCGACAGACGTCGAAGTGTTTGCGGTAGAGGGTACATCGCAGCAGTCCGCCTCCATAGTAGACGTAATTGGGTACCAATTCGGTCCCTCGAACGCCACGATGGTGGTCGTTGACGAGCCGATTCTCTGCGCTGCTCGCGCCGGTGATCGTGGATGCCGAGTCCTCAAGCGGGATCCCTTTCACAACGCCTTTGACCGGGCCGTTTGGCGCGGCCACGTATACGCTCACCTCGTAAGTTTTGTCACCGATCTTGATCCCTTTCACGTTTGCGTATTTTCTCGCCCGGAGCTCGTCCGGCGTGCTGATCACCATGATGTTTTGCTGCACGTTCGGGCATTGGGTGTCAGGCACGGTCTCGGTTGGCGAGAGGTTGGCCGCCGCTCTTATCGCCGCAATTACTGTGACCACCGGTGTCCTGGCGAGGTCCAGGCCTCCTCGGAATCGAACGATGACTTTGTTTTCCTCCTTCCCCGGCATTCTCGCTGCCCTGGTAGCCGTCGCTGTCGCTCAGCGCGCAACCCGCGCATCAGGCTTAGCTTTCAAAGTTTCGTTTTTCTTGCCAATTTTCACGTGGAGCCATCCCGCGCAGTCTTCGGGGTCGAGATCGAGGCCGGGGATTTCAACGACAGTATTTCCAAAGCTTGTACTCACTTTAGCCGCCATATCCAACGGTGATTCAGTTTTCCCTACTAAATTTAACGGGGAATCTAATACACATACATCTTAACTCCCGAAATGACTATTTAATGTCTACTTGACAAAAATGAAATACCGAGTCCTTAAATACTGCATTTCGTCTATGCGTTTCATAAACTTAAAACTAAACATTGCTACTTGTTTTTTTTATTTTTTTTTTTTTGCGGGGATAGGGGTGTATATTTAGTTTATAAGTTGGAGTTACTGATATACGCAGGGTTTTGCGATCTTCGCCGGTGGCCGTTTTAAACACTCACAAAGAAGAATATTGTTTTCACACTGTCAACTTGGTGCACACGAAAGAAGCTCCTCTTCTTGTACTGCTCGCACCATATTACAGAAGGGAGCAGATTTGGGCGCTAAGAACTTGTAAGACTGGGGCCCCACAAAGCGCATTATAATTAGCGCCGCGTTTTCTTGAGACTGTCCGCGAGGGGGCTTGCTCAAGTCCAAACGCCTCAGGTCCAGTTTTAAAATTTTCGCGCAGATTAACGAATTAACACCCCCAGGGAACGCCAGCTCACGTTCTTGGCTCGCCCCTGAGTCCTCCGGCTTTAGTTAAGTTAATGAACTTGCCTTTTATTTCCTTCTGCGGTTCTCTTTTTTTTTCTTATCGCAGTGCTCTTGAAGTGTCTTTCTATATCGAAAGCCTCTTAATCCTGTATGTAGCGAGATCCTCCGTTCCTTTTGTGTTCCTGAACAACGACTTGCGTACAAAACGGAGGCGAAGAAATGCAGCACAACGACTTAAGCGTATTCTTCGTACATTGTTGCCATTTTGTTTTTAATTTAATGCGCCTGTTTTATGCCGTGTAAATAGTAATTAATGTTTGTGGCAGCGCTCATTGGCCTTTTTTTGTCTGTTTGTTTATATACCGCTGTCGACATGCACCTGTGTCGTTCTCAAAATAAGGTCCTCAGAATAATTTTTTTTTTTGTTTGTTGATGTGGTTGCGTTTCTGAGCTTTCCTTCGCCAGTTCTAAGCTTTCTCCAGCATTCGAATTTCTCAATGACGTTGTGGGTCAAAATGAATGAGGATTGTTGACGGGTAACATCTCTATTTACTCTTTCTTAATAATGGTTAGTGTTTTTTTTTTTTTTTGGGTAATCAGACAGAACAGCGGGACTAGCTGAGCATGCAGTAAAAGGTTCACTATAATTTGCACGTGGAAACTGCATGATAAAATAGGAGCAAAACGGAAGGCAAGCATCGTCAAGTACCTTGTGAGAGTAGCCAAGAAGCATCGACGAAAGGACAATACTTCATCGTTCTCTGTACATAACAGCAAACGGAGAAGTAGCTAAATACAAATAGCTGATGCACAGAGACGTTTCAATCCTTTCCGGTTGTTAGCAACGAGATTCCGTAGAAGAATGGCGTCGTTAGAAAACAACCCCACAAAACTCAGCTGAAATCCACCCGTCTTTTCTCCTAAAACGCAGTTTGTTCAGCCCGGACTAGCGCTCCAACAACGCACTCGGTTATTTGACGTACGCTTTCTATGTACAATCGGAAATAAGTAATATAGAACCTTGGGCGATGCCACGGGTTGTACAATCAAATCGACTACAAAGCGTAAAATGAGACATCTCCGGGCTTCTAAAGCAACGTAAACAAGCCGGTAGCGAAGCAGCTTTTTGATCCCCTATCGAAAAGCAAGCGCATGTATATATATAGAGATATAGATACATATCAACAGCTTTCACAAAAAAAAAACATATTTTTTTTTATTAAAGGAATGTTGACAGGGCGCCGTTGAGTCCGGACAAAAGACACGTCAAGAGTGGTAGCGGCCGGGGGACTGTTTGCAGCCGTGAGATAAAAATGGCGACAAGGTGCTCCCAAGTCTCTCGTTTCGTAACTGCGATGGATGTTGTCGAATCTTCTTTATTTATATATATATATATAAAAAAATTGAGGAAAGTTCGACGTAGCCGAGGTTGCGCTTTGTTCGCCCGAGAAACGGTGCTCTAGGGCTTGTTTGTGTTCGGGTGAGGGTCTGGCAGCGAGGATATACGTGCTTTGAGCGACAATGGATAGGCTTCAAGCTTGTATATCTGTAGATACACAAATAAAATAAAAACACAAAACAAATCCCGGTGTGTGTGTGTTTCCTGCGGAGGGTGTCGGGTAGTTTCGCCTGGCTTCCAAGCCTCAAATGCGAAACTCGGTCTAGTATGAAGCCCTTGGGCTTAATACCTTAACATTAAATATATTAAATCTAAGTTTTTTCTTTCGTGCAGTTAGCTTTTTTTTTTAAGTAGGGTTCTGTTGTGTATTTTTTTTTAGCAGATTGTTTATTATTGACTTTTCAGCATGTCAATGGAAACACTTTTATCTAAATATCACCGTCTGATGGCTTGCACTGACGCCACATCAACAGACATTGTGGTAACCTTGCCACCGGATGCCTACCTTAAAGGAGCGGTGCAACAATTTTTGTACTTTGCGCAAATACCGTTTAAAACGGATCCCTAACGTTAATGACCTATGAAACACGCGTTCGTTTTTCACCCCACGCAATAGAAGTCCCAGAAAAAAATTTAAGAAAAACGAGCAGCGTTCACCCCCTCAACTCGCAGCCAGAACAAGCGGCCACGTGATCTGGAGCCGATTATATGCCGCCAGTGTTGATCATAGCCACGCGCTGGGGTTGGCAAAGCGCAGGACACGCGCTGAGTTCCAGACATTGTTATGGCTCGGCTGTTGTCGTCGTTGCAGCGATTGGACACGGGTCACAACTCGAATGCTTCTCGAGCTAGCAATTGTCACGAGCCCAAGTCGAGTGCCCACGCAATGCTCGGGTCCAATCTATGAACCGCATTCAAATATCGTCACTTGGGTGTACTGCGATCCCCGAGTTACGTCATCAAATTTTGCAAAGGAGAGATTGAATGAAAATGATGGCTTTTGTCCTTGAAATTACATCGCAACAAAGGAGTTTCTTGGCCAGTGGCGTTGCGTGTGAGTATCCTTGAGTCCCAGGTGTGCCAGTAAGCTCGTGTCGAGTGAAAAACATTCCAATTGAATATCGTTGCACCGCTCCTTTAAAGCCCCTCGATGTGTTTGCGTTTGTCTTGCAAGTAGCGTCAAATGCGCGAGTGCACGAGGCCCATGTCTCGAGCGGCCCTTGGAAGCAAATGGCGGCGAATCACTGAAATGAGCGGGCCTTGGAAGCGAATGGCGGCGGAGCACCCGCTCATGGCACGTGTCTCGCGCGCTTCCACAACAATGGTTGGCGGTACTTGTAAGAAACGCTTTTATCAAGGGGCTTTAGCCTACCTTACGCAGCGTACATTTCCCACCCTCGAATTTGTTTTCCGTTGTAAGAAGGAGTACTATACGTACGACCCAGAATAACCGCCGGCGCGATGCAGGGACATCACTCGCAAGCAGTGTATACGGCTGCAAATTCGTCTGCTCCTCGCGAACCTGGTGGCAAGGCCGTCTAAATTGTTTCTTTTTTTATTAACGGTCTAGTTGGGACACGTGTGTCGAAAAATGAATTTTACTCAAAAAAAAATTATTTAGAGTAATATTGACGGCGCGACGCGTAATTTAGTCGGTAGTCACCTCCTTTCCACCTGTTTTTGCTCTCAGCATTTCGGGAGCGTGGAGGAGAGAAGCTATGGCAATGGGAAGCTGTGGCCACCACTTTGAGGTGGAGAGAGTGTATGACCATCTCGTTGAGGTGGAAAGAGCGTATGACCATTCCGTGACGTCATGCACTTAGCGGGCATAATTCAAAATAAATCTCGCGCCGTCAATAGTGTTCCGAAAATATTTTTTTCGCGTAAAATTTATTTTTTGACACGCATGGACGAGTTGACTGCAGATGCGGTAACATCAAAAAACCGCTTTGTTACATCAACGGCCCTTGAGATGCTCTGTGTATCTGAACAAAAAAATTGCTATATCGTCAGTGCATGCTAATAATTTGACGTCGGTTTCATTTAAAGTAAACCCCCCGATGGTCTTTACATTGCTGGATGTAGGGGCAGGAAGGCTCCGGATAGATAGCGAAGAGTAATGGACACAATGGGCATTCTTGTCGCACTGAAGATATTTATTGGCAAAACGTAAACGTCTCCCCCCCCCCCCCCCCCTTTTTTTTTTTCTTTTTTTTTGTCATTTAATGTTTCAGAAAATTATTCAACTTTTGAATAAAATAACAGTTAGCTGTAGACCTCCGGTTTCCGAGTCCACTGTTGTCATCCACTTTGTTGATGGAAAACGAGCAGCACACTCTTTTACTGTGTCCAAATTTTTTTAAATTATTTTTCTGCCATTTTCGCGTCTTACTCGTCATCATATTTCTATTATATCTCATTTTTCTCGCTTTCCAGGGATGGATTAAACGGCGCCGTTATGGCGGCTGTTAAGTTCTCCGCAACTTAATTTATATTACCTATTTCTCTAAAGGATTAGAACAACAAATAGTGTAGAGAGAAAGAAAAATGCTAAGCTTATTATAGAAAATGAGGAATGGGCGTGAACAGGAACGAGGTCTGACAAAAATGGGCAAGCCTCTTCCCGTCCAATATATATCGTTTATCTAAATGTAAAGATGTTTCTCTAAAACTCACTGAACTAAAAAAAAGAAATCAGTGCAATGTTTTTTTGTTTTTTTGTTTTAAATTTGATTTGCTTGGTGCGCGTGGCTGCAGCACGGTGGCCGGTGGGAGCGAGGCGAGGCGCGCGAGGGAACTGGATGACGCTGCTAAATTAGGGAATGGGGAGGGTGTGCCGTCCGGCAGTCGTGAGACAATCCCGATGTGCAAGCACGCCGACGATGGCGCTGTGGGGCACAGCGCGGCCATCCGGCGGTTCACAGTGGCCTGGCGATCGCAGCAGATATGATCTCTTCGGCGTAAAAAGTGTCGTATTCTTCGTGTGTTTTTGTCTGGTGGGTTGTCAGAAAGTATAAGTTCCATCCTGTCTGACATTCCTGTGAAAAAGCGTGGCTTGCGCGAGCGGCGGAAGTTTCTATTCAAATCGCAAATGTTCTTTTGGGAGCGGTGAATTACTGACAATGTCTCGCTTATTTCATAATGTTTTCTTTTTGTGCTGTTATAGAAGGTCGATTGCCTACCTAACCTTTATTTAAAAAGGAAGATTGAGTATTATATCATGTGCGATGCTTCACCCCCCCCCCCCCCCACACACACACAAACACACACACACTTTAGTGTTAAAGCTGTTTTAATTATTTTTTCGGCAGCTGTACATTTTGAAGTCTTTTAAATATTTAGTGTTTTGTTCTAGTATCAATATATCTTTTTTGTGTACCATGGAGTAATGAAACCAAGTGATCATGCATCGTATGAAAATTTACACCAAGACTTGAAATATAAATGTAGCAAATTCAGCTGCTGTTTTTATTCAAAAGCAATCCCACTTGGAGATATTTTTTTTTTGACATGTAACGAAGGTTACACATATTTTTTATACTTTTTTTTCTTCTCCGCATCAGTTTTGTTCCTTTTCCCTTGGAATCAGACGATCTCATTTCGCGAAGAGAGAGGCGACGCTCGGCGTCCGAAACAAGGAGCGTTTCTCTTTGCACCTGTTGTAACCTACGTTCCACTCCGGCACAGCACACCACCGCTCCGTCTTTCTCTTCGCCGTATATAACATCGATGTGAGCCCTTTGTGTCTTCGACACAGCTGGCAAACCATACAACATCGTATCGCTTCACACACAACGCGAAGCGAGAAGAAATATTCGCACCAACACGCCCCAAGCCAGCCTCGCTAAACGCTGCCCGACCGCTGTGACTGGCAGCGCCACCCCAGGTCCCTGCGGCAGAATTGGGCCACACGACACCCAGCCATAGTATGGGGGAGCCGGTGCGGTCGGCACACCTCCCAGTTCTTGTACACCCTATAATCGGTTACAAGTCAAGAAGGTAGGAGAGGCTCCTCCCACAAGTGTGATGCGCCCGTTTCAAATCTCTCCGCCGTCGAAAGAAGAGTTCACTGGAAACGCTCCTTGTTCCGCTTCAATGGATTCCCTCTTGTCTCCGATCCCACTTTTTAAGAAAGCGACCTTTGTATTCATCGGAGAGGGAACCGAGCCCCTAAAAGCAGCCTTTGTATCCATCGGGGGGGGGGGGGGAAGCTAATCTCCGAAAGTCGTATTTGTTTCCGTCGGTGGGGGAGAACTCTAATCTCCCTCTCGTGGCTTCCACAATGCTAAGTCAAAGTCGAAAGATAAAGCAAATATGTACAGAAAGGCAAGCCCTTCCTCGCGCGTTGGCTGCGACGTCACGGAAACGGTGGGACGCTATTGGATGCGGAGGTGGCGGAGGGATATCTGATTCCCTTTGAGGGGCATTTGCCGCTACCTTCTTAACCTGTAACTGACTATAGTCAAATCTGAATCGGCCTACACTGACGAAGTGTCTTCCCTTCCCTCGGAGCGACAGGGAGTAGACCCTTTTCAAAAGTGGGCGCCGTCTAGTAGCACTGCAACGGCGTCGAGTATTCAAGTCGGCCATTGTTCGGGCACATGCTCTGAGCATCTATGGGACACGAGGACTGCATTAGCTTCGGAGCGAACTAGTCTCAGCTTGTATCGAAAACGAGCATTATGTTAGCGCTCGGCTAGGACTCGGATCAAATTACGCGCTTCGTGCCTGCGGATTGATGTTAATGACTATACCCTATGTAACGGGCGGTAGCTTGCGCCACCTAGCCTAAGTCTAAAAAGACCAACAAGAAGTGGTGACTGCCAATGTTGCTTGATAAGGTTTTAGATGTGTCTATTGCCCTAAGCGCGAGCAGCGCTCCCCCCTTTCCCAGCCGCCTTCTGGGCTACGTGGGTCTTTTATATTGCTGGAAACTGTACTGCTCACTCGATCTACGAGCAAGCCCTGCGTAAACTTTTAGCTGTGTCCAGGTACCCAGCTTACTCGCTCTCTTTTCGCAATCTCTAAACAAATCCATTGGGGGTTAGCGTACCCCTGACTCACAACGAGCGTCTTGTCTCTTTTATTTCGTTCGTCCTAGAGGAGAGTAAAAGTCGATTCTGTCCCTGCTTTTACCCCCTCGGGAACACGGGTGCCAAAGGATGCCTAGTCTCTTGTTGCTCCCATATGGCAGCGATTTTTTTTCTTTTTTATGTAGCGTTTTATTTGGGTTGGGTTTCGAGTTGAAAAACGATGCGTGGATCAAGTGGGCACATAACGGCATGATTGTTTTTTGTTGTTTTTTGGAGGGGAAAAGGGGAAAAGGGTTGGATGAACCTGTCGCGGGTTCTATCATTGGGTGATGGATGAGACGCGCAAGCCGTTTCCTTGACGCTAAAAGATGGTACGGCGGTGTGTGTCGTGACTTGTCGTAGCTGCAACCATGGGAAAAGAAACATGTACGTACACGCTATTAAATAAAAAAATAGGTCTGTAAGCCCTATTCAGCAACAGGACCACAGAGTCACAAACTGGAGAGAGGTTTTTGTTTGTGTTTTGTTATCTTTCTAGCAGCACCGTAGCAACCGTGGTACGTTGTGGATAGTTCTGTAAACCGCTTGTGACGTCAAAGGACATCATTAGTTTTCCGCGTAATCTGTCTATCCCGAGGCAGTGGCCTCGAAGAAATGAAATTAGATTACATGGACAATCGCCCCGCGGAAACGTTTCATATATAACCTTAAATGCAGGCAAGGGAGGTCCAGTGAACGAACTTTGTTACGCGAGAGTTCTTGAAAATAGATCATATAGAAGCCACTGAATGGCGTCGGACAATTCGTTAAAAGGCTTAGCGTTGCTTCAGGTCGCCTGGTCATCAGTATGGCGCCCTGTAAGGAGCTGTAAGTAGGGACGGTCCGATCTTTTGTCGAAGCTTGACGTTCCACTTGTTTGGTGAAACTTCAAATTTTTAGCAAAATTTGACGAAGTTCGACTTGCGAACAGCGTTGCCCGACTTCCACGCAGAAAGTTTGTTTCGTAAAAACAAAAATTATATATACGTATCAATTTTTTATTGTTTAAAATTTTTGAAGCATGCTGCCATGTTTACGCAATAAAAAAACATACTTTTTGACGCTTTAGTCAGCTTAATAATAGAAGCAATTAAAAAAAAAATACACCCAATGAATACTGCACCCTTCTTCCGGCCGGTGGCGTCAGCTCGTTTTTAATTTCCGCACACGCTCATAATAGTCAAACTTCAGTCGAACTTTTTGTCGATTCTTTGTGAAACTTTTATCGATATTTTGTCGAACATTTATCGAATTTTTGTCGCATTTTTGGAAAACCCTTGTCGAAATCTTGTCGAACGTTTCTCGTTACGTGTTCGAAAACGTCGAACCTGATTGAACTTGAATCTTAGCACTTTAGCGAGATTCCCAGGATAAGTAACTGATGAAACATTGGCTATCATTCTGAAGCCTTAAGGTACAAGGTGTTAAAAAAAAAAAAAAAACAGATTTATTTTCACGGCAATACTAATCTGCGCGCTGCGGAACGCTCTGTTTCTGGCCAAAATGCAGCGCTACCGATCCGGTCCCAATGACGAAGCTTCCGCACAGACCGTGCTTTGTTCCAAAAGCTATAAGTAATTTTAAGAAATATTTAGTTTAAAAAAATGGCCACCGATGAAGCCCACCCATAAATGTAGTTGAATCGCGTCAGCTACTGAAAACGAGCCACGTTGTTCCATTGAAATTTTAATGAAAATTCGCTTTTAACATTTTGATGAAATAACGGTTAGTTGTGCAACTTTGACAACTAGTTCAGGCCGCTAGCGCTAATTTTGGGCGGTTACGTAAGCTTGCGGCGATGCATACTTTATTTTTGTAATGAAGAAAACCCTGCAAATTTGTCTTTTGGACACGTTACACATGTTGAAGTTATTTCTATAATTTTCGATCATCCTTGTGTTCTGTTTGGGATTACCTAGGTGTATCCTGATGTGTAGTTTTTTACTTTAATTCTCCAATATGGTACGCTCATTTTCCCACTATGCGAGGTGTGACCAAAAAGTTCCGGGACTGATTTTGTAGGAAGCAGTGAATTTCGCGAAGTGGTTTTAGTGGCACTCGAGCTTCCGGAACGGCAGAACATCGCTGGAGGACGAAGAGCGGTAGGGCGACCTAGGGTGCCTTCATGAAGGGCGACCTTGTCCGACCTCTCCATGACTTTAGTGACGTTCTGACATTCTTGAGGCGCGAGTGCCACTCAAAACACCTCGCACTCCTCACTGAGTTTTGACATAAGCCCTCTTAATCATTTCAGAGGGCGCTATTTTAGACTTGGCGAGTTTGGCGTAATATTGATGTTCGCTCTCGCTTTGGCTTGCAGA
Organism: Ixodes scapularis; assembly: GCF_016920785.2. Lineage (NCBI taxonomy): Eukaryota > Metazoa > Arthropoda > Arachnida > Ixodida > Ixodidae > Ixodes > Ixodes scapularis. The sequence continues at coordinate 35,048,742 of NW_024609882.1, forward strand.
CATAATTAAAAACAAAACAGTGCAGAGTCAACCGACAGGACACAGCGCAGGCGCTGTGTACTGTCGGCTACCTTTTTACTTTTACAACGTTAATCAACTATACTTCTTGTACATCGGGCTCCTTTCAATGTTTTAATTTTGATCCGTGCGTTCTCGTGACGCTTCGTCTTTCCTCTCTTTTGTTTTTAATTGTCTGCATACCAACTAGCCCAAATTTCTACGTTGGTCAACCAGATTTGGTTTGCAGTCTACGGAGAGAATGCCATGTTGCTCGTGCAAGTGGTCAAACAAACTCGTGTAGCGCAGCTCCAAATGTTCACAGAGCGACGCCCTTTGGTATGACGAGAAACGAAGGTCCCTTCCTTCGACTCTGCGCGCGCATCACTGAGCTGCCCTCCCTTTTTACGCTACAAAATAAGTCCCGGAACTTTTGTTTATCACACCTCGTATATACTTAGCGGTTAGGTTTATAACATTCTCTGGCATATAAAATGGAATACTTGTAAGCGGTGGAAGGGTGCGTTAAACCGAACTAAATACAAAAGAAAGAAAATAGCCGTTTAGAAGTTTCAATTTCAGTTAAAACAAAATTGAGGGCAGGGAGGTCGCACTAAGTTTAACATAGGAAAATGAATGAATAAAAAAAGAAGAAATTATAGAAAATTAAATGGCAACACAGATACATAGAAGGAAAACAATGAATTTCTTGCTTGAATACGCTCGTCACACTAATAAATTACGAACCTAATGAAGTGACTAGAGCAATCAAAATAAGGTAGGCTTCAGATCCAGGAGGTATTAAACTTTTGGAGGCGACACAACGCCACCAGAGGTAAGTCTGCGGGAGACTTCCGGTTTGGAGGAACATGCCCCCAACAATGAGCAAGAAAAGCTTGGGGGACGCTTATTAAGATTCGAGTGGAACGCGATAGCGTTCCGTGTCTTGTTCGCAAAGCCTTATAAGTGCGTGCTCCTTCTCAAGCCGTGCGAGCGTGTGTGCGTGGTCTCATTGGTAGCGTCACGTATCTTGTGACGTCACACGTGGCTTTGACGTCATGACCGTATTGACCCGCTAAATTTGGCAGGAAAAGTTTCCGGTAAATTTGGCGGGAACATTTTTTTGACAGATTTAGCGGGTAAATCCCACAATGCAACGAGCGCAGCCTTGTTTGTGACGTCACGTCTGACTCACGTGGCTGCGCGCGTTGCATTCTGGGATTTTTTGGTTCCACCGACGCCGACGCCGGATTTTCTGCGACACGAGTGCCTAAACGCTATCGCGTTAAAAAGAGCAAGTCCAAAAGAAGCTGCAGGTCGGAAAGAACATCCTTGGACACCCTTGAGGGTGCTTCCATCTAACGCGACCTCTGTATACAGGGTGTCACAAAAGAAAATTTACACGGTCTTTTTTACCGCAAAAATAAACTAGGCATCGCCGAACGCTCATTCGCCGCCCAAATGTAGCGCTAGAGGTCACAACCAGATGCCAAAGTTTCAGCCCGATCCGATAACTAAATCAAAAGTTATAAGTGATTTTCTGAAAATTTCAATGGGGAAAATGGCGGCCGACGGAGTTTTCAAACACATGGGGCTCTATGGCACCAAAAACCGTAAACGGGCAAAAATGGGCTCCATTTTCCCATTGAAAGTTTCAGAAAATCACTTATAACTTTTGATTAAGTTATCGGATCGGGCTGAAACTTTGGCATCTGGTTGTGACCTCTAGCTCTACCTTTGGGCAGAGGATGAGTGCTCGGAGATGCCTAGTTTATTTTTGCGGTAAAACAAAACGTGTAAATTTTCTTTTGTGCCACCCTTACTTTCGGCTTGATTGCGATTTTCGCGTTTGGCGAGCTTGATCGCTATGTCACCACCTCTTCTTCCTACCTCCGTGCTTCAGATTAACGTCACCTCCGGGATTTTGGCGCTTGACATCACTGTTGCCAGTTACATGCATCTGTATCGGCCTGAAATCGCAGGAAACCTTTTTCTGTCGTCGAGGAACGGTCAAACAGTTCGCTGTACAGAGCAAAACGATATTGCCCGAGCTTCCTGACGCCGTATACACGTTTGCAAGAAAGGCTCCTGTGCGCTGCCATTTTGAGCGATGCTGGCGCCCCGTACCGTTTCCGCCATGCTGGGGTGCGCCAGGGGCACGTCAGTGGGGTGCGCGATGACAAGATGGTGCCGTTTGCTGCATCGCCGATGGCTGAAGTTAGCGGCACACTTACTGTCTCGGAACGCAGGAGGAGGTATCCACACAGAATCGTAGCATCACATATTGTAGGACGGGGCATCTTTAAGGGTTGGAGCTGACTCTATAACGATCGCAGCCTCTGTTCCTGCATGTTGTGGAAGCCAGAGCTGCCTCGAGCGCAGCCATCGTTGATGCAAAGGCCATGCGACTTGTGGCGGATTCTGAAGAGCGCCTTGAGACTTTAGATCTTTTTGAAATTTTTCGATTTTTTACCGGTTTAGGCATTTTATTTAATTATCCGTGCTCTTTCGCGGTCGAAGACGACACGTGTACGTTTTATAGTTATTTTTTTTAATTTCTTTCTGCGCTCAGTGGTGTGCGCTTCGGCGAGAGACGCTTGGCAACATTGTACGACAACCAGCGAACGTCCTGGCTGGAGAGTAGGTCCGCCTCACTTTGGCGCGCGGTTCGAGGTTAAGCCGGGATCCCACTTGCAAAGGTGTATACCTTAAAGGTGTATTTACACGGCGAAAAAATTAGGGGAACCACGTCCGCGGACCGGAGAAATCTACGCATCACGTGACCTTTACGTCATTACGGAGAAATCTGCAGGTCCGCGGTAAGTCTGCGGATTTGCCTCTAAAGGCTCGTTCACACTGCTCCGTTTTCTTACGTTACGTTACGAAAAGTCACCGGGAAATCTGTGCTTCGTATTAAGCGTGGCTACCAACTAGAGGAGATAGCCTGGCACGCGACATTCGAGACACGAATGTTTTGGTGACGACGAGCTACGACGGTGAGTTGCCATGACAACCAAAGACACAAGGTTCGTCGTGACGTAACGTAAGGCGTTGAGCTCGGTTCAACTTTTCACACAGCACCGATTTCTTACGTTACGTCTAAGTCACCGAAACATTCGTGCCTCGAACGTCGCGTGCCAGGCTATCTACTTGAATTGGTAGCCACGCTTAATACGAAGCACAGATTTCCCGGTCACTTTCCGTAACGTAACGTAAGAAAACGGGGCAGTGTGAACGAGCCTTGAATCCTACGGTTACCGTGGACCGAACTGCGAACCGCGAGTCCGAGCTCGTAGTTTCGTTTGCTGCCTTCGCTGCACGTGCTACCAAACAAGATCAGCGCCTTTCAAAGTTGTGACCTTGCGCCAGTAGCTTTCGCTGCACTCCAAAGTTAAGAAAAGAATTACCAAGCAGCTCACGTGACGCTGGATTTAGCGTCTGGCCAATCTGCCAGTGAAGAAGGCAGAGATGAAAGGCCCTATACTGTTTCACACTTAGCGTGCAACGCTGTCAAACCTACTTGCGCGAGCGCGTAGCTTCATCTGTGGTTTTGTTTGCACGAGAACGCGTGCAAAGGATCAACGAGATGAAGCCCCATGCTCGCACCAATAGCTTTGACAGCGTTGCACACTAAGTATGAAACAGAGTATTGCGATGAAACGGCGTTTTTTACTCGTGGAAACATTTCCCCAACTGCAGTGCCTGCAATACGGTCAGTGCCGAAACAACGATATAAAATGCCAACTCTGGCGTCAGCGAAGAAATGCAGTGGCTGCTTCTGTCGGTATGACCCTTTACATGGCAGGTGAGATCATTGAACTCCGACTGAGTCATGCGAACCGCGCAATTCTATTTGCCCTGTTATATTTGTCCTATATTTCAGAAAAAGTGAAACGTTGTTTTTAAGGGGGAAAAAAAGCCATGCATCTTTAAACTAGTACAGGAAAATGTTAAAAACAAAATGTCCAAGTTGCTGAGGAAGTGAACGGTATGCGGAGGGGTTCTACCGCTGCCTCCAGTTCGTAGAGAGCAACAGCCTGTGCTTCCTGGCATTCACAGCGAGAAGATGGGGATCCTTATCTCGTGAGTAATCCAAAGGCGACTTGATGGCCGAGTGTTCGCGTTCCCTTTCAATTCATAGCCTACAAGTGCCGCCATTGCTGGGTACTGACGGTTATTTCTATTTACTGGTTCCTTCGAACTCCAACATCTGCGGTCTGAAACAAACATGGCCGTGAAGGATGTCACATGCAAGCTATGTATCGATGGAACCCATTAACTATTGTATGAAACAAAGCTGCCGATATCTAGCATAGTTATAGCTTTGTGCAGCACCGCTGGCTTTGAACCCGACCGCGACGACGCTCTGCATATTTCGGCATTTCTTCGCTCGGGTAGGTCACGTTTTACTGAAATGCGAAGTAGATGCCGAGTGAACCTGCTTACGCTAGTAATTGTCAGCTACGTCTTGCACCGAAGTCACGCTCCATCACGGCGCCAAATCTGGTAAGAGCATGTGCAATCATAAACGTTGTATTGGGAGTATAAAAGCTTAAAGACGAGTCGGAAACGCGATTAGCAGCTGGTTTGGTGGAATAACTGACGGGAAGGGGCTCAGTTAAGAAACACGGCAATAAAAGTGTTTGCGCGTAAGGATGATGGCTTGAATGTTTTAAGGATTCTGTGTACGGCTGATTTGGAAAGAATGGCATAGACTTTTAGCTTTTGCACTCGTCATTTGATACCGTTTCCTCACCTTTATGTATGCTGAGTCATGTAAATACTTTAATAGTGAGCAATTCAATGATAAATACAGAAATTACAAGCCATGTTTTTCTGCAATTCATCTAAATACCAGAAGTATAAGAAGGAAACAAGACGCCCTTGATTTCTTTTTTGATTCCCTTCGCTTGCGCTTTGATGCCTTGTTGTTCACGGAAACATGGTTGCGAAAAGACGAGATACCGCCGAGTTTTGCGAATTACAACTGCGTAAATTTAAACCGAGATAAAAAACGAGGAGGTGGAATTTTGATATATCTAGAGTCTTCTATTTCTTTTACTGTTGTGGACGAATATTCTGTAATCAATGCAGATATTGAGTGTCTAGTTGTTCGCATGGAAACAATGTTTGTTGTTGCTGCATATAGACCACCCACGGGAAACAAATCTGTGTTTCTTGATTTCTTTGACAACTTGCTTAATTTTCTTTGTTTAACGAAGCACTCTTTCATGGTTATGGGTGATATAAACATCGACACACTTGCAAATGAGTCTCACGCGACCGATTTAAATGACCTCATTCTGTCCTATGGATGTTCAAACGTGATATCGCTACCAACCAGAATAACAAGTGAGAGTGCCACATCAATAGACGTATGCATAACAAACATTAACCAAACTGAACTATACCCTGGAATTTGCACACAGGACATTAGCGACCACCTGCCCATTTTCTGCCTAAGCCGCCGTCCGAAAAAAAGCAAAAAAATTGACCCAGTTAATTACTGCTACCGAAAAATAAACGAAACAACACTTAGCATATTTCATGAACTCGTTAAGAGTTTTGATTGGACAGACGTTTACTTAGAAGAAAGCGCGGACACTGCTTATAGCAAGTTTTTAATTGAATTCAAGAAGTTATATGATTGTGCATTCCCTATAGTACAGGGAAAAACGTCAAAACCCAAACTCCGTAAGCCATGGGTGGATGACGACCTATACAAGAGAATTAGAATAAAAAATAACATGTACCATTGTTTCGTGAGGTCGCGTGATAAAGCGCTGCTGAGTGAATTTAAAAAAAATCAGGAATAAGCTTAGTTCCGACCTTAAAAGGGCAAAATCTGAATACTTTTTGAGCAAGTTTGATAGTATTTACAATAACCCGAAGAAACAGTGGGAAACGGTTAATAGCTTAACAAATAAAGACTACGTCCGGTGTGGTGTGGATAACATAACCATAAACGGTAGAAATATAGGTGGTGAAGAACTTGCAAATACACTGAATGAGCATTTTATAAACGTTGGTGCTCCGCGAGAAAGCGAAACTGACAGCAAAATCACTTCCACAAATAGAACTTCAAATATCTCAAGCTCTATAATGCTTGAGCCAACTTCCCCATGCGAAGTTAGTAATTTGATAAAAAATATAAAGACGAGTGTAGCGGCTGGGGATGACGAAATAAAACCTTTGCCAGTTAAAATGGTGTCAAATATAATAAGCCCAGTCCTGGCACATATTATAAACAACATGTTGCAAACAGGAATATATCCAGACGAACTCAAAGTCGCAAGGGTTAGTGCGGTGCATAAAGGGGGAAACAAAAATGACCTAGAAAAATACCGACCAATATCTGTTTTGCCAATTTTCTCAAAAATATTTGAAAGCGTGATAAACGTTAGATTACAAAGGTTTTTTTCAAAATACAACGTAATCACTAGGTCCCAATATGGCTTTCAAAAGGACAAATCGACTGAGCTTGCTCTTACGAATATTAAAGACATAATTATAACCAACATCGAAAATAAACTATATACACTCGGGTTATTTCTAGATTTGAGCAAGGCCTTTGATTCGATACAACACAATATTTTACTGTCAAAACTTCAGACTTGTGGTGTACGTGGCGTAGCGTCTGACCTAATCAAGTCCTACCTCCGAAATCGTAAACAGTTTGTACATGTCAATAACGCAGCTTCTCGGAAATTAGAAATAAAACATGGAGTGCCCCAGGGCTCCATACTGGGGCCACTACTTTTTCTCATATATATAAATGATATAACAGACATCCCAAATTCCCCACATATGGTGATGTACGCTGACGATACAAATGTTTTCTTCTGCAGCAATACAAAAGTGTCCTTAGAACAACAGGCAAATGATTATCTTCAGGAACTTTCAGACTGGCTGGAAACAAACACGCTTAAACTAAATGTGGACAAAACAAAGTACATTATATTTGGACCTATCAATAAGCACGACAATAGTGTAATACATCTGATATATAATAGCATTCCCATATCTCAGGTTATAGAACAAAAGTTTCTTGGCGTCTGGTTTCATGAAACACTTACTTGGAACACTCACGTGAGCAAATTAAAAGGGGACCTATCGAGAACACTAGGCTGTATATATAAAATAGCAAATTTATTACCAAAATGGCTTATTAAAAACTTATATTACTCTTTGTTTTACTCAAAACTCTGTTACGGAATTATGGCATGGGGGACAACCACTTCCACAAATTATAGCAAATTAATCATTCTCCAGAAAAAGGTTCTGCGCATTTTAGAAAACTATCAAGGAAATGTTCGTGATTTTTATAGCAGTCTATATTTTGCAAAACATAACATGCTTAAAGCAAACCAGATTTATTACTTTAAACTTATGCAGACAATATACAAAGAGAAACTCTATCAAATGGATGAAGTGCCATCGCAACCCTATCTTCTCAGAAACGCCAAACACAAGGCTCCTAAGGTCAGGACAAATTATGGAAAACAAAAACTAAATTATCAGGTTCCTACATTACTAAACATTTTTGAAGGGTGTACTGATTTTGCAGTATCATTTAATAAATATAAAAGTAACATCAGACACACCCTTGTACACAACGATATATATTACGCGTAGTAGAAATTGTTTTGTTTTTGCGCCTACCAGTGTTGCAATGACGAATGTGTTTGTTACATGGCTGTAACCTTTTGTGTACATATCTTTTGTGATTTTCTTTCTTTTTTTTTTTCTCTTGCTCCTTCGATAAATTTGTGATTATACGTCAGTGATTACGAATCAATGTCGTACAAATGATAGTCATCTTTGTGTGACATTATCTAGCTGGGTTTAGAATTTTAAAACGTTTTGTGAATTGTTTCCTATTTATTTTGCTTCTTTTCTTTCTTTCTTTCTTTCTTTTTTTTGCTCCTTTGTTTATTTTGTGATTATACGTCAGTGATTACGAATGAATGTCGTACGAATGATAGTCAACTTTGTGTGGCATTATCTAGCTAGGTTTAGAATTTCAGAGCGATTTGTAAACTTTTTTCATATTTCTTGAAATATTATATTCATCTGAGGACAGATTTTGTGTAACAAGTGTGCATGTTTGTAGCTATGTAGATGTATGTATTTTGTTTACTTTTTTTACGTATATGACAACTAATGCAAGTTGTGCTGTAATGAACTGTGGGGGGTAGAGGCCCAGTCAGGCAGAAATGCCTTTTGTCTCTACCTCCCTACCGGGCCTGGCCCGTGAGAAACCAAATAAACTTCAAACACATGCATTTCTTTGTACTTTACAGCTATCCTGCGAAACAGAGTTGGGATTTATGGTAGCTGATACGACAGCATTCTGTGTTGACACCCTCACACATATCGTGCGCAACAACAGGTCTGAGTTGGGAACCATCAGGCTTGCCTGGGAAGTGCTCAAATAGAAAGAAAATTAGAGGCAAATACTCAGCCTCTGGTGGAAATTGCACACCAGTGTGTCCAATAAAATCACCGAAAGCTTCGCGGCAGAGATTTTTGATAATGTGGTTGGTAATTTTAAAAGAATAATGGCTGTCCACATCTGAACATTAAACGAAAGACGTTTTATTCCGTGTCATATAGAAGTGTGTAACTAATTGAATGTCACCTAGGCAATACGAGAATAAATAGCTAAGTATCCTATTCCGCCTAAATCCTAATGCTCCGAAAGCGATAAATATGTTTAGGAACAGAAATTATCGATCTACAAAGGCACACCGGTTTCGCAGCATTTTATTTTTGAACACATTGAACATTTTTTCGCAGTTAGCATTTGCCTGTTCAATTTGTGATTGAGTTGTATTAAAACAAATATTTTCCAGACTGCAAGATAAATAATCCTAGGTTGAATCAAAATAGGAAGAGTAATCTAAGCACATTTGCCTTTCCCCGAAATAAATGTGTATTCCACGTTTCACTACTACTTTCGATAGTCATAAATTACAACACGATTTCGCGTTGTGGTGTTGTAACTCAATGTTCCATCTTGCTATGAGATTACAAACATACGTATCATAATATCGCTTGGGGCTTTTGGAGAACTGCGTTTGCCTTCTGTATTCCTTAACTCTTTGGATTGGTGTTTGCTTTCGTCGAGGTTGGTTCCTGTATTGAAATGCTAAGACACATGTCTGAATTTTGCAATAAAAAAATGGAAGATGTTTGCAATTCTCTGTAATGCCAAATTAGAGCGCAGCTCTTGAGGAGGAGGAAAGGGGGGGGGGGTACTGAAGGGAGGGTATGCCCCTCCTTTCCCTCTGTACCCTCCACTCCTCCTCTCATGCTCCCCTCCCATTTAGCTGGAAATTTTCGCTAAATTTCCCGCTGAATTCAGCGAAAATTTCCCGCTAAATTTAGCTGAGAAATTTTTTGTTAAATTTAACGGGGAAAACTTCCCACTAAATTTAGCGGAGAATTTTCTCCGCTAAAGTTAGCGGGAATTTTTTCTGATAAATTTAGCGGGGACGATTTTCCGATAAATTTAGCGGGTAAATGTTGCCGCTAACTTTAGCGGGAAAGTTTCTCGCTAAATTTAACGAAAAAGTTTCCCCGCTTACTTTAGCGGAAAATTTTTCCCGCCACGTGGGGACATTTAGTGAAAATTCTTCCGCTAGATTTAGCGGGGAACTTTTCCCAGTAAATCCAGCGGGAAATTTAGCGAAAGTTTCCCCATAATGCAACGCGCAGCTACGCCCGCTTGCATTATTCTCATAATGCAACGCGCGCGGTTACGCCGACGCCGACAGCGACGCCGACACCGCTCTAGCCGGAAATGGGCTCCTAAGAGCTGCACTCTAAAAGGGCGTAAAACATCGCCGATCTTTAAAGTTTCTCTACTTGCAACAGGGACAAAGACAGTAATTACAAGAAATAGCATATAAACACATTCGGTTCAATATGGTGTCAAGTAGTGTCAACCGTTAGATAAAACACAGGCAAGTAATCCGCCTGTTTTTTTTTTAAACCTCCGAAAGTCGTATTTGCGAATTACAACTATCTTTAATTGCACCAGCACATTCGGAGAACGCTGTGTTGGAGCTCTAGGCGGAGCTTATTAATCGCTATAAGCCTGGCTTGTCGAGAAATTTTGACCCTTTTCGCACACTCTCACGCACATGCGTCAATATTTTTTTTCTTGAACCGCCTGTTTTTTTTTAGTACGAAGAGCGAGTTATGTTTTTCTGCAGACAAAACAAGATGCACTTTTTTGTGGCCCAAATGCGATTGCCAAGTCAAAGTACCACTCGTTTGCAAAATGTGCTATTTTTTTTTGTCAATTGGGGACGCATTTGACATGTCGCTTTTGGCATGTTGCGTTTGACTTGTTTGCGAACAGAATGTGTTGAACATAAACAAATATGCAACAAAGTAGTAAGTTGGGCGAGTTGGTTTTGCATCTCAGAATGAACGCCTAACATTGGTCTAACTGCTTACTTGGGTGACAACACAAACACGTAAAAGCCTTGTTCAAAAAACAAAAAAAAAGAATGGAGTTGTTTATGTGTTTGTGTTGTCGGGCACTTCCGTGTTTATACTCCGCCAACATTTTGTTTATTGCCTATTTGTTGCTCGTGGTTCTAGTAAGTCGACGCACCGTCTGCACGCTGGTCACGCAAGTTTGTCTGGCGTCACATCGAGATCGCTTCCGTCCCGAAGTGACGGGAATTTTTCCTCGTCTTGAAGTTCAGCTGTCCTTTAAATCTTTCCGCGGTTTTTTTTCTACTTGGAAGCTGGAATGAAATTGATCGGGGTAGGTGTAGAGAAGACAGAGAGACGTTAGCCTGAGAAAATTTTTATTGCAGAACAAAAAGGGAAACCAGCCGCGAGTGAAAGCTGCCACCCCATGAAAACCGACTCGCTTGAACTTGACATTCTCGTCATCAAAGTATGTCTAAGATGTCTTGATATGGCGGCTCAAAAAGAAAAGTCTAGTAAAAAAACGGTATTGTTCCCAAAAAATTTCCTTTTAAATTCATTTCCTGCTTCATTCAACCCCTTTGTGCATTTTTGTTATGTCGCTTGCAACACTTTTTTTTAGCTACGCGGGTTACTTTGCTTCGTTTTTTTGTTTGTTTTTTGTGCGTCTACGTTTGAGGAACAGCATGCCATATTCATATTTTATGGCTCCCCGGCTTCAAAATTGAAGCAGGTGATCGCAGAATTATTCATAATATTTCGTGCTTGCACATTTCGTGCTTGTATCAGAGGGTTGGGCAACATATTACATTACCGAGCATTACTGTAGCTTAGGCTACCTCACCTCACCCCATCTCAACTTACCTTACCTTACCTTGCATTATAGTATAATACACCGATGCCTCTATACACAAAAACAAACACGTTTTTTTTTTTGTTTTTTTTTTGTTGGGGGGCGCAATTTGTCAAAATTGATGTGACACGTTCATTAGTATTATTTACCAATGTTAAAATATCGTATAAAAAAATAAACTCGCAGTGTCCAACCGGTTCCCCCAAAGTGTGTGCGGCAGCACCATGGCCAATGTAGTGCGTAAATTGTTGTGCCTATGCGAATCAGAAAGTCCACACAGTTCGCACATTTTTTTTTTAGTTTACGCACTTCCCTTGTTTTACATATTTACAGTCGTATACGGTTTTTCTGTCACGATTCTCGCCGTTTCTCTTTGTTTTATACATTCCTCGCATAGTTTACAGATTTCCCCCTGGTTTTAGGCATTTCTCGTAGCTTACATATTTCTCGCAGTTCGTACATTTCCCGTAGTCCACTCATTTGCTGTATCCGCGGTGGGAAGCTCGCTAGGGGCGCTTTCTTCCTCACTCTGGGTTGTGCACGTACTACCCACGCGGTTGTGCTTTAATATTCCCAGTGCGTAGAAGCTTTGCATTGCACGTGCTTGCACCAGCGGAGAACGTTGAAGTATCCCCACCCTGGGTTGTGAAAAAAATACCACCAGGTGGCGATACCCAAACTTCTCGCCGCAAATACGTTTAACCATTGTCTCTATAGTTTCCGCTTCATCGTGGTCTTCGCTCCTACATGCATCGCTTACGCTTGAAATGGACGCTATCAAAAATCGCGCCGCGCCGCCGAAAGTCGTAACTATACCAACCACCGCTAGTGCGTATCGGCGCTGCATTCGTCCACGCCATATAGCGTCAGTGGCGGTTGCTATGGTTACGCCACTCGGCAACGTGACGCGATGTTTGCTTACACGTGTTTCAGAATGCCGCGGTTCCCCTGCTGATATAGCATATAAAAGACGGTCTGCAGAACTGCCTGTGGCATATTTTTTTTTTTTTCTTGTAGGACGCTCCCGTTACATTCGTTATACAAAAATTGCCCGCAGTCATGTTAAAAATATGTACACGTGTATGAAACAAACGCTTAAAACATTCGTGAAGTGTGTCCGCAGCTAGTTCTGTCTTCATTACTGCAGTGAACACAGTGTGATTTGTATGATGCATGAGCGGTGTGACACAAGGGTAAGGCCATTTCGCTGTGGTTGCGATGGCGAAATAAATTACTACCAGCCTTCCACAATACTGGCGTGTAGAGGGGGGTGGAACCAACTACTACGACAAGTTCGTTTATTCGGCGAAATTCATTCCTTCGTTCATTTATTGTATCCTTATAAAGGCCCCTCTTTTGGAGGGCTTTCGAAGCTCACGTTCAGGATTGTTTAGAAATCTGGTCACGCAGAATCACGCGACGCCTCCATAAGCGCGAGGTTTATCTGATCGCTTCGTTGTCCTGCGCTATTCGGAGCTCCAAAGCTCAGTTTAGCTGAATCGACTGAACTCCGTTTGAATCCAAAGCTTGCTTGAAAGGAACTTTTATGCGTCCTGTGTGACAGAACTGAGATTGCCGTCGGCTTAAAGGGATTTAGAGGCTGTTGCTCGCAACTTGTTTGTTCGTGCGACAGACGCATTGCACTCTAATCGATTTTGCTTTCACTGTACCGGTCTGATTCTTAAAGGGCTTTGCTTTTGTTGATGTTGTTGTTGTGTTTGTTTTGTGGACTATCTTGGCGTTATTGAGTGCTTTTTTTATTTACTTTTAGCATCGGTGTTAGGAAGTCCTTATTCCCACCTTTTTGGAGCTTGTGCTACTCCACTTTGTTTTGTTCTCTTACTTTCAAAACCCGCCGCTCTGGTTTCTCTTTTTGTTGTTGTTCTTGTTGTTGTTGTGGTAGTTGTTGTTGTTGTTAACGTACTGCTTTCCAAGGCTTGTTCCTTTTTAAATCCTTTGGTGTATTGTTCGTTTTGTTGGCCCAATCACGTCCTTCTTATCTTTCCGGCGTTTTCCCTTCATGTTGCCCTTGAAGAATTTTTCTTTTATATCTTATTAGAGTTATCTGTCTCCTAAACTGTGTGCAGCACTGTCTAATGTCCAAGTGTGAGAACGTATTTTTATTCACGCGAGTTTGTTTGCACGACCACATGCGCAAGAGCAGCACCTTCCAAGCACGTGCGCTCGTCTCTTGTCAGGGACTGGATCAATCAAACCTGCATAGAACGCTCGAGATGGAGTGTATTCCCCGTTCTTTCTCCTGAGCTGGCTCACCTGTACTTTTTTTTTTCAGCTTGACCACCCTTCACTACTGACTATTGATTTCGGCAACTCTCCTTTTGCTTCCTCTTTTGCGAGCTCCCTTTCCGTCTTCTTAGCCGCCCTTTTCGCCGCCTTTTTTTCTTTAAATCTTCTTAACTGTCGCTTTATATATACATGTTTTTTTCCCTCACTTCATTGATTACGACCCTTTATTCTTCTTCTTCCCGATTTTCTTCTGTTATTCGAAAACTATGCGTTTTTATTTTTTTTATATATTTATTAATAGTTGCTGCGCTTCCCGACCTTTTCCATCCGCGGCTATTTTCGTAGTGTCGGTCTGAGGGAGCCGAGAGGTGTTTCTCGCTTCGCTTGGGGAATCTTTTAAAGAAAAGACCTGACCGCTTTCAGACCGCATCAGAGGCAAGTCGAGTGATTTATGGAACCCATAGAACGCATTCGTACCAATCCAACTTCGAGCCTCTGCGTTTTCTTTTTTTTTTTTTTTTTTTTCCCCTCTGGAAGTTTGTTGTGTTATACGAAGCGAAGCGGACGCACGATGCGTGACGGTTGCGGCTTCTTCGAAGTGAATTTCGCGAAGTTGCGCCTCAATGGGTTCCAAGTAGCTTTTGCTGTTTTTTTAGGAGGGAACTTGTTTGTTGGTGTTGTTGGGTTTGGTTAAATCGGTTTTCTAGGTCAGCAGTACATTAGCACTGACTAGGATTTGAATAGTTGGTGATTCCTAGTCGCACCGCATTTCGGGATTATCGTCCTGATGTTAGTAAAAACGTTAAAATCGGCGTGTTTTTTTTTGTGTGTTTGTGTTTGTGGGTATTTTTTAAATTTGTCTAACATATTTTTTAAACCGCTCTTTTCCCCGCTTGCCACTGGGAAATTGAAGTTCGCATAACAAATACCATTCTGAATTATCAGAGCTTAGACTTTTTTTTTATTATTAAAATTTGAAGTCTTTTTTTATCGAAAATACGGCGTTCATTGAAGCTCATTCTTCTGATATTCCCATTACCTGTGCAGAAATTCATTTCTTCATACTGGATTGTAAAAAAAAACTTGGTATAGAAAATCCTAGCGAATATCAACACTCTTAATACGTGCAATTCCCGCTGATTATTTATATATCGGTTGTCCGTGCACACACGTTTTCCGAACGCTGTTCAATATATATATATATATATATATATATATATATATATATATATATATGTGTGTGTTAGCTGGCATTTATGGCACTAACTGCAAGTTTCGGGACATCCTACACCATGATACGCCGGCTTCTGCGACGTCATTTCTTGGCACCTCGGGACTACTTTTGATGCATTGACGGTCGAAAACGCATGCCAATCATCATAGTCCTATGGTGTCTTGTTACTCAACCTGTTATCTAAATTTATAAATCTTATAGCTGCAGTCACTGGCAGAATGAGGACGGCAAAGAGGAGTTTCTGTTGACTCGCCTCTGGCGCGAGCTCCCCGCCTTCGGTGACGCCTCGGCGTCTCGTAAGCGTTGAGCGTGCACACGCAGCGAAAGCACGCTGGAAGGCAGCGAGCGTGTCTGTGCGGAGCGCTAATTCGTTTGCTTCTTGAGCCGGGGGTTGCGGTGACGTCGCTACGACGCTGAGCTTTGATTGGCTCTGACGGAAGGATAGTGGGTAGCCTGCAAGGCAGCTATCATTGAGGTCTACCCACAATCCCTCCGTTGGAGCCAATCAGAGCTTGGGATTCTGACGTCAGTGCAACCCCTGTTACAAATTAAGCGAACTATATACAGTGGGCAAAGTAACTAAAACCAGCATTCATTTTGCACTTCACCCGTGACACCCGCGGTTGCGGCCTTCTCGAGTGAAACCTGTTCAGCTTTTGGCTGAGAGCGCGTGACATGTGTTCGAAAAGGAAGAAAACGAGGAAAAGAAATCTCGGCGACGCGAAAAGCAAGCGAGAAAGAAGAAGATCGAGGAGTGATGGTGAACGGGCGGAAAACCATACTGATCGTTAACGGAACGGGCGGAACGCCAGAGTGACAGCGAACGGAACGCCAGCTAAACGCCAGACAGTCAGCGAAACGAACGGAACGCTAAGCTGAATAGGGAGTTTTCGTAGACCGCATTTCCCGCTCCGCTAAGCCCTCCGCAACGAAGGAGCCGCTAATGCGCCTGCAAGCCGATGGCCTTGACTGTAGAGTTCCGGGTAGCGTAGCGTGTTGCGGAGAGCTTTGCGGGACGGCGAAAACCATCTACGAAAAATCCCTAATAGCGAGTTTTAGTAGACCGTGTTTCCCGCTCCGCTAAGCCCGTCCGCTACCCGGAACTCTACAGCCAAGGCCATCGGCGCGCAAGCGCAGTGGCGGTTTCTTCGTAGCGGAGGGCTAGCGGAGCGGGAAACACGGTCTACTAAAACTCCCTAATGTCAGACAATGAACGGAGCGAGCTGAAGGCCAGGGGAAGGCAAACAATCGGATCGAACGATACGAGCGCCATGAACTGACTGACAATCTTGAACTGTAAATATTTATACGTTTATCTTGTCACTGTAGATACAGTTTTGTTTTCTGATAAAGTTATCGGCTATTATTATAACGACGACGCCCACTCGCTCTTCGAATCAGAAACAACCCCTGCGCAAGAGGGCGCGGGCATTCGAAGGAGTCGTCGAAAGAAACCCAGCGTGGCCGAGTTCGTGCGCTCCCTCCTCATTGAACGCTAAACAAACGTTCCATAGAAAGTTTCCGTCAAACCCAACTTGGTCGAAGTAACTCCCGACGTGCGAACTCGGTAAAAGGAGCCGCCTCCCCGAGAAAGTCGGGTTGAACGATAGCCGAAACACACAATCCATCAGACCGCGAAGAAAGGCCCATCAGTATAGAGCTATCGATCGCCATTGAATGCGGTTCGCGGTTCCCCGCATTCCACTCGAAAACGTTTGAATTTTGTGGTTGTTGTTCCGCTTTTTGTTTTGCTTTGTTTTCGTGCATACTGTAGGGCAAGATTGCGCGATCGCGCACACTCGAACGACTGCCGCGAAATGACGCAAGCCCATACCGCCTTGAAGACAAGGAATCCGCACGACGTCATCATTGGTTGGTGCGTCCCCATTGGTTGGTGCGTCCCCAATCGGCGGGGGGGGGGGGGGGGGGGAAGGGGGGGGGGAGGGGGGGGGGGAGGCAGACGTTTTGCATTGTGGTGATTTATTGCAACCAACCAACCAACTGCATTTCGGACCACCAGTCAAAGGGAAGCGAACCTGTCCTAAAAGAGCTACTACAGGACAGAGTCGCATTTCCTTAATTTTCAAAATAAAATACCCAAATAAAACATTTTATTACAACAAGAGCTGTGAAACCAACCCAAAACTTAACCGCACATCCGATTTCGGTTTATTGAAAGACAGCCTATGTTAACGACATTGTAGAAATGCCATTCTCTTCGAATAGCAATTTTGGTGCCTTCCCATTGAGTGAAATAACGATTGCGGTTTGTCGGAAAAGCATCGAAGAGTGACTTTTAGATACACCAACGCCGTGATGCTGTATTTCCTACGCAAACATGTACACCTACTGGGAAAAAAGTAACTAACTACCATCACTCGCTACTCCTTCAAAAAGTAATGAAGTACGCTGTAACGAGTTACTTTCACGTTACTCTGGCTTTCCGAAGCAGTAGCCATCTTCCAATATTTTGTGTCGTTAATAATGCCTAACTTTTTCAACACATTCATGGGAACATTTTTGTTCTAAATTTTTTACGCTTTTTTGTTGTTTTGTTTTCCGTGAGAGTTACAGGCGCGAACTGGGGTAAAAGCCAAATAGGATATAACTTATGTTGCACACGTGTTCCTCCAGAAGTAACTAAATATGCATTCACTCATTATACATCGAAAAGTAACGAAAATACGTTACACTAAATCGTTACTTCATTCCACTAGTAACTAATTAGAAGTAACGCAGTACTTGTAACGCGCGGTACTTCCTCGTCCATCTAGAAGATTCGGGTTTACTTTTATCCCGAGCGTAAAATATGAGAAGGCCAGAATGGGCCTGGCCTAGTCAGTCTCGCCCTAGCTCACTCCCGAACATTCTATGTCAAATATTTGAGATAGCGGCTGTAGCTGATAAGGAGCTGAGCGTGACTTTGCCGACGCACTCCGACCCTCCCGACGTCGAGGCACATTCACTCTCGTGCAGCTGTCACGCCGACGCACCGTCGCTTGCTGCTGCTTTCTCGATGCTCGTCCTTTATTTTTGTTTCTGGCACAAGTTCGCTCATTAAACCCTTATTTTCAGTTCATTATTTGTCGTCTCTTCGCCTTCAATCTTGAGAATATACTTGTAAGGCGGTACTTATACAAGTCTGTTTCTACGTCACTTACCGGGCACAGGTTGAGCACGAGGGCTGTGTCAGAGTTCGTCTGTGACATATCCTCGTGGCTCTTCACGGTTTGGACACAACTTCCAGCCAAATACTGGATGGATGCTAACGGCTGCACCCTTTATAACGGGCGGTAGCTTGCGCCATCTAGCTGGTGCAGCACTGGTTTCTAATCGATACCTCACTCCAGCCTTTGAGAGACGACTTAAAGGAAGGCATCACTGCAGCCCTGTTACGAAGGATGTGCTGCATCGAGGCACTCCGGTGAATAGGATGCTTAGAGTGACCAGACGTCCCGTTTTGGCCGGGACAGTCACGTTTTTGAGGTTCGCTTCTGCCGTCCCGTCTTTTTGTCCAAATAAGGAATCATGTCTCGTTTCCGGGACATGGTTTTTTTTTATATATGTGTGCACAGACTTTTACAGTCGTGTCTTGCAGGATGAAGTCCGGCTTAGGAAACTTAAGTCGTTTGCAAAATACGCCCACACCAACAAAGGACCCGAAGCAGGACCTTCCAAATGAGTGCATGCAACTGAACCGTGAGTGGGACTGTTTTTCACGCCCTAGGGATTAGTGCGATATGGTAACGTTTTGAAATGAGAGGAGTTATCTCATTAAAGTTTTTCTCCCAATCTTTAAAACGCCCCCCTTCCACACCCCCCACACCCCCTCCCTTTCCTGGGATGTCCCGTTTTCTACCTTAAGGAATATGGTCACCCTAAGGATGCTTTGATATCTGGATATCTGCCTTCAGTCACTTTCACGGGCAATGGGTGGCTCGCAAATACCTTTTTCACCGGGGATGATGTGTTTCAGAAATCATTTTCAGAACCGTACAAAGGGAAGGGTCAGGAATGTTTTAATTGACTCGGAATATTAACTAACGCATGTATTGAAGTCGCAGTGCCAAAGGAATAAGGAAGGGGGAAATTGCTAGTCCACCTGACCAACTCTCCACGCCTTTTTAACCCGCACCTCCGTCAAGATGGTTTACCTCTGATTTTAATGTCCTGAACGCTAGCGCTACGTTTGGGGGGACATTTGGCAATGCGTAATTTATTTTTGTGGCGAGGAAAACAACGGTTCTTCTTCCTGCCAAGCGCCCTATATACCTGCAACTAGGGTGCCTTCATGTGCGCTTTGCTAGGGTGATGCCGTTCTTTGTAGTAACACTCGCCGAAAGACCAGCAGCCATCTTGGTTCTCGGCGATGATCCGTAGGGCTTATAACCCTCCCGGAAACAAGCACCTTATCTCACAAGTTCGGAGCAGCGTTGTGGAACCCACGGAGGGAGGATTAACGTTTTTCCCCTCGGATGGGAGGACCGATGGACACAAAGGCCACTTTCCAGCGCACGGCGAAACAATGGAGAACCAAAATTGCGCTGGGAGAGGGACTGGGAAAAGGAAACGGGCAGTTGGCATCACCCTATGCGAAGCGCACGATGAAGGCACCCTATACCTGCAACTGCTTATGGCATTTTCCGCGCAACCGTCTAGTAACAGCGCTGAGCTATCAACGCCGATTCTGGATTTGTTTATTTGTTCGTTCCCCGGCAAAACCGTTTACGGGTACGCTACAGTTGCAAGACAAAAAGATTTTAGTCAAAACGAATCGCGATAAAGACACCGCATCGATATCGTTTTGCGCCGCCATCGTGCAATCGTTTGGCCACAGGCCTGCCTGGTTTCTAGGCACGCTCGTCGGTGCAAACCAAAAGAATCGTCCGCTACCAAAAAGGAAGAATTTTCAATTGGAGGAAAACACTTTACTGCGTTATGAATTTGAATTGCTTTTAGCTTAGCCGCTCACGTGTTCCATATAAGCAATAAAAAAAAAACGTTTGTTTAAACGCGGCCTCGGAGAAAACGTTGGAAGACATTCCGAGCCGATGGGCAGCCGCGTTTGGGTTTGTACCTTTCGCTTTTCCTATAATTTATTCCCTATTTCCCATAGGAATAAAGGCGAAACGCGCTATGGAAATTTAGTTTCGACCTGTCGTCAGCGGCGATGGGTTTTCGCAGGCAAATGGTCTATAGCGGCCGCATGTTTCTGCCTATTGTGGTCTTCGTTGTGTTTCTTCTATTTTTTTTTTCTCGTTTATCGTTAGATGTTACAGTACGGGATCTATAGTATTCCCAATTCCCAACCCTCCATTTTGATTTTTTTTTTTTTTTAGTTCGTAAAAGTTGCAGTTTTGCTGCTCTGCTTAGAACGCAAAGTTTTATTCACGGGAGAGGAAACAGTTGTGTTACAGGCGGGAAGGCCCTGCTTTCTTTATATCTGGCCATGTAACCGCGTTCCTTATCGTCTGCGAGCGTTCTCTTTTTTTTTCCCCCATTTAAAAGGAACTCGCACGGCATAGCGTATTTTCGTGAAACTTTTTGTGCAGGTGTTTTTTGTTTGTGTATTGTGAAGGTTTTTGTGTCTGCCAAGGTCCCGCCTCGTTGGTCGTACAAAAACTGTTTGCAGACCGATGATCGAAGCATGCATACGCTATTAAAGCAATGACCGCAGATAACTACGTATTATGTGTGCAGGGAAACTCCGTGTCTTTTGTATGATGTAAGAACAGTGTGACCGCAGCGTTTGCGTTCAGAAAGATGCCTAAAACGTAAGGCAAACGCTATAGTATAACGTTTTTTTTTTTTGTTTTTTTTTTTTAACATTAAAGACTGGGCGGGGAAACTTGAAGCAACCGTATAATAGAAGAACCCGGGGAAAAACAACAGAGCTTCAGCTTTGGTTGCGTCAAGTTGCTTCCTTCAGACTCGGGTGTTTCAAGAAACAATGGGAAAACTTACCCCAGATCGCCAGCGCCATCTCTGTTTTATCGTACGTTATAGTAGTTT
This sequence comes from Ixodes scapularis, assembly GCF_016920785.2. Taxonomy (NCBI): domain Eukaryota; kingdom Metazoa; phylum Arthropoda; class Arachnida; order Ixodida; family Ixodidae; genus Ixodes; species Ixodes scapularis. Next base: position 35,069,534 of record NW_024609882.1, read on the forward strand.
TGCTGCTTCGTAGCGCACGTAAGCGATATTGGTGACTTCCGCCGGGTCGGTCACGGACGAAAACTCCAACCGGCTAACGCTTACCGAACTACACAATTATCCTAATAACCTTTGGTCGCCATCTTTTTTTTTTTCTTTTCGAAGAACGGTTAAAAAAATAATACAAAAACAATTTTTTTTTTTTTTTTGTAACGTTTTGGGCGAACTTAGACGAAGTCCGATCACGCACACAAAAGCCGAATGGGCAATCGGGACGAAAAATACCTCGAGCGTAAATATAAATATTCGACGAGGTTCATGACCCCGCGCACTGCGGTCGTAACCATCGATTGAAGCTGGCGGCTTTTCATTTCGCCTCGCTGTGGGCCTCATCCGGGCAATCTGTCCTGGTGTGTCCGGAAATCTCCTCGCCCCGCCCATCGTGACAGCAGCTGGCGCGTGTCTAGGCATGCAGATGTGCACACAGTCACACACTAACGCGGTCTTTAGAAAAAAAAAAAAAACGCGTTTCTGCGCGGGTGCGGAAACGTAATTCGGGAGAGGGGAAGCGCCTGCGCATGCGCAGTACCGACAGCAGCGCCGCCGCAGTGGTATGACGTCAGAGACTTGAGTCGGTCTCTAGTGATTGACAGCTTAGGAATCGCGGGGCGTGTCGAGCCCCGCGCATCTAATTATCTTTCCGGAGCCAATCGGGTTACGGTATTGGCCGATAAGAGCGCCAAGGAACCAATCGCGAAATGCGTGAACATGACAATCAGTGAATTATAATTATGTCTGACTCGATGTCAACCTTGTTTGTAAACCTTTGTTTCGTATCTACATTTATTAATTCCTGAACGTCTGTAAACGTTTCTTTTTATACTCTCCTCTAAGCTTGCTATCGGCCCATCGCGTCTAATGTATGCGAAGCGAGCGATTCGATTAAATTAGATGATCTTATTAAAATGTATTGTTTGAGCGCAGTACTTTCCCGATATGTATAATGTGGTATTGATAATTTCGTAGTGCTTGAACGATTGTGCGGGCCTCCACTTTAAATCATTTAACTGACCACTTGATGGCCACCGATTGATCAGTTAAAAAATTACAATTTTTGTTATTACATTTACATTAAATTAGAACGTTTACAATTCTCTGTAATGCAAAATTAGAGTGCAGCTCTTGAGCAGGAGGAGGGGAGGGTACCGAGGGGAGGATATGCCCCTCCTCCTCCTTCGAACCCTCCCCTCCTCCTCCCCTCCCATTTAGCGGAAAAATTTCGCTAAATTTCCCGCTAAATTTAGTGAGAAATTTAGCAAAAGCTTTCCCGCTAAATTTAGCGGGAAATGCGCATCGGGCACAACGCGATGCGCATGCGTTCTCGGATGCGAGATGCCTACACCGCCGGGAGAGAATTTGGCGCTGTAGATGCGCTGTGTAATAAAAATGACCGGAGTAGAATGTATTACCCCTACTAAAGACTTTTCTCGCTCAACTTTAATTAGCGCTCACGAGCGAGAGCCCGCATTCGCGTACTACCTTTTGACTGCGTTGCCACAGAAAGTTCTCTCCGAGTATAGTGGAACGGGAACCCTGCCGGAATAACATTCGCAAAGACAAAATGTTCACTAATGCGGGCGGAAGAATTACGGAATAACTGGTTGTGCGTAACTGAACGCATAAGGGAAGGGAATCGATCGGTTTTCTCTTGTTTCTTCCCGGTAAAGGTCGCCCCCCCCCCCCCCCATCCTTTTCATTCGTCCCATAATTACGGATGGTTATCGGCCGACGCGTCTTCAAAGGAGCTTCCGGCAACACTTTGTTTCGCGTATCTCGCATTTATTTTTGTTTCCGCTTCTTGTAATGGTTTACCGCACCAGGCGCAGCGCGGCAGTTTCCATGGCAGCTTGCGCACACTGTGACGTGGCGGCTTGGCATAGGTCCACGTCACAGCGTCCTGGGCTGTTGCTATGGGAATCAGCGCGCGGCGCCCGTTTTTGCCGTTCATGTATTCCCTACTTTACTGGCCTGTTCGGATGTTACATTATTACTGATTGTCGCGCCAGCGCGTGTTTATGGAGGGGTGCATTGTTCGCGTTAACTCAAGCGAAATTGTGTCGTCTGTTATGACTGGTGCCGGTGGGATGGACCATAGAAATGTGTCCACAATGGGCTTGTTGAAAGCTTGTGAGTCACTTTAGACAGGCATGTACTGCTCGCCCTCCCACGTGTTCTATATATCTGTGAGGATTCGTGGGGTTTCGTGTTTTTGCTATATACCGAAAATGTAATAATATCGTTTTAGACAAAACCCAAGACTGAGGGCAAGGAAGGACAACACAACACGAAGTCTCAAATTGAGACTTAGTGCTGTGTTGTCCTTCCTTCTTTCCCAGTCTCGGGGTTCTGTCTAAAATGTTAAACCTTCCCCAGATTGTTTGCGCCCTAACTTTTTGTATTAATATCGTTCGGAAGCATTCTCTTCAATATTTTGGTCACTTTTCTCCCAGCCGCTGTTCCGGTGGGTATAACTCAATTTTATTTAAATGGATTCAAATTTCAAGTGATTGTGTGTGCGGTTTTTTTTTTAGTTATAGCTGGGTTACTTTTATATTACATTAGGTATAAAACAGTTTAGTACAATTTTCTTTATCAATTACATTCATTTTACACACACACTAGAAGAACAAGAAACGAAGAATAAATACCTTTTTTCTTCTTTTTTGTGGGCCTTTAAAAATAACTTTAAGATCAATGGCCTTTGAAGATTCGACAAACCAGCGCATAACTAGGATTAATTAATAACGAAATTGTTGATATACCCGCCCACGTAAGGCAGCAGTTCCACTTCTCATACATCATACAGAAGATCGCTGCATACGTGATAAAGTAATTTCATTCGTACACGACTCACTCATGTTTGCTTCATGCATTCCCTGTATGACGGACCAGAACCGTCATACAAGAAGAAAGCACGCCCCAGTGTCTTCAGATTTTCTTTTGTATGATATGTTAGCTGTCGTGAAAGCGCGGCTTTAATCTCAGGCGGGAAGGTGTTTTACCCCTGTGCACAAATACGCCACCCATCCTTTTTCCGAACACTCCCGGGCTGTTTCTTGGCCCCGGTTAAAACCCAGTGGGGAAACAGTAAGAAGGAAAGAGGGGCCTGTGGAAGAAGGGCGAGCCTAAGATGTCATCCGTGTTCCGTCGCCCACTTTCAAAGAAATGCTAATCAGGCTAATGAAGTCCCAGCTCGGTGGGGAGGAGGAACACTTCGCTGCTCGCATTCCCACTCTCAAAAAGTCCACCACGTCGTGAGCTGCATACTCTCCGCTCTATCTTTTGGCGGACCGCAGCGAGCGCTACGGGCCATCCCGAGCCAATCGGCTGTTGTGAACGGATCGCGCGATTACGCGGTCTGCACGTCGCCGCGCTCCCCTTACCAAAGGTCACGTGACCCTAAAGCGACGCTGGATTGGTATGGATGGTCCGTGTAGCGTTGTCCGCGGTCCATCGTAAGGTGGGAAGGAGCGTAGGAACCGGCCGCCATTATCCTTTTAGAGTGGCGTGTCCCCGGAATGGGGACAAAATAAGGAAGAGGATGAGAGACAGGAGGGAGAGGGAAGAAAGGAGAAGGCTTTGATGTCATGGTCATCGGTTGCCATTCGCGACTCTAAAAGCGAGGCGACACCACCCGGCGGAAAAGACGCGAAGGAGAGTATCGCCTTTTCGAGTGGGCAACGAAAAGTGCCGCAGCCTGGCGGCCGATATGAGAAGCCGATGAGAAGAGGATTATGTGTTTAAGTTGATGTTTGGACAGGCAGCTGTTTGTGCCCAGGAAAATGAACGAAAGAAAATGCTGCCACGGAACGCTTTAACGAACGTCCCGGACATTGTCATTTTAGTTAAAACTTCATTAGAAAATGTTTATTAACATCCTTTCTGCGCACCTTTGTGCCTGTCGGAGGGTCATAATCACGTGGCCTACATCTCTTGCTTTTCGATCTTCGACATCTTCGACTGACGAAATGGCTAGTGGGGCACCTTAGTTGGGTAGACGCTGTTCAGATAAGTTACGAAAACACAGTGATCACAATTAAACTGAATTTTATAGCGGTATCTGTTAGTGCCCCATTTCCGGCGAAATCCAACGACGTCCGTACGCAAAAACCCACGTGATCGCGGGAAGCGCGCCGACCCATCGCCGTCGCTCCTCGGACGACCACGTAATCTATACGGCCAGATGCCCAATCGCCTGCTATCCCGCTATGCTTACCGCGACCGGAAATGAGGCCCGAAATTCTGCAGCCAAGGCTGACGGCACGCGGTCGTTTCCGGTCGCGGTAAGCTTCGGTAAGCTTAGCGCGACGGTGGACGCGGTCTACTACTACTTCCTAATAGGGAGTTTTAGTAGACCGTGTTTCCCGCTCCCCTAGACCTCCGCTACGAAAAAACCGCCACTGCGCCTGCGCGCCGATGGCCTTGGCTGTAGAGTTCCGGGTAGCGGAGGGGCTTAGCGGAGCGGGAAACACGGTCTACTACTACTCCCTATTGTCTACGGAGAGTTTCTGTAGGACCAATGTGCGTCATAAAGGAAAGAAATGTGTCTCGTACTCTAGGGAGTTTTAGGGAACCGTTTTTGCACACTCGATACTGTACGATGGGCCCTCCGGTACGAGCTGCGCATGTGCGAGTCTTCTGCGGTATAGCGCATGCGCAGTTCGTACCGTATCGGATCTGCAAACACGGTTCCCTAAAACTCCCTAGTGTTTGGAGACCGTCTTTTGTTCGATGCATTAAGCCGTGCGACCACTGCCTTAATCCTTTCCGTGCGATGTACCGAATCGATATCCACGTCAACACGAATCCTGATGCACGCGCTCGTAACAGGAGACTCTTCTCCGCCTTGTTCCTTCATCAAAGGACACGCCTTTCAGGAACCACAATGAAGGAATTTTCTCCCTGCTTCGTTCGTCAAATCGGCCTCCATTGAGAACAAGAGCTCGCCTTTGTTCGGCGGCCTTTGTCACTGGAAACGCCCACCATTCCCTCATATTTTATCTTTGCGTCAATATTGGGTGTCTATATAGGCTTGGAGCGTGCGCAAAAATGGGCTGGATATTTGGCGTGTGTGTGTGTTTTGCTGGTACGGTTATTTTCCTTTATAGTACCGTCGGTACGCGCCATATATTGGCAGTTTATTTTTATCTTTGTTCAAAAACGTCGTAACGAAGCGGCTATAGGCTTTCCGCGTCGCACATGAGGCGCTGCGAAAAGCAACTTGTTTCGGGAAGTACAAAGATGGCGCAGACCGCGGTTAATAAACTTTGCTCGTCTCAAACTGCAACATTTTTAGAAGCATGTCTGCTCTGGCGCGGAACGGGATCGCAAGAAAAATACGAAGAAACAACAAAAATTCTAACTCCTTCGTAGCACAGCTTAAAGCCAAGAGACGTCGTTTTACCTGGTTCAAAACAAAAAAGTGCTGAAGGGAAGCGCGCGCAGCGTCACAGAGACAACGATGTGACGCCCTTCAGCAGAACCCGCAAAGAAAGCATTTGCGTTAAATTTTCCGAGTAACCAAGAGAGGAGAAGCGCGCTTTTCTGCCTTTTCCGCTCCTCCTCCTTCTGCACGCTCTTTCTGCACAGCCTGTTTCTCCTCCTATCTTTCTTGCCCTTTCCACCCCTCTCCGCTCCGCGCGTTTCCTCACACCACCTGCTTCTGCTCCTCCAGCTCCTGCGTGCTGGGTCCGTAGCTGAGTCAACTGCGCACGCGACTTCCACGCCTTTGACCGGGGTATGATCCCTGGCGCCGGTTGCCGTTTCTTTTTCAAGATCGTTTAGCGGTTGCCGGACTGGCACACCTACACATTTTGTGCTAGATATTTTGGTGTCACCACCTAGACACAGGAGACGCACACCCTAACGGTGGAGGCACAAACCCCGCAATTGCGATTGTTTTACGGCGTAGAAACTAGCCAATTTCAGACATCGAAAGTTTTTTTTTTAGCACAACAAAGAAGGAAAAAAAAAAAAGACTCGTCGGGGTTGCTACAAGTAGTGCGAGGCCCAAATAGGTGAGCCTGTGTACTACCCAAAGAGAGGGCGCCACAGTTTGTTCAAAGCTTGAGCGCAGGAGGACAGTGCGGAGCAGAAGTTCGTCTGGTTCTTGCGTAGGGGTTGCGTTGACGTCAGAACGACGTCGAGCTCTGATTGGCTCGGATTAGAAAGATAGTGGGTAGACCTCAATGCTAGCGGCCTTGAGGTCTACCCACTATCTTTCTAATCCGAGCCAATCAGAGCTCGACGTCGTTCTGACGTCATCGCAACCCCCTACGCAAGAAGCAGACGACCTTGCGCTCCGCGTAGATATCAACAGCTTCAGAAACGCGGGGCGTGGCGAGTCCCGCGCATATAATTATAGTTCCGCAGCCAATCAGAGTGCGGCATTAGTCAACCAGAACGCTGAAGGACCAATCAGGACGTAGGAGGCGTGAACGGAAGCCACGCCCTGACTTTCTTAACATCACTTTAGGGAAATATTAAACGGAACGCAGTTTGCACGAACAAGACTACGTACCGATTAAGGTATCGAAGCTACCAACGAGATACATTATTTTTTAAATAATGTTTTCAGCACCTATTCAGTGTTTCGTTCGAAGTTTCATATTGAATACTACGGCGAGACTCCTAATTGAACTGCTTCTTTATTATCTGAAACTAAATGTATTGCATTTTCGGTCAGGATGTGACGCCCATAGAGTTATTATAATGTACGCTATAGGTTCAACTGGCGCTAGTGTGCTGTTGCAAATTGAAGCAGACAGCAAGCAGTCCGAAATTGACTTCCGGTAATGCATTTCTTTAGAAAAAAGCGAGTGCATTGCCTCTCTGCGCTCGATTATAAGAGCAAATATCACGAATAATTCGTACCTACTAGGCACATTGGAACATTTCCCAGACACGCAGATGAAATAACTGGTCAGTTACGGCGTTTTTATTTAAAAATCGTGGCATGAAAAACGGTGCTAAAACCGCCTCGAACATGTATTTATGTGCACTGTCGGACACTGTTAGCGCGGTTAGCGCGAACACGGCGCCGACGCTTTCCAGCATGGGGGATATACGTGCCAAACGAACGAAGGACATGTGGAAAACCAAGAGACGGCAAGAACTACGTAGTTACGGTAACGCAGTAACACTGGATAAGCAACTTCTTGTGTTTGCAGACGATCAAAATAAATTGAAAGTCACGTAATATAGTCCGATTTGCAATAAATAAGTACTGCTTTATTCTTTCTGCTCATGAATACATGCGAAGATGCTTGTTCTGTGTTCAAATCATCACCCGCACGCTCCAAATCTTTGCAAATAGGGGGAAGCCAGAGAACAGGTGCGCGATAAAAAATGCCCAACATAGGAAATAATAAGAAAATAACCTTTCGTAGCCCACGTACTTTATTCTTTACGTTTCGAACGTTTTTTTAACCAATCGTAAAGATGCACGACTGGGGCATTTTCATATAGTGAGAGGACATGGCATATTAGCAATATATAAGCACCAACGAAATGCTGGCGAACTTTGAACACACTCTACATTCCTTTCGATTGTTATTTTGCTTGGAATCGTCGCTCGTTGCTACATACCTGCCATGAAACAGAGGTTTGGGCCTGAAATATAGCGAAGTTTAACATCGTTCAGTGGTAAAGGAAAAATGCTTTAACTAAAGCAATTACACTTTCGCAATATTAATAAAGATACATACTACCCGGTACAACCGAAATAACAAAAGTTATTAATGTTATATTCCGGCGGCGAGACAACACTCACGCGCGTTTTCCCATAGGAATACACAGGAAGACTGGAAAAGTAGACTGCATGCTGTCTGCTTCAATTTGCAACCGGAAGTCCCGTAGACACTAGCGCCAGCTGAGCCTCTAGCGTTTATTGTAATAACTTTATGGTAACGCCCAGCCGGCTAGTTCATTCGTTTTTATTTGCTGGTTTATTATATTTATTTTTTTTCTTTGCCTTTGCGCCGGCTTTGTTTCTCTGTTCTTTTTTTTTTTTTTTAATTAACACAGGCTTTTTTGTTTTGCTTTTTTCCTGAAACGTGACTGTTCACTGAAGACCTCTTCGAACATTGGGGCCTGTGTCGTGGAAAAACGCAAACAAGTGTGTGCGTGTGTTTATATATATATATATATATATATATATATATATATATATATATATATATATATATATATATATATTTTCTTGTACATTTATGATTGCTAATTCTTCTCAGCCACATCTTTGAGCAGCACTTTCCTAGTCGCTGTGGTGCTGTGCATATGACAACGTGCGTGCGTGTGGGCATTTTGTATTTACTTAATTTCTTATATTGTAAATTTTCCACCTTCCAAAGAACTGCACTGTGTCTCCAGCGAAACTGTAACATTTCCGTACTCGTGAATTTTTTTTTAATTTTGTTTACTGAGCTGCATTTCTTACTCATGTTTGCTTTTTTCTTAGTGGAATCTCTGGACCTGGTCTTACAACCCCTATAGGTGGCTTTGACCAGTCCAACATCAACTCTGCGAGATCTGTATTCCTGAATGAAATTATTATTATTATTATTATTACTATTATTATTATTATTATTACTATTATTATTACTACTATTTGAAATCATTAAGGGCATTCGGTGTTGCTTTTTTGTTTGTTTGAATTCTAAGTTTATTACATTTTGAGCTAGCTGACCACCGAAACGCAACGCTATAATATACAAGGACGCTCATATTGTAAAATTTTATTATAAAGTGGCATTCAAGGCCCTCTTTTCTTCACAGTGAAACGGACGAATTAAAAGGCATTTGTTTATTGTACGCTTAACTATTACTCTAGCTTTTTTTTTTTTTCATGCGTAATATTGCGTTTTATATGAGCTCAAACATTCCTCCGTGCTTCTTTGACGTACCTGCCAGTTTTTGAGAGAGCTGTGGTCCCAACTAGCTATGGAATGCCCAGTTGGCGTTCCATTGTTGTTGTCCCTGTATTAAGAGGATTTGATTCTTGTTTAGCTGGTAATTATCGTCCGGTGTCATTATTATGTGGATTTGCGAAGGGTTTTGAGAAAGTAGTTTGTAAGCGTGTTTATTTTTACCTGAACACGGTGATGTCTGATAAACAGCATGATTTTTTTAAGAGGTAGGTTTGTAGAGTCCAATTTATGTTCGTTTCTAAGTTACACCGCACCAATAGTTACTAGTAGAGGTCAAGTTGACGACATCTACCTAGACATGTCTAAAGCATTTGACTACGTTAGGCACGATTTATTGTTGAGCAAGCTGGCCTCAGGTGGTTTTAGCCCGCGTTTGTGTAGATGGTTTCATAGCTACTTGTGTGATCGTCGCAATTCTGTTTATGTCAATGGCATCTTCTCCGAACAGTTTATTTCAACGTCTGGAGTGCCACAGGGCTCAATTCTTGGCCCGCTTTTGTTCCTGTTTGTAAATGACATTGCTTCTCGTGTTAGCAATGCTAACATCCTTTTGCTTGCTGACGATGTTAAGTTATTTCGAAGTGTGGAAGTCACTATCCGACTGCTCTCTTGTCCAAGCTGCGTTTCGAGATAGTGTTTAGAAAACGGCTTGTTACTTAACCGTTTTGAAATCCAAATCAATGGTGTTATCCAGGAAGCGTGCTGTTATTTGTTTTGAATATTACCTGGATGGCGTATTAGTTCCTCCAGTCTCCTTTATCAGCGACCTTGGAATGTATATTGACTGCTCACTTTCTTTCAACAGTCATGTCTTCGCTACAGTAAATGCAGCGTTGAGGACGTTAGGAATGATTTCAAGAATTTGTCGTCAATTTTCAGCTCCCTGTTGCTTGCTACTCTTATTTAAGTCTCTAGTTTGATCGCGACTGGAAGTTGCCTCGGTCATTTGGAATTCATTGACTCTGTCTCAAGAGCTAGCTATTGAAAATGTGCAAAAGCGAATGGTAAGAATTTTATATGGCCGCAACATTGGAGGGAGATGTTTTTATCACTACGAAACATTGCTTCGTAAATTTTCGCTGCACAAATTGGCCTTGAAAAGGCATTACAGAGATTGTTTATTCCTTCACAAAGTTGTTCATGGCAGGGTAAATTCGGCGGCTTGATTACAAACTATTGAGTTTCATGTTCCCTCTCGCCCGGGCCGAAACCCTTCAACTTTTTATCCATCTTTGCCTGTCCGCTGTAATCCCATTGTCAAGGATGCAAATTGCTTATGATTCAAAAAAATTTAACCTCGACATCTTTTTATCTACTCAGGAGTTTATGTTAAATCTACGTGACTGGATGTCTGTGATCTAATCAATAATCAATTTTTGCATTATGATAATGTTGCATGACTTTTATTGATTTAACTTTGTTGTTTCCTGTATTTTTAGGTTTTACTCCATGAATGTTTAGTGCACCACACTGTAAACCGAGAAGTTGTCTGTGGGCACGAGAAAAATAAAACAATCTAATATTATTATTATTATTATTATTATTATTATTATTATTATTATTATTGCTGCGGAGTTGTTGACAAATAGGTCATTTTCAAAAGTTGATTGGGCAACACTGGCGGCCGCCATTTTCTGGTCATCGCTTCCTGCGCAAAGCGTGTGATTGGATCCGAGTTAACGCCGAGCTCTGACGCAGCGCTCGCGTCGAATAGATTTTCATCTGAGTACGCGCAAGAACGTCGACGCGGGAGTCGTGCCCAATGCATGCTCCAAGTGCGTGCCCGACATATTGTGACCTGGCAACTGGAGGTATCTCATTTTTGGAAAAGGGTTCATCGAGAAACGAAGAAGCTTATGGGGACCGCAGCCACACAAAAAAAGGCCAGATTGGGTGCTTCAACTGCTATTGATTGTGATAGTAGTACCTCGTGGTTGTTTTCCTGTTAAAACAAACACCGCGTTTTTTTGTTTTTTTTTTTGTTTTTTTGTTATGCACACGAAGGAACCAAAATAACGACTTTCAGGGAAGTCGCCGCAAACTTGCGACTTTATCCGGTTATTAATCTTGTTCACGGATGCCGCTCGTAACGAACTTGTGTATAATGCAAAAATGCGTCAATATTTTCTAGCACTCTTCCCTGGAGCCATTCAGCAGTCAGCACGAAACAGAGACCGCTTCAACAAAAGATGCACAAATCAAAGAAGACACTGCGAACGAACAAACCAGCCTTTTAACTCCCCGCTATACTGGTCTTTGAGAAAAGGGGGAAAAAATGCTGATTCGCGGTCCCTTACAACCGAGCTAGATCAAAGAAAACAGCGTCTTGTGCGGCGTGCTCTTTTCACATATATAAATCATTCACTTATTCATGCATTCATGCGTTCAGTCACTCATTCATTTTGTCATGAATTTTTTGCAGTAATATTTTGGTCGATAGGGGACCCCTTCCATCTATTTGAATTATGTATCCATTCGGTTAATGTTTCTTTTGATGAAATAACTACCAGTTACGCATGCGATTTGTTGTCGTGCAAACATGCGGCTCAAAGGGGAGGGAAAAAAAAGGAGTGCCAGAAAATAAGATTGCGACGACGTGCCGGCGTTCTTCAGAAAGAAGCCGACCTCTCAAGTTAATGCGCGATTTTAGCAAACCGTTACCGTGTTCCATTACCGGAGCCTTTGAAGCAATTATTCATTCATTCACCCATTCATTCAATCATTCATTCATTTGTTTCATTTCTGTGCTCATGAGCAGCTTTACACCTTTGTAGTGATGCACAACAGATTTATAACAGACTAGTTACAAACGCCACAAAAGTTGGATTAAAAACATCAATATTCGCTACGCCTATAGGGTTAAGTGTTGAATATGGGTCATGAGACTGATTGATATGATTAACACAGAAGTCGGAGAAATCTGCAAAAGTCAACTTGGAACATGAATATTAATTGCTGATATAAGATCGGTGGAATCAATTAATCTACGAATACATTTATAAAGGAAAACTAGATCTTGCGCACGTCGTCTAGAACTCAAAGTAGGGAAATTGCATCGTTCCAAGTCTCGCATAATAATAATAATAATAATAATGTTGTTTTTTTTTTTTTTTTTACATGTATCATACTTGGTAGAAATACGAGTCTGTCAAAGCCAGTTAGATGATTTGTGGGACAGCACCCTTCACTTCATGAGTACAAAATGTCCCCCCGATCTGTAGTTCCCGACTCAGGCAACTGTTACCACGCCATGATACTGACGATGAAGGTTAAAGAAAGAAGAGAAAAAAAATCACGTTTGTTAGCGTTCACGCAAAACACACACAGGTTCACGCACACACAGACACACAAATTCATTATGTTTTGCTGAGATCTTGGAGTGCTCGTTTCAGTTTCTTCAGGGAGTCCGCACCATAAACGCCCTCTGGTAGGCTGTTAAAAATCGTTGGTACATAGAAGTCCCGAACCTTCTTCCCGTATTTTGTTGTGACAAATAGTACCTTAAATTGTTCTGTGTGTCTAAGTGATCTAGGAGCCCCATGGGGTATCTTATATATATATCGCTCCAAAAATACTCAAGGACTACAGTCTCAAAAAAAAAAAAAAAAAGCTCTGAAGAAGGGCAAACCTAAGTTGGCAAGTTTTTCCTCTTCGGTGTTTAATGCTGGTCCATAGACAATGCTTCTAAAAAAGCCTTTCAAAATTGTATCTATATTTTTTTTGTACCAGACTTTGAGCGATGTCCAAAAATTGTTATACCATACCGCAGAATAATAATAATAATTATTATTATTAATATAATTATTATTATTATTTATATGCACATAAAAAGGAAATCCTGGGCGGCGTGCAAGGCTGTACGGAAACGTGAAAATCCGTACGCAAGTGCGCCTGCCAGCCCGCCGCCCGAGATGCTACATAACATTTAAGAAAGCGTGCACTCACTCTCACACTCGTTCACGCGCACACACACGCACAGAAAAAGGAATGAATACGAAGTGCAGAGGGGGTCCAAGTTCAACACTGCGGCTGCTGAAGTCGCAGACTCCTAGCAAACGTGGAGCAGAACCGTGTAGAGTCCTTTCGGTCGCGGGGCAGGGGTGAACGTAAAATAAGTGGGGCCGTAAGAAAGAAGTTCGATCCCTGCCAAGACCAGCGAGCAGCTGTGGCGACGGGTCCGTGCGCAGATGGGCTGGGGTGGCCCTGATTTCTCGCTTAGTCTCGGGAGGGACGCAAGGTATGTTCCCCCGAGATTTAAGTAATTTCTACTCTACTCAAATTACTTTTGAGGTCAATACTCAATAAGTTAGCTGAACTAGTTTTTTTTAGTAACCTGTGAATGCCTGACTTTTTGTCATCGAGTGCACAGCTGTCATACACACGAGCGCGTGTATGTCGAATTTTTTTTTTTTTTTAAAGGCTAGAAAAATGTGGGGAAAGGGAAAATCAAGGACACGATATATGTGGTGCGTCATTTCCATCAGTTATGTGGTTTCCTCCAAAAATTGGCTTCATATAGCGAGGAACGAAGCTTTGGTCGGCATTAAAAGTAATCGCTTTTTTAATATAAATTTGTGCATTGAAGTTGCGAAGCAATATGCTTCACAACTTGATTGATTTCTTGACTTGAATGCACGTCATATTATGGCGTTTTTTCACAATTGCCTCGTACCAGGCGTGAAAATTTCACGTCTGTCCTGTCAAACATAAGCCACGACTTTAGGCTTATGTTTGACAGGAGAGGCGCTCACGGTGGTCGGGCGACTGACACCTGAAGATGCGCTAGACTGTGCCAAGGTCAAGCTGGCGCTGTTCCAGCGATTTCGTTACACTAAAGAAGGATACCGCGAGAGGTTTCGCGACGCCAAACCCGAGGAGAGCGAAACGATGAGACAATTTATTAAAGAAGAATAGGATTCATTATTTTCTCTTTATAATTCAAAGTTGTTGGGCGATTTGCTTTATTTTTGGCAAATGTTTTTATTATCAAAATAATACATCTTTAATTCACTTTCTGTTAGTCATGCGATTTACGTATACACGGTTTCACCAACAACAATTTAATTACGAATATGATACCATTTATGCGACATCCGCGTAAGGGGTGCGTTAATGGTATTATTGAATCCAGCAAAAGTATACCTCCGCGACTAAAATTACGAAACTTTAGTCGGCGCCAGGAACTCCGGCTCCAGGATGCGCTCGATCCCTTCCGATGGCTTTGGACTCGCTTGCGGTCAAGCTCGATCATAATACTTCCTCCGTCTAATGGTTGCCAGCTTTCATACGAAGTAAAATAAGTTCTGGTGACCTACCTGATCTTCAATAAACATCGATAAAGTCGGGAAGTCAGGTTCGAACCATTAATTATAGAGGTCATAATCTGAAAAAGAACTTGTTGTTGGGCTAGTGGGTGTTGACTGTATTGAACCATGCTTAAAAGCGCCAAAAAAAGATGTACACAAGATAGAAGACAAACACGGGCGCTCGTGTTTGTCTTCTATCTTGTGTTCAATACAGTCATAATCTGAAACTTTAGAAGAAAAAAAAAAACCTTGTTTAAACTGCGGTGCGATTGCAAATAATGACATTGAGACGAAAGAGACGACGAGAAGAAATAGGCGCAAAATAACGAAGACTGTTTATTTTTCCTTCTACGCAAAAGTGGGGGGAAAAAATCCTGAATCTTGTCTAGTTATGTGTGAAAAAAATGGGTGTGCATGTTTACACAGCCGGAAGTCAGTCTGCCTCAGTGGGCGTTTGGTGTTTCAGCTGTAGATGAGCAGTTTAGTCAGTGCGGTACAACCGCTAGGCCGGGATCTTTAACGTGCACATCACAGTAGTGATATGCATGTGAGAAAGGAAAAATAAACAGTTGTTTTAATTTCGATCTTTTTTTTTTTGTGTGTGTGTATTTCGCGCCGTCTTTTTGATCTCGGCGTCGTTGTTTTAATTCTTCGAAGCGCAGTTTAATCGAAACGTGAATACCCAACTTGCCCAATCCCCAACACAGTTTTAAAAAAAATGTTGAGAAAAGAAAAGCAGAAAATACAATAAAAAAAAAAAAAATAACGATCGCTTCCTTCGTGCTTGCTTTTTTTTTTTTTTATTATAAAGACCGCGCGCAGTTTTTGAGCTCAAACGACAGCAAGCCGACGGATGGGCGTCGGACTATAGCTTAACTTGGGGTCATTGAACTCTCCCGTTGATACTCCCTCACCACTGCCCCAGCCGCCGCATTTTGGCGTCGCGCACTTAGGTCGCGGGAGTCGGGGACCGTGCACGGAGGACGGCGCGTATCCCCGCCGGTCTGAGCTGGACAAATGGTCGTCAACGGGGCAACCGGGGCCGGCCTGATTCGCTCGCTGCGACCCCTTGTGCCGTGGCCGGGATCAATCTGGGGATTTGCCAGACCGGAGCCACCACGCGCATGGAAGCGCAAGCACGCACGCACACGCACGTACGCACACGCACACGCACGCACACGCACGCTCGCGGAGACACATGCGCAGGCACACGCGCACGCGCGCACAGACACCCGCACACAGGCAAAGCACGCACATATAGACGCGCTGGCACACGCGTCACACACCTACACGCACACCCAGACGCAGACGGGCACACGTATACACTCACACGCGCGCACCCGCCTACACGCACGCGCGCACACAAGGAAGCATTCGCGCACACATAAATGTATTGTTCAGCGCGTGTGTGTATCCGTTCGTATCGGTGAAACGTTTTCACGAAGAAATAAAACACCATATTTTCTTCCTCCGTGCTGAAAGTCGAGCTGTTTGTTCCTTGTAACAGCTCGGCAAAAATCCAGGTAGGAGGAAAAAAGTGAAAGCCGTTTACAAATCCCTGTAACGCCGAATTGGAGCGCAGCTCTTGAGGAGGAGGAGTGAAGGGTACTGAGGGGAGGGTAGACCCCTCCCCCTTCTCCTCCTCCTCCCCTCATTCTTTAATATGCTCCGGGGGGGGGGGGGTGTCACGTGACTTCGGGGAGGGGGTCACGTGACCTCGGGGAGGCGTGACCTGGGGGTGACCTCAAGGCCACGTGACCCCAAAGGTGACCCCCACGTGACCTTGGGGTCACGTGACCTGGAGGGGTCACGTGACCTCGGGGGGTCACGTGACCTTGAGATCACATGGGGTCACGTGACCTCGAGGTCACATGGGGTCACGTGACCTTGAGATGACCTTGGAAGGGGTCACGTGACCTTGGGGGTCACGTGACCTCGGGGGTCACGTGACCTTGGGGAGGCGACCACGTGACCTCGGGGGTCACGTGACCTCAGAGGGGTCACGTGACTTGGGGTCACGTGACCTTCAAAGGGTCACGTGGGGTCATCTTGGGGTCACGTGACCTTGAGATGACCTTGGAAGGGGTCACGTGACCTCGAGGGGTCATGTGACCTTCAGGGGGTCACGTGGGGTCACGTGACCTTGAGATGACCTTGGGAGGGGTCACGTGACCTTGGGGGTCACGTGACCTTGGGATGACCTTGGTTACGCCGACGCCGACGGCGACGGCGACGGCGACGCCGACGCCGACGCCGACGCCGACGCCGACGGCGACGCCGCTCAAGCCGGGAACGGGCCCCTAAGAGCTGCGCTCTAAAAACAAAAGAAAAACATACTGCTTCTTTTCTCTCTCTCTCTTTCTCTCTCTTTCCTTTTTTTTTTTTATAAGATTATTTTTTGTTTTGCGTTATTGCAGCCTTTGTTCGTTTCGCTTATGTTTCGAAATTCCGCACGTTGCGAATTTATGGCGCTATGTTGTAATTCTTTTTTTTTTTCATGTCCCTGGGTTGTTGTGCTTTACTATGTTGTAATTCTTTTTTTTCCATGTCCCTGGGTTGTTGTGCTTTACAGTTATTTACAAATACTCAAGGATATCAACTGGCGTCCAAGCGGTGCTAGCAAATACAGTACAGGATGAACCTACTGGCCCACCGCACGCTTTTGCTAAAAAGCACAACTCTGGCTTTTCTAGCGCCACGCTTACAAAGGGTTTGGAGCCTCTACATAATTTGTTACGCTTAACTGAAAGCTGGCTAGAGTAATCAATAACCTTTTGACGCTGCCTAGCTCTTGTCACCCAAAATGCAGTCTTTGACCCCGTAGAATAACAAGCCCCCCCCCCCCCCCCCCCCCCCCCCCAACCCGTCTTCCATCTCAGCCCTTGTCGCAGAATCCCGCGGTCTGCGAGATTCCGCGGGATCCAAGTCGGAAGTGCGCCATCTATTTCCGTTTCCGGTGACTGCTCAATCGGAAGTAGGGTTAAAAAAAGAAATATATATATATATATATATATATATATAATGGCGCATGTGTTTCTTCGGTCGCGTTGATGTCGCTACCATGCGAAGATGGACGACCCAACGGTTCTCTCGCTTCCGGTTCTCGAAAGGGGGAACCGCCGTAGGAAATGACGTCACGTGGGGACTGTTGCTCCGCTGTAGAACCGACCTATCTCCTTTAAAGCCGCGCACACACTGCCACATAAAAAGAAAAGACGATCTGCAACAGTCTGCAGACAGTAGAGAGTTTCAGGGAACCGCTTTTGCACGTCCGATACGGTACGATGGGTACTCCGGTACGCACTGCGCATGCGCTATCGCAGAAGACTCGCGCATGCGCAGTTCGTACCGGAGGGCCCACCGTATCGTATCGGATGTGCAAAGACGGTTCCCTAAAAAACCCCTACTGTCTGATAGTTGTTTCTTCCTTTTCCAAGCAAAAAGTGTTTTCGGACACGTTCCGAAGCAGACATATATATGTGGGAAGCAAACCTCCTTCAAACTAAGCTAGTGAGGCGTGACCACAAACAAGTTTGTCATCGCGCTTTTGCAGCTTCAAGTGTTCGTCGTGCACTGGAGTCAAACCACCACGCGCTTCGCACTGCAAGCGGTGTCCCAATGAGTGCGTTCAGTAGCGGCCCCGGAGTCAAGGAGTCAATGACTCTTTCCACTGGATGGCCAAAAGTCACTTCCGGTGCATGTAACTCCGGGGTTTCGGAGTCAAGCTCCGAAGCACCGAGTCCGGAGATGGTGCACGTAAAGTTGAAGGAACTAAAGATGACGTCATTTCCTGACTGTTGATTTCCGGCGGTAAAGGAGAAAAAAAACAAACAAAAAATGACGAAAATAATCCCTGGAGAAGGGGAACAAGAGGGACAAAGGACAAACATAGAACTCCAAACACAGCTAGGTGACTGGTGAGCGTCTGAAAAAATCCGCCTGGTCCGGGTATCGAACCCGTGACCTCTATATTACAGGTGGGGCGCTCTACCAACTGAGCTAACCAGGGTTTAGACGTCAGTAGAGCAAGCGGGTTTTTATCAGCTGCCACCAGTCTAACACCAACAAGGGCGAAGCTTGCAAATTTCAGGTTATAATTATAACGCAATTAAATGCAAAGGTGCAAGCGAGCTGGACAAGAATGACGATTCGTTGTCATTCTTGACCAGCTCGCTTGCGCCTTTGCATTTAATTGCGTCATAATTAAAACAAAAAAAAGTGAAAGCCGTTTACAACTTCCTGTAACGCCGAATTGGAGCGCAGCTCTTGAGGAGGAGTGGAGGGTATATTCCTCCTCCTCCCTCGTGATCATGCCTGCTAGTCCTCCTCCCCTCCTGCTCCCCCTCCCTCTCCTTTACCACCTCCTCGTCCTTCAAGCTCCTCCCCTCCCCTCGCCTCCGCCTCCTCGTCTCTCCTCCCCCCCTCCTCCACCTTCCTACTGCTTTCCTCCTTGCCGCTCAAGCCGGACAATGAGGGGAGGAGGAGGAGAAGGAGGGGGAGGAGGAGGAGGGGGAGGAGGAAGAGGGGGAGGAGGAGGGGAGGAGGAGAAGGGGGAGGAGGAGGAGGGGAGGAGGAGGGGGAGAAGGAGAGGGAGGAGGAGGAGAGGGAGGGACGCGGTTACGCCGACGGCGACGGCGACGGCGACGGCGACGGCGACGGCGACGCCGACGCCAACGGCGACGCCGCTCAGGCTGGAAACGGGCCCCTAAGAGCTGCGCTCTAAAAATGGCGGGATAAGCTGCGTTGGTTCTGTCGCGGGTGTGCGGTTTGCTCGCTTTTGTTAATGAAAAGTGTTCAAGGTAAGACGAATAACGCGTTCGAATTTCTTTTCCAGGTAGGCTCTTTTCGGAAAATGCATTGCACCGTATTTTGTTGGGTTTGAATATGCTAACAAACATCGTAAACGTTCATTTCACGCCGTGTCTTGATCGCCGTTGCACGGAAACTCGGTGAATATCGACAATAGTCCTGTCCGCGCTGAACAGAGCAAGGCAGGGTATGAACGCGAATTCGGTAGCCGGTTGGACACTTACGCGGAGCATGATCTCGATTAATGTTTTGTTTGCGTAGCGAAATCGGGGTGCACGTTGGCTGACCCTCGCTTCGGTCGACAAAACCTTGATCGCAGAGACCGGCCGAACTTCCCGTGTCTGTAGAATACATCTTATAGGAAGTTTGTTACGAAGGGCAGAACAAACGTATGGCCGTATAAAAGTATCGGAACCGGCGGCGTTCGCCGAGCTCTATATTTTGTGTGTGCTGACGACGTTTTTATCGGTATTTATAACAGTAGCTGCCTTTGCATCGCCGACCGAAGGGCTCGATCGCGTTGCACCGGTCAGAACAGCAGCGCTGATGTGTACAGTCACTCGCTTTTTCTTCAACGACCTTGTCAAGACTTCTCCAATACCGGCGTCAAATAAAAGCGATCGTGCTCGCCATCGTCTGCTTCCAGTTTATTCGGAGACCGTCTGGCACAGGGGAGGAAGCGGAAATTGAGTACAAACAGGTTTGGAGCCGCGGTTTTTCTTTTTTTGCCGTTCAGTAGGCGCTCCGAGGACTCCGACTCGGGTGTCTCCGTTCGGAGCTGAGGGAGCCGCTACTGAACGCGCCTAATGGGATTCAAATTATAGCTCCGCTAAACACCGACGACCATTTCGCGCTTTCCACTTTCCCCCCGTTTCCTCCTCTCCCCCCTTCTACCCTGTCCACCGTTGCCTGTTTCCTCCTCCACCATGGTGAGGAAGATCTTCTGCCTTGCAGAATCTCGAGTCTGGTCGTCGCCCTTTAAATGCGGATAAACACGAAACCCCGGTATTCGTAAAAGCTCTCTTCACTGTTCTACACTCCGTTTTTCCTTACGATTTCACTGCAGGGAATGCTGCGAGCCATCCTATAGCCATTCCAGCGCTGGGAAAGTCTCACGTATCTACGTACCTCTCACGTCGTTGCACCCCCCCCCCCTCTCTCTTACACCCAAGGTCACGTGACGCTTACGTGGCACTGGATTGGCTACAATAGCTCGTAGCGTCCTCTGTGTTTCATCTCAAGGTGAAACGGTGTTAGAATAGTGCGACGAAGTCGTCACAGGTTCGAACGAACTTCGCCGTAGCTGGTTCGGTAACGCCGAGGAAAATCGCCGACCTATACGGGTTTCCAGGTGGCTGGTTCAAATGCCGGCCGAGAGGATCAGCATCCTGGCGGAGGCTTATTGCAGCGAAGGCGCTGTGGTGACGAAGATTTTGGGCGGCGCGTCAAAGGATTCCCAGTCGTGCCAGATGTCCGTCGTTGATTTGGCACGTGCAACTCCCAAATTTTACTTCAACTTTGCCGTGGTCATTGTGGAACGCTTCGACCTCTCATCGTCCGACTTGCATATGGACTATCTTGGCAATCACGACAACTCATCTTGGTCGGTGATGAATTCTCGGTCTGCTTTCCAGGCGCCCACCAGAGCCCCTTTTGTACGCTCGGAGATTCCTGCGGAACTTTCAAGTCATGTGACCCCTTTTTAATGAACCCCGGACGCCTAGGGTCGGAGGCGGTTTGATCTGCTCGCCCGAACAGCACGGTTAATAAGTACCGACGGCATTTCGGGACTAATTCGGGCAGCTTCGGATGTCGGTCGCCGGTCATTAACGCGCTTAATCCGTGGGAAATTGCTCGATCTGTCCCTGGTACTGAACACGACTCGGTCTGATTAAATGGGGACAGAATAGATTCTCCCTGAAAGGGTGTGTTTCAGTCGCGGCGGTTGTAGGCTTAGTTTCTGGAAGGAAGGGGACTATATACAGGGTGTCACAAAAAAAACGTTACAGGGTTTTTTTCACCGCAAAAATAAACTAGGTATCGTCGAACGCTCTTTCTCTGCCAAAAGGTATACGTTAGAGGCCACAACAAGATGCCAAAGTTTCAGCCTGATCCGATACCTTATTCAAAAGTTATAAGCGATTTTCTCAAAATTTCAATGGGAAAATTTCGTCCGTTTTTGGTTTCTGGTGCCCATCAAGCCCCATGTATTCGAAAACTCCGTCAGCTGCCATTTTCCCATTGAAATTATCAGAAAATGACATAACTCTTGAATAAGGTATCGGATCGGGCTGAAACTTTGGCATCTGGTTGTGACCTCTAGCGCTACCTTTGAACGGAGGATGAGCGTTCGGCGATGCCTATAGTCCGTTGCAACTTAAGAACGAAGGGCGAGGGTAAGACGGGCCGGGCAGGAGGAAGCAGACGGAACGCTAAAGAGAGAAGGAGGTTTCCCCCTCTCTTCTCCAGCGTTCCGTCTGCTTCCTCCTGCCCGGCCCGTCTTACCCTCGCCCTTCGTTCTTAAGTTGCGCTCTTAAGGAGCGCCCGGAGCGCCCCTAGCGGACGCCACCGGCGCCGCGCATGCGCGGTGGATGGTGGGCAAGAAGCCCGCCGTCGCCCATAAACAAACCATTGAATTGCGTTGTTGTCGACGTCGGTGGGAGTCCCCGTGCTCTTTTCGCGTTGGAATTGTGGATTCTACGTCCTCCTAACAATGTCTGACTACTTGAGCGGCTTCAGTAAAACTATCGAGGCAAAACTTTGCGTGAATAATGTGACGTGCGGCGATTCATTTCACTTGGACGCCGCAGAATGGGCGCTAAAGCCTGACTCCCACGATGAGATTCTGCTCGCTATTTTCAGTCGCGACGTCGCTGGGACTGCAAAAGCGTGGAACGTAGCTGAGATGGTGCACATTGATACTGAAAACCGCAAGTAGAATCGGGCATTACAAGTCGGTGATGGCCACTGGTAACAATGATCAACAACTTCTTGTATCTGTTTACACGTAGCCGACTTACCCCAACTAACCTTCAAATGTGTTTTGAGGCCTGCACTTAGTTCTTATCGCAATTACCGGGTCAACGTTTGGTTTACGGGCCGCTGTCGTTTGAACGAGCTGACGACAAAAAGCAGACAAGTTTGAAAGAGCAGACGACAGTTCGAACGCACGCGCGATGGAGTACGGGCAAGAAGCACCGCGTCCCGCGTCAACAAACCATTCGAATGTCACGTTGTCGGCGTCTGTGTAAGTCTGCATACTCTTTTTCGCCATGGAGTTGTCGATTCTACGTCATCATCGCAATGTCTTACCACTTAAATCGCCTGAGCGAAATTATCAAGGCTCGTTACGCCGCTAAACTTTCCGTAAATAATTTGACGTGCGGCGATTCATTCGCATGAACGCTGCAGAATGGACGCCAAAACCATGATGTGATTCTTGTAGCTATTTTCGGTCGCGACGTCGCTCGTGCTGCAAAAGTGTAGCAGGTAGCGGTGATAATCGACGTCGATACCGAAAATCAGAAGCGAGAACAGACCAAGCTTAACAAGTCGGTGATGGCCACCGGTACCAATAATTAACATCTTGTATCTACTGTTTACACCGAGCCTACTTAAGCCTTTTGAGGCCTGCAATTACTTCTTATTGCAATCACCGGGTCAAAGTTTGGTTTACGGGCCGCTTTTGTTTGAACGAGCAGACGACAAAAAGCAGACAACTTTGAAAGAGCAGACGAAACTTTGAACGATCAGGCGGCCGTGTGAATATGAAGACGCACTGAACCCGTGGGTCGTCCGGACAACTTGGGTGTTTTCTCTCGTTCATGTTAGAGCAAAGCAAATACATCTGGAGACCACAAATTGTGGCCCGCACACGCAATCGTGGTTCGACAGCGTCTGGTTTGCCCTTTTCACGGCTACCATCCCCGTTCTCAGACGAACGGAGGGTGCAAAAACACATGAAAACTGATCTTCAAACCTTTCCAGACTGTCTTGGTACAGCCCCCGTCTCAGCATTTTGACGAGAAGGCAGGTTTTTTTGTCTGGTTTCTTTCAAAGGAACACAGGAATCAGTGTTGCCAGATGGAGAAAAAAAAAGTCAGCAGATTGATCCCCAAAAAGTCAGTAGATTTGCACAAAAAGCAGTAGATTCTACGAAATATGCGTTTTGCCATGTTTTGCTATTTCCATTAATACACACTTCGAAGAAATAGTATAGAGTAACATAGAACATAGTAATAAACACAAATAAAAATTTAAAAAAGACCAGTTCTGGAGTAATTGTTTGTGAAGGACAAATTAAAATGGCACCATAAATGTTTCTTTTTTTTTTTTAATCATTATTGACTATGTCGAGGATTATTCTTTGAAATCGAGACTGAGCCACTTTTGGCATCAACAGATGAGGGCGACAGTGCGACATCCACCTGTCGCTATCATTGAAACGAAACCAAAACAAGACGTTCCGGTAAGTGCGCGCGTACATGTCCAATGGAAGTCCTCTGCAAGCTGCCATCTTTCCTTACTGGGCTGTGGAAGGTTTTTGAAGCAACGCTGTCGGCGCGGAGCACTGTCGAGGCTACGCGTCGTCTGCTACGGGCTTATTTCTTTTTCGCCTGACCCAAAGTTTGCGTTCAAACGTGGAGAACTTCATTCGTTAGCTTTTTAAGCCACCGAGGAATAAGATTATATAATTTTCTTGCCACAACCTGCCAAATAAAAGTAAATAAGTGAAATTTGGATGTCGATCCCATGCATTCCGCGGGCGAATGAATGAAAATGACGGCCCTCTCCGCTCAACTCGGAGCAGCCGAGAGTTCAGGCGCATGCGCTCAAGCCTCTCGCTCTGCGCCGCGGGCTGATTGGCTCACTCGGGAGAGGGACGTTACGGCGAGATTATAGACTGGCCAAACTCTCTCCATATATGGCTCTGGCCCGGATGTCACCGTCGAATCTGCCGAACCTGCTCTAGGTAAATAGATCGATGAATATACGGCTACGTCACTCGAATAGGACGGGCTTCTGGGCCATCTAGCCAGTGCTTCGTGTTTAATTCTGGGACAATATGAATTTCCTTTGATGACCGACACTGGGAACTGAAGGGGCCAAATAAATTTTGAATATGTTTACTAAAAAAAAGTCAGTAGATTTTCTTGTTTTTCAGTGAATCAGTAGACCCGGAACGAAGTCAGTAGATCTACTGATAAATCAGTAGACCTGGCAACACTGACAGGAATGCATGTCTGACACGGCGACTTCTGCCCACCGCCCCAGACCGGAAGTGCGCCCGCGCGCCACCACCGCGGCGTGACGTAGGAGAGTTGAGTTAGTGTATAGTTTATTTTTGCGGTGAGAAACAACGTGTAAATTTTTTTTTGGTGACACCCTGTACATACTTGCGCGTGAAGCGCTTATATCTAGCTTTTTTTTTTTCTTGATAGCGAAGTAACGATCTAGTTATTTTGTAAGAGCAAAACGAGTAACGTAGTTTTGTTACTTTTTTTTAGAAAGTAAAGAGTAAGGTATTTGTGTACTTCAAGCGTAACGGAACCTAGTTCTGACATAAATTCTCATTTGCGGTGCCATCTAAGGAAATATCGAAAACATGATTCAACTTGCCTCAAAGATGGCGGCCCGCCATCCTTGTTTTGAGACGAGATAGGAGGCAACTCGGAATGTGATGCGTGTTAGATCGCAGTGACGCATGAACTTACTCAAAGCGTTTGTTGTCAATCTGAGCGCCTCTGGTGCAGCACTCGCAGTCGGATTCTTAAATTCGCTGATCTGCACTTAAAAGAATTCCCTCCTTAGGGCTTTTTTTTTTTTTTTTTTTTACGAAATTTTTCTGTTTCTTGCTAGGCTTTTATTTCAGTTGTGACCTGTGCACCTTGGCCGAACACTAGCGCCTTGCACGGTGAAATTGTGAAGCTGCGCGTTTGTGTAATGACCACAGGAAGTTGCGGAATGCGTCTTTTTCGCTAATATTTAGTTTAAAAATAATTTTCGCTAGAATGGAAGTAAGGGATTCAACGAACGCTTAATGATTGGATTCTGTGATCGATAGCAAACATTGTCAAGCCTGCGAGATTTTTTTTTTTTTTTTTTGAACCGACGGTTACTGCGATTTTGGAACTCCTCGTCTAGGATTCTAGCAAAACGCAGAAAGGCTGTAGCCCGGCATTTTCGGCAACGTGCCGGCCAAAAATGCGTAAGGTCAATTTGCAGGACGAGAAAACGTTAGAGAGACCATGAACAGATGTGCACAAGCTATGTCAGCACAGCAACGGTTCTCCCTGACTGAATGCGTGAAAAACCAAGGAACGACGACTAATTTTGGAAGCGGCTACCGCTTCCTAAAAGCGACACTCTCAGAGTAACGGGAAAAAATAACGCGTTACCTTCAAGCTGACGTAACGCGTTCCTTTGGTATTGCGGTACCGCGTAACGTACTTGGTTACTTTTTGAGTGAGTAACGAGTAACGGTATTTAGTAATACCTTAATTTCAGTCAGTAATTTCAGTGAGTGTCGCGTCAGCCATCGCGTGGGACTATGATAAGAAACGAGTCCCACGCGAACGCTGACGCGGCACTCGCAACCAATCAGCGCCCGTGCAAGCTAGCCTCCGGGGCGTGACGTCATGTCACGTGACGCGCAGACTTTGAAAGCTGTCTAGGAGGTGTTGGTTCGTGTGTCGACCTTTTTTTGCCCGCGCGCCTGATTTGAGTCGCCGCAACTGTCCTTCTGCAATTGTCTTCAACGACACGTCCAACCACTCGGGTGAACAACGAAGAGTTCACTCAGAGCCTGCGTTGGGAAAGAGGAACACTGTGGCGTACAAAAGGTCATTAACTTGAGCCCGGACAACAGTTATGAAGTGAAACGAACATAATCAAAATAAACTGAAAAAAACAAAAAAAAAAGTTTAGCCTTTCCACTTTTGCGAAGCAGGAAGACCAGTGGAGCTGTACTCGATGCACTGTGTGCTTTTTCGTCGTCGTCGTCTGTTTTTTGTGCTGTTTCTTAGGATGAATTCCCACCAACGCGCCGCCCAACTATCCATTCTTCTATGATAGCTGGAAAGGTTGGCGCCATCTACGAGCGATGGCGGAAACCATACTGTTTGTGTGCTTGCCGCTGTCGCTTGTAGATGGCGGTAGCTTTCCAGGTAGGTTTCTGTCGACAAACCGGACACGATCCTGGGGAACCTAGCCGTTAACAACTCCGTTGTAAAAAAAAGCACAAAAAAAAAAACAGTTACGGCTGCGTTTATGCATTGCTACTAAAATGCGCCTATGCAGACGTACGATTTGCGGTTTAAGGTATTTGCTGGAGAACAAATACAAATCTAGACCGAATAATATTTTAATTCGTTGCTCAAAAAAGAAAAATGAGAGAAAACCGACCTTTTATTTTGAACTAGCGATAGAATTTTTTTATTATACAGCGTTTATTTTTCGTCATTTATCTTTCTTAAATTCCTCGTTTACTACCGCGGGTCGCTAAGTATGGTATAGGGCCGTCATTATACTGTAGATTTTATAAACACATAGTTCCGAAAACCTTAATCACAACTGCCCATTGATACAGTTAAATGTACTTGTAGTAGCTGAAAATTGCTTACGCAGGTTCAGAAATATTTACAAATGGGTATATGACAGGTTAACTGTTGCATAAAAAAAAAGTTTTTATTTTAAAAAATATATCTATTTTTCTTATTTTTTTTCGGGGAATATATTCGCCGACTTATTCAAACCGCTTTCGCTGCCTTCTTGGTTAAGTTAGGTTCCTTTGCTCTTCGCTAGGATCGTTTTCACAACTTTTTTTAGAAAGCGCAGGTAAATCAGTTTTTGTCTTTTGACTTTGTCTTTTTCTCTGGAGCGTTCCCTGAGGGACGACCGACTTTAATGACTTTGCAACGCAATGCGCATCTTTCAACCTCTGTCTTGCAAAAGAAAAAAAAAAAAAAAAAGATTTGCACATTTTTTTTTTGCCATATTTGTTTTTACGCGATATTTTTTTTTTTTTACAACAAGGAAGCTTTCTGAAAAAAAGAAAAAAAAAAGAAGGAAGTGTGAGGGGACGAGACAACAGCAACAAAAGTTGAATTTTACCGAAGGCAAATTTTTCCCTGTGACGAGATAAGAAAATGCCCGCGTACAACGTTTTGAGGTGCTGCCAAACTTGGGAAACCAATCAAGTAACCCGGCGAGCATTTGTGTATCTGTTTATTTATTTTTCCTTCAGTAGGGATTGCAGACGACAGCTCCTTTGGCTGTGGAATATTGATCAAAGCATCAAGAATTTTCGAAGAATCTGAGAGTTTATAACGTCCGTATGTTAAAGTCTACCTAAAAAAAACAAAAAGGATTATCTTGGTATTATAGGATTGTAATGCGCCAAAGATAATCAATAACCACCGTGCGCACGGGATGGAGATACGTCGAAGCCGCGTGTTGGTCTATATGGCTAGAGCAACTTAATCCACCGAAACAACTTTAAAAAAATGGATAGGAAGTTTAAAGCTTTAGGGGTTATCGTGACGTCACGGTAACGGCAGAAGCTCATCAATATGACAATCGGCCACTCCGATCTATTTCGCGTTGTATTTGGGGCATGCATCAAAGTAAAATAATAAGGATACGAGAAAAAAGTTGTGGATGGTTGCTTAAACGTAGAACACACGACGCGCCTTTTAGCTTCTTGCTGGAGACTGCACGCTCCGTTCTTTCCACGTTGTTTTTTGCTTGTTTGCTTTTTGTGTGGAATTTTCGCTGCCTTTTGGGAAATCAGTTAGAACCACATTGGTGATCGAAATAACGGCAATTCAAAACTCAATAAAATCATCGGGAGTACAAAAAAAAGAAAGAAAAAAGTTGTTAATCTCGAAACAATTTCAGCGGGTCTCCGAGGCCGTGCATGTCCCCTGAGGATTTAGCGAACGGCAGAAAGTATGTGGTAGTTGCTTCCGTCTCAGCGCAGCGCACGCTCTCGACGGCACGCCAAAATGGCTTTTCGAAAATGTATTCTTTTGGGGCCTCGATATTTCTGTTTGCCTTTAACCCGAACTTGCGAGGTGCTCATTACGAGTAATAAAATTACTCGTAATCTGTTTTATTTCGGAGTAGTTTTGTTATCATTTGACTACGTTTATTGGAAAGTAATCGCAACAGTAGTCTGATTACTTTTGAAAGTACTGAAATTACTTGTAAACGTTACCTGGGAAACCTCGAACCAAATCTCCGACGGGAGAACATGGTTTGCCGAAGTTGGTGGATCAACAAGATGAGTAGCTCATACTTCGCTGATTCTGGTCAAATAAAGGATTGTGCGAGAGACAGGTTTTCAAACCGGCAGAAAACGCCGCAAAAGCGAAATTATATATGCAGTCGAGCTCATCATGTTCTAAAACCGCGACATAACGACAAAAAAAATGTTTTTTTTTTTTAATTTTTTGTCGTTTTATATGGTTTAGATTAAGAAGTAAACAGTGTCGTTGTTGAAACTTTAATCTGAAGTAATCGGAGAAGTAACGGTTACGTTTTCAAATACCGGTCAATTACTTTGAGTCGGGAGTATTCCAGTAATCTAATTGAATACTTTTTTTGAGCGAGAGTAATTGTAATTGTATTCGATTACCTTTTTTTCTTCGAGTAAGGTGTGCAATAAGTTTAACCATGACTGTTGGTTTGTTTATATATACATCCCCATCATGCAAGAGGCGCGGTAAAAAAAAAAGAAAGAAAAGTGTTGGCTTTTGAAGCTTGCTTTTTTTTTTTCACGCATGCGAGACTATAAAGCCACAGTCACGTTGTTTTTACATCGCACGAAAGGCACGGTCTGCACACATGACGAAACAGCTATGTGCGGACACGCACCACGAGCATATTCGAAGCATGTTTGGTTCGTACACATCTGTGTGCCTCGTCACACAAGGAAGAAACTTACCTGGGACAATAGAAGAGTGTTTCAGGGAGCCGCTTTTGCACATCCCGTATGGTGCGATGGGCCCTCCGCAACGCACTGCGCACTACGCGAGTCTTATGTGGTGGCGCATGCGCAATGCGTACCAAAGAAGCCATCGTGCAAAAAAAAAAAAATAACTTTTAGCCTTTCTACTTTTGTGAAGAGGGAAGACCAGCGAATCTGTACTATGGCGGAAATGAAACAATGCCCGGCCGCAAGTCGGGAAGCCAGAGTGGAAAGGCTGGAAAGCTTGCCGCCGTCGCTCGCAGATGCCGCTAGCTGTCCTGAGTTTTGTGTCATCATTTGTTTGCTAGCGGACACGATACCGGGGAAACTAGCCTTTAAGAGCTCCGCCGTAAAAACGGTTCCCTAAAACACTCTAGTGTCTGCAGACCGCGGCTTGGGGGTACCGTGTTTCCAACGACAAACCGAAAACAAAAAAAACACGCAAAGAAGAAAACCAAATCCAAAACAACACGAATTTGAGCTACGACAAAGCCAGAGAGATTTTATGCAGAAACATAAGTACATATACGGGATAGATGAAAATAACGCGCGAGTTCATCCTCATTATTCCAGTCCTTTTAAGAGCGTTGGTGTACAAAAAAAAAAAAAAAAAAAGAAGAAAGGATTGCGCAAGGTTTTCGTTAATTCTTCCGGACCGCCGTTGATCCTGTTTTAATGAGCGCCGGTTCGCCGAGACCCCTCACGACGACTATGCGACCTGATTTATTTGGCCCGTCTTCATCCGTACTGCTGGCGTTGAATATAACGGCAAGATTGGCTTAGCGAAAACTTTCAGTGCGCGTCAGATCCTATATTTAAGGAGACATCCGAGGACATTTGTCGAGAGGCGTACGTTAAAAAAGAAAAAAAGGAAAATCTTTCGAAGCAAATTCGCTGCGATTGTCTAGACAGCCCTAAGTCGGTTTGGCCTTGAGGGCTATACTTGTTCACGCTGTCAATGAGATATTTAGCTCGCTATGAGCTATTGGGGCCGATCCGACAGCGTCAGAAGCGTACAATCATGGCGTTCGTCATGTTTCTGCACATGCTCTATCATCGTTGAACGAATCGTAAACAGATAAAGGACTAGTGAATTGCGCTTTCGATGCTGCTTTGTTTTGTTCCATTAGGGTCTAGCGTTGTCTGCGTGTGGACTTAAGCGGAAACGTAGTGGACGTTACGACACGGGACGTAACGAACTTTCGACGCACCTGAGGTTCGACTGCTTCGGCGAACTTTCGACCTTTTAGCAAAGATTCGACATAGTTTGACCTACGGGCAGTGTTGCCCGACTTGTAAACGAAACAATTTCGAATTTTCGGAAGCAAATAGTTTATGAAGTAGTCTGTTTCACGTTTTATAAAATTTGTTACCAATATTTTCGGAGGATAAAAGTAAAAAAAAAAAAACATACATACTTTTAATTCTTTAGTGTGTTTATTAATGTGACGTGGTACCCAACAAATCTTGCAGTTTTCCTCCGCCCTCTGAGGCCCTATGTTGCACGTTTTGGACTCCGACGGCGACTAGGGAGAAGGAAGTGACGTCAACCACGCAGCAAATGCAGATTGGATGTTGATTGATGAGAGGTCAGTCAAAATTCAATCTGAATTTCCTGCGTTGTTGACGTCACTTCCTTCTCCGTAGTCGCCGTGGGAGTCCAAAACGTGCAACATATAGGGCCCCTGGTCTCACCTGGTTTTCCAAGTTTCGCGCGTGCGCACAAAATCCGAACTTGTGTTCGGCCGAATTTTTGTCGCACTTCACGTTAGAAGTTTCGAAAAAGTCGAACCTGGCGAAATTCGACCCTCGGCAGGTTCGCGACATCCCTAATCACGACCACGGCGCCTGGAACGCGACCCCGGCTGGTATGTTATGGCGTCTTATTCCGCCCACCACGCATCCAAAAGGGTCCCAAAGTGGCAAAAAAAGACGGCACAAAAGCCGGAGTGGCACGCTGTTGGGTGTCGCCAACCAAGCAGTTGGACAAAGAAGTTCTGGAAAAAACAAAAAGGAACCAGAGAAAGCGAGTGTCGCTGTCGTCGCTGCGTCTTACTTCCTGGCTTCCGAAGCTTCCGTGGACTAACGACAAGCTGGAGAGCGACCTGTAGCACAACAGGCATCTGTCAGGTCTGCCACCGCGCTGTTCTGACACTGTCAGGATCGCGGCCGGAGACAACATGACACTTCCATGACGTTATCAGGCGGAGATCGAAGGACCAATTTTCGGACGTGGTGAACACGCTCGTCGAAGCCGCATCCCATAGTTACGACAAACTAAACTGCAAAGCTATCTTTATATATATATATAAAGTTATCAACTTCCCGTCCCAGTAATTGTGGTAGCACGTTCTCGGCACGGGGAGAGTGAGGCTACACGAGCGAGGCTCCCGCTTTGAATATTTCGGTCATTTGTATTTCAGCCGTAATGTACTGGCTGTCTGTGTGGGCAACGCACTTCTGAAAGCCTCCGGGTTTCAAATAAATTACCCCAGAGCTACCATCTCCTCGTATCAAAACTAGAGATACCAAAATGACTTGGTTTTTCATAACACCAACTCTACCTACAAAGACTTTTTTTTTAATTTATTTTCTTAAATACTGGTTACAGGTATCCTCCTTTATTCGCGTCTAATTTTATCCCCGTTTCACATTTTCGCCGCCAGGCCGCGAATTTTTTGGCTGACACATTTCCGACGTGTCGCCATGTTCCCCCTCTTCTTAAAGTCGCGTACCTCTGCCGCTGGGTGGCGTTGCCTCCTCTGGAATTGCGTAGTGTGCCCAGGTTTGAGGGTGTTTCCAGCTGCCGCGATTGAAGTCCCGTTGTTCACGGGCGGCGTCTGCAATACCAGCTTCGAGGTTGAGTCGAAAGTGTCCATCGCCTGCGAACGTCTCCAAGCTTTGCTCAGCCTCCGCGGTCGTTATCCTCCTCGCCACGCGGCGACGCTTGCGTGCGCGCTTGCGACCAATCAGCGCTGGGGGTGGTGTCCGCCAAGAAATTGCAAACGCTCTTCGTGGCTTCACAATTCCCATCCCTAGGGTGCCTTCATGTGCGCATAAAGGCTCCCTACCCATCCCTGCCCGTTTTGGTCTGGATGAGTATATTATACCGGAGAGCGGTCGCGTATCTCTTCTGCGTAATGCACTTAAAAAGAAAAATCTTAGCATTTGCGTTGCACTGGTCGAATCTCTCATTTACAGCCGAGACACCAAACGCAAATTGGGGCTGTCTAACTTCCTGCTGTATAAACAACATACATGCCAGACAATAACTCCACAGTTTGAGTTGCAACCTTTCTTCAATCTGGGCTTTCTGCATTTAAGAATAACGATTCACGTCAGTGCTCGTCAAGGCTCAGGAAAAATCGGCGCCACCGTCGCCTTTTTTTTTTTTTTTTTTTAAGCAAACACGGCAACACTTTGGTGACTTTTTCGTGGTCGCGGTTTGGGGAAAAAAAAGTCTCCTGACGCGCTACGACAGCGCAAATTGTGTAACGTCCCCCCGAACGACGACCTCCGCCGATTAGTACGAGGTGAGCTTCGTGAATAGTGCATGGGCGCGCCGTGCGAGACGCCTTCCCTCGGCGAAAAAAGTAATTTATGCATGAGTTTGCAGTTTGAAGCGGGTGGCAATGAAGGGACAAGCATCTGGCGCTGTCGCCTTTGGGAAGTCTCGCAATGGGGATGTTGCAAAACCTTGCCGTGTTTCTTTTTCTTCTTTTTAACTCCTCCATTAACCCTTTGGTTTTGAAAGCTCGGAACTTCGTTGATAACGAAATTATAAATGGGTGTTTTTTTTTCTGCTTTATTTTGAGGCAGATAGCAATAATGATACAATAAAAACTTATCTTGAACGTTCATATCTCTTAGAAGAAACTATGACTTGCATCATTCTCCAAAACCCTGCTATCATTCTCCCTGGGTTCAATACTCTTGCCCCCGTCGTGCAAGGTGTCGTAAAGTAGCGGAGGTTCTTCAAATTAGCGCACGGAATAAAGGAGACAAAAAATAAAGAGGGTACAAAGCAATGTTAAAAGGAATGGATACACCTGAAAAGAGAGTACGACGCGTGGCTCGAAATGTTATTGGAATGTTTCTATTGCAGCCGCGTGCAAGCCTCTGGAGGAGTTGTTCAATGTTTGGGTTACATCTTTCAAGTTCATTACGCTAGGTCTCCAGAGAGTCATTTTATCCGGTAAAAATGTATTTTGTTGTCACGAAACGTCAATTAAGAAGTCATTACTACGAACGGTTATGAGCATAATATTGTGCTTTGGGTGTATAAATCCGTTGAATGATTTTGAGTATCTCGGACGACTCTGGCAGGAAGCTCATTTTCGACACACCGAAGGAGAACTTTTTCTTTAGTAATGCAAAGAAAAAAAAAGTCAAGATTTTTTTTTTCAGATTTATACATCATATCATGAGCCTGAAAAGCCCTCTCTGCTTCTCTGGCATACCTGCCAGTTTTGTAAGAATACCTGTAAATATATTTCCTATGCGTGTTTAACAATTTAACAATTAATTGACCCCGTAAGTGTGACGTCACTGCTCCAAATAATTCGTTGCTAGGGGCGTTGCTATGGACGAATACATGGGACTGGATATCGCTGCGAAAGAAACATCGTTCAAAAGTTGGACGTGGAGTTTAAACTTCTGAAAAAAAAAAGATATAGGAAGCCTAGATTTTACACTTGCTACGACAGAACTTTGCTGAGAATTGGCTATATCTGATATATTTGGGACAGCAATTTCCGGTCCTCGGGATTTTTCGAGATGCCTGCTGCAGACGACAAACGCGCACGGAATGACTGAAGTATGCCGTCTGCAACAGTTTGAATGATTTGCATAATGATAAGATCTTGATATTTTATTTTTAAGAAACAGGGAAGGTCTAATAACACTCATCAGATACGCAGTGCCGAGGATTGCCTGTTTCTGAAATATTTGCAAGGGCAACTTTCGGTCCTCGAGACCGGCAATCTAGGGTCTCGAGATGCCTGCTGCAGACGACGAACACGTACGGAATGACTGAAGTATGCCATCTGCAACAGTTGGAATGATTTGCATAATGATACGATTTTGTTCTTGTAGTTATTGGAAACGTGTGAGGTGTAAGAAAGTTTATAAGGTTAATAAAAGCGAATTGTACTTGCGTACGATAAACCGGGATACCGTCTGCCAAAAATCACCACCCGTTTGGACATCTGCTAAAAATACGCGAGAGAAGCATATGTTTAGAATATGATATCGAAGCAGCGTCAGGCCCTCTTTTTGATCTTGCAGTTGACGTGCATTATAACCAAACATTATCGGTTCGAGACTGCAACATTATCTTTTTCTGGCTTTGGATGTGGGTGTGTGTTTCGTTCCTGCTTGTAACCTGAGGAAAATTCCTGCTCATTCTTTCGTTTTGGGTAAGACCCGATATCGCGAAAGAACTGGATAAAAACATCAGATATCTGCTACAGGCAGCTCGTTTGAATTGATCACACGAATGTGCATTAAACTAACTTCTGTGACGTCAGAACTCATTGAAACGAGTGCTGGCCTGCACTTCGTCGTTTATACACTTCACGTCGTCGTCATCGTCGTACGTGATTCGGCTTCATAGTGTTTTCACCCTTTTCAATTATCGCGGAAGCCTCCATGGGCTGGTGGCGTTCACGCGCTCGCGCTCCTCGACCGTCGGTCAAAGCTGTGCACGGGAGCTCTTCGCTTCCGAAATCTCACCGAGAGTTGAACCCGAGAGTAAAAGTTTTGTCTCTCGCCACCAACTTAATTCAACGCAGTCGCGTATGCTCCCTGAGAAAAAAACGCATTGCAATCGGTAGTGCCTTGCTCGCAAAAACGTCTGCGAGCAAGGCAATACCGTTTGTGAAACTTTAGTAAAGACAAAACACTTAAAAAATATAATTACCTTTTTATCGGAGAAATTCTAACCTGACGTCGAGCCCCCGATACATTTGTTCACAACATCGGTCCTAACAACGTTTTGCTTGCAGCGCATTGCCGTGTTGTGACGTCATCACTTACGGGTTAATTTATCACCTTTGTTCTACCAAGATCTGCGGGCGTTCAAGTTTTTCCTGTCTGGCAACTTGGAGATCGCGCCACCGGCGGTGTTTTGTCCTCGGCATGCAAGCGGGTGCACACCTGCGTCGGCGCTGTCGCGTGCGTTTTCAAGCGTCGCCTATCATGGAGGCAGAAAAGGGCATCATGCGGGCGGCTAAGCGTTGTAAGAGAGACTGCCTCCCTTTTTGATACGGTGATATAAAAATGAAGTTTGTAAAACGTAAATTCGTACACAGAATACTCGTATTAACCGTCGCTCAAGGAACACCTCGCGAGCTTTGCTCGTGCAAATGCGCTGATTCATAAAGAACGCGCGTTCAGCGCTGTGGTCACTAGGAGCACATCATACAAAAGGCAACCTGCAGAAACTCTCTTAGGCGTGTTTTTTTTTTTTTTTATTGTCACAATCGTTATAGAAAAACTGTGTGCGGACATGTTCAATTAAGGCACAGATGTGCATGAAGCAAAC
Source organism: Ixodes scapularis (assembly GCF_016920785.2). Taxonomy (NCBI): domain Eukaryota; kingdom Metazoa; phylum Arthropoda; class Arachnida; order Ixodida; family Ixodidae; genus Ixodes; species Ixodes scapularis. Next base: position 35,105,129 of record NW_024609882.1, read on the forward strand.
ATTCCTCGAACGTGACTTGGGTTTTAAGAGCAACAGTTCGCCAATTTTGCGACTTCAACATGTTTTCGAGAAGTGTCCGGGGTCTTTTGCATCCAGAATAGTCGGTTCGTTTACGGCTGAAGAAGACTGCGCTTTCTTTTTTCTTCTTTTTTTTTTTTACTCTTTCGGGCGCGAGCTTATTGGACAGACTAATGAGATACACGCCGTGATTATCTTGTGCCCTCTTCCTTTTACGCTTCGGCGATCAGGGATTCGATCCCTTGGAGATGCGCCGGCAATCCAGGGTCACGTTCGCCTCGAATCTTAAGGCTACTTTTACATAGCTTTTCTTGTGTGTGTCTGCGTGTGTGTGTGTGTGTGTGTGTGTGTGCGTGCGTGTGCGTGCGTGCTTATTATAGCTCTGCAAGCGGGCCTCGCGTTGTACGAATGTTATACTTCTTTGTTCAAAGCCGGGATTTCCGGCAATCGAGTCACCTTATATCTCGGAGACGCTCAGTGAAGCGAGTCAATATCGCACTGTTTGTCTTGTGAAATGTTCGCAGGGTAGACGGAAATGGGTAATTTGTACCGTGTATGTTCAAAAGCGTTTACGCTCACCCGGAACCTTGTTTCTTTTTTTTTTTTTTTTGCTTCTCCCCCATCTCCTTAATTAGCCATGCAGGTACAAAAAATATCGGGACACGGATTAAGCGAACGCCATTCGTGCATTAGCTTATCTTTAGATTCATTATTTTTTATGTTTCCGGGCAAGTAGGTAGGAGAAGCTCCTCCCACAAGCGTGATGCGCCCGTATCAAATCCCTCCGCAGTCGAAAGAAGAGTTTACTGGAAACGCTCCTTGTTCCGCTCCAATGAATAGGTATTAGCTACAAAGTGATGCAACTTGTTTCCGATCCCACTTGTTAAGAAAGCGACCTTTGTATTCATCAGAGGGGGAACCAAACCCCCCGAAGTCGTATTTGTTTTCATCGGAGGGGGAAAACTCTAATCTCCCTCTCGTGGCTTCCACAATGCTAAGTCAAAGTCGAAAGATAAAGCAAATATGTACAGCAAGGCAAGACCCTCCTCGCGCGTTGGCCGCGACGTCACGGAAACGATGGGACGCTATTGGACGCGGAGGTGCGGATGGATTTATGATTCCCTTTGAGGGGCATTTGCCGCTACTTTCTTGAGTTGTTAGGGTGTTTGTTGTTTGTGTTTTCTGCTAGGAGAGGAGGAGGGTTGTGGGAGGATGCCAATGTGGAATATATTTTTTTTGAACGCTGAATGTTCGTAGTCTTGTAAATGAAAACAAATCTAATATTTTTGTTATACCAGACTTCCACATATATTTTGCTCTCATATCAGTAGTGTGACAATTCTTTTTTTCAAAAGTAAAGTTAGTTAGACTATCCTGAATTCGAAAATTCTCGCTTCCATGTCACACTTTCCCTTCATGTCGATTGTCGATTGTCGTCAATCTTGTATGCCTCCTTCACTTTATATACATCATACAAGAAGATTGTCAGTGCAGACACTAGAGAGTTTTAGGGAACCGTATCGCATGTGCAAAAACGGTTTGAGGGAACCGTTTCTTTACATCCGATACGGTACGATGGGCTTTCCGGTACGAACTGCGCATGCGCGAATCTTCGGACGTGGCGCATGCGCAGTTTTTACCGGAGGGTCCATATCGTACCGTATCGGATGTGCAAAAACGGTTCCCTAAATTTCTCTGCTGTCTGAGGCGTGTTTCTTCCTTGTGTGGACGGTTCCTCTCCCATTGGTCTTAATAAAACTGTTTGCGGACACGTTTCAAAGCATACGTATGTCTAAAGTAAACTTGCTTCGAACATATGCTTGAGTCGTGTACGCAGATAATGTTGTCATCATATGTGCAGCAAACAAACACCAATTGTCTGTTGTATGATGTACCTATGACTTTAGGCTGATTATAATGATAATTTATTTTATTTTCCAGCAAAACGTATGTTAGGGGAGACAAGGAAAAAGAAGAGCTGTTTACAAACAGCTTTTTTTTTACGGCGGAGCTGTTAAGGGCTAGTTTCCCCAAGATCATGTCCCCCGGGAAGAAATGAAGACACCGAACTCTGGACACCTACCGCCATCTATGAGCAACGGTGGCAAGTCATGTATCTGGTTGCCGCCGTCGCTCACAGGTGGCGGCAGCCTTTCCACCCTGGCTTGCCGACTTGCGGCCGGCCATTAGTTTCCATTGTACAGCTCCGCTGGTCTTCCTCCTTCACCAGAGTGGAAAGGCTCAATTTTTTTCTCTTTAAAATTATGACAATGCCGTGCAAATTGTGAAAATTTTACTGTGATGGACGCTTATTACTACGTCTGAACGTTAAAAAAAGCGTTTCAACTTGTATTGTTTTTAGCGGTTCGTCGTTCTTGTATTTTGTCATCCCACTGAACCATGCCTGGCACTTGGACACCAAAAAAGAGAAAGCTTTTCCTTTTTCTTGAGGAGACAACTGTTTTTTTAGGTTTCTTTTTAATCATTTTACTCGGAAATATTGTCCTCCCTCCCTCCTCTTGGCGACTTGAACAAGATTCGCAAGCACAAGCAGTATCCTGGATTAATTAAATGAAGAAAAGTTCTCAAGCTTATTTATTTCTTGTTCGTCTCTCGTTGTCTTTTTGCCGTTTTCGTTTCTGTGACCACTCTGAATTCGGCAATTACCTCCGTAAAACATCCCGTGAGATAATCGGATTACGACTAAGAAAACATAAAAAACGGAGCAGGGAGAGGAAGCGAGGGATTTTCACCAGTTGAGGTTGAGGTTCCTATTCCTTTTTCTCCCCATTAACTGTTTCTCTTCCTGTATTTGTTCTTATTTTTTTAAGTTCTTTTTTCTTTTTTTGCTTCACGGAAAACCGTAAAAATAAAACGTGCATATTGTTCGTATATTGTTGCTCTCCCCGCGAGTTCTTCCTCAACCGTACGTCTTCGACAAATAATTGGATAAGGGATCTCCTCCGCATCACGCAACGGAACTACTAAAAAAAAAAAGTGGATAATTTATAGTGGGCGTTTTTCGTTTTTCGGTTGTCGTTTTCCTTTTTTACTTTTTGGCATGCCCCCTCCCCCCCCCCCCCCCCTTCCCCACCCCGGGGCCTGATTAAACTATTCTAATCTTGCATTTAAATAAATGCAGCAAATTTAAAGAATGGGTGATGGCCTAGCCTGATCTTTCCGCGGTAGAAAACGTAAACGGGTTAAAGAAATTACCTTTTGTTGTTGTTAGGGGCAGTTTGCAAAACAGGTCGAAGTTTGAGCTGATTTTAAAAAGGGGGTGATTATTTGAAGCCGGTCACGCCGCCCGTACCTCATAGAAAAGACACGGTGGTCGCTGCACACACAATAGAGAGTTTAAGTGCATTAGGGAGTTTTCGTAGACCGCGTTTCCCCCTCTGCTAAGCACTCGGCAACGAAGAAGCCGCCGCTGCGCCTCCGCGCCGATGCCCTTGACTGTAGAATTCTGGGTAACGGAGGGGCTTAGCGGAGAGCGTTGCCGAATGGCAAAAACGATTTACGAAAACTCCCTATTAGGTAGTTTTCGTAGACCGCGTTTCCCCTTCCGCTAAGCCCTCCGCAAACGAAGAAACCACTACTGCGTCTGCGCGCCGATGGCCTTGACTGTAGAGTTCCGGGTATTGTAGCCGGTTGCGCAGAGCGTTGCGGGACAGCGAAAACGATCTACGACAACTCCCTAGTCTACGACAGCTCCCTAAAGATACGATGTATGCACAAAATGCGTCGTCGGAGTCTTGTGTATCGTTATCGGAGTCATCAGAACGATATACTAAAACTCTCTGCGGATTGGTGTCTGAAGTGTCCTAAGCATGCTTGCTTTGAACATGTCTGCAGGCAGTTTTTGTGTGACCATGACGTGACATGACCGCCATACAAGGACCCAACGTACGCTCCCATCAGTGACTCCGGGCTGTCTTTTTGCTCGATGCATTCAGTGTGATGGCTGCTTAAGGGTGGAGCGGATCGGGATAGAGTTCACAAATGATAACACAACCAGCCAACCCAGCGCTGTTAACCTGTCACGTGACTACGATCCAAACGTGTCTCTGCACCACCTCTCGAAGGTCACGTGACAGAGACACGGCATTGGATTGGCTGCGGTGGCTCGTAGCGTCCTCCGCGGTAAATCGTGAGGTTAAGAAGAGTATAGATAATAATCGAAATAATAAAAATAATAATTGGACAAAAAGAAAAATCCAGAGTAACGTATTTTAAAGCGAGCGATTTATTACAACTCCAGCGAATATCGCAAACACGTTTGCCACTCATTGCAGATCCGTTTACAAATGCTACCGTAAGCGAGATTGTCTTGACGAAGCGGATATCTCTCTCCACGCCTTTTCCGAGGTTGATATTTAGCTGCCAGGGCCCGTTTGCTCGAAGCGCTAACCGCGGCTAAAGTTAGCCGCAGTACCTAGGAGAGGGATTTTTTTAAATCACGTGACTGGCTCGGTAGGGATGCGGGGAAACATGGCGGTGCACCAGTGAGTGAGCGCCGCTCGCTTTGGAACTAATATGTCGTTGTAGCTGCAATATCGGGCGCGTTAGTCAGCAACGAATTGTGCAGGAGGCTTTCGCTTTGCTTTACCTCACTTAAACCACAAAGCATGGGCAATGACATCGCCGCATTTTTTAGATAGTCTTTCGATTCTGGGCATTCCTAAGCCTAAATGAACGCGATAATAGTCGGCATGGCAACCTTTGGAAAGCAGATTGTTGATAGCACACAGAAGCAGACAGCGTCCCAACAGATCTTTTTTCTAAATTATCTAAGCACCGAGGTGCATGCTACGACTGTAGTTGCACGCGTCGCACGTGCTGGCGTCTGCAGTAGTAACCGTTCTAAAGCAAAAAGTATAAAACAAATTTTGCATTGCACGCGCGTTCGTTAAGCCTTATTATGATTTTTTACTTCGAATCTTTTATAAGAGGAAGGCCAGCGCGCGTGGACCGTAGAATTACACTTCCAGCGTTCTCCTCGCGATGCTTGGATAATTTAGAAGAAAGTCTGTTGGGACGCTGTCTGCTTTTGTGTGCTATCAGTACCCGGCCGATTGAGTCGAGGCAATCCGCTTTCCAAAGACGTTGCCATGCCGACAATTATCGCGTTCATTTAGGCTTAGGAATGCCCAGAATCGAAACACTATCTAAAAAATGCGCCGATGTCATTGCCCATGCTTTTCGGTTTAATTGGGGTAAGGCAAAGCGAAAGCCTCCTGCACCATTCGCTGCTGACTAACGCGCTCGATATTGCAGCTACAACGACATATTATTTCCAAAGCGAGCGGCGCTCAGTCGCTGGGGCGCCGCCATGTTTCCCCGCATCCCTACCGAGCCAGTCACGTGATTTCAGAATCCCTCTCCTAGGTACTGCGGCTAACTTTAGCCGCGGTTAGTGCTTCGAGCAAACGGGCCCAGATGTCCTAATTGCCACAAGGAAGCTCAGTAATTTAATGTCGGTGGGTCCTGACAATATTCCTGGTCCCATTGTTAGAATTTACCCGGAGCTGTTGGCACCTACGCTGGCAGACTGTTTTTAAAGAAACGCATAGAAAAATTGTATGTTTTGCCAGGCGATTTATTATGGATGTCAAAAGACTACCTAAACAATATTTTGCTACAGTGTCACGTATATATTTAAAAAGAAGAAAAAAAAAAACGCAACCGTTTGAAACTGATACCGAAACAGGCTTGGGGAAGAAGAAGACATATAGAGGAGGAGTGAGGTGGTCGAAGTCACGTGGCTGTGATACTTTTTTTTTTTCCAAACAACGCATTTACAGCTTTTTAGAAGCCACAAAAAATGGGTATCGCAATTTTTTTTTTATATTTTTAATATTGTGTGTGTGCCTTCGATGAGCTATGACTTTGACTGTATTTCGTGGTTGTGTCTAAAACTCTAAACAACAGAAAATGGCACGTGGCCACGGAGAAGAGAGTGAGAACGACTCAAACCGGCGAGTTCTCGATTGGCTGTTTTCGGTCGCAAAGAAAACGAATTTCCATCCGCGAATTTTCTGGGTGGTTGGGCTTTTATATGTAATGTACGAATAAAAAACCTTGGCGAGCATAAATACCCTGTCAGTGTCAGTGTCCCTTTAACAGGTCAGTAAGGTCTGGTGTCTTTTCATGGAGTTTTGGAAAACATCTGGCGTTGTACCGGTTTATAAATCTGGGAAAAAATCCGAGGCCACGAACTACCGACCTGTGTCGTTACTTTGTGTGTTTTCGAAGGTGTTGAAGCTGTGGTGCACTTAATATGTCTTACTTGATTACAAACATCACTATCGCATGTCAGCATGCCTTTATGCCGGGTCTTTCTATACATAAACCAATTTAACGTGTTCTATGAATGTCGCTGTACCCATTGTGAGTAACCGTCAGCTTGATATAATTTATTTTGACCTGAGCAAGGATCTCGATTTAGTAGACCATAATATTCTCTTGAACAAATTACAGCGAATGAGGGTGAGAGGCTCAATGCTCGCTTGGTTTTCTTGTTACCTAAGAGGCCGCCGGAACAGAGTTCAAATTAAGGTTGTGTATTATTCTTCATATCACACTAGTTCTGGTATCTCTCAGGGTTCGGTTCTGGGACCCCTATTGTTCACATTGTCTGTCAATAGTGTACATTCGTGCCTATTCTACTCATCCGTCCTTCAGTTTGCCGATGACCGAAAGATATCCCTTGTAATCCAGTCAGAGGAGGACTGCCACGAGCTGCAGGGAGATATAGACAGAATTGGAGACTGGTGCTCGGTCGATAATTTAGTGATCAATAGAACATAAATGAAAGTTGTCACCTACAGTCGCGAAACGGGACAAATTATGTTATCTTATGAAAGTGAGTCCGAGAGAATTGCGCGTACAGAAACAGTTTGAGATCTGGGTGCTTACTTCGACTCAAATCTAAAGTTTCGCTCTCATGCAGAAACAACATTTGTTTTTGCTATGAAAACGCTAGGAGTGATCAGCCGTATAGACCAACTCAACTCTCTGACGTCATGCCGCTGCGGTGGCGCTGCTGTCGGCACTAGGCATGCGCAGGTGATTCACCTAGGCGGAATCTGGTTTCTGCGCGCGCGCAGTGCTCTCGCCTGGTGGGCAAACGCGGGCTTGTTTGTAAACAATGTGTTGGTCGATAACGAGTGAATTATTGCAGCCTTTTGTATTTATCATACTTTTTAAAAGAGTTGACGGATCCCGCTTGGACTATAGACCGACACGCTGTTTACAAACAAGCCCGCGTTTGCCCACATCAGGTGTGGGCACTGCGCGTGCGCACAAACCGAATTCGGGAGGATTGAAGCGTCTGCGCACGCACAGTGCCGTCGACAGCGCCACCGCAGCTGCGTGACGTCAAGCGCGCGTGTCGGTCTATACATCCGTAGTCTGGAACGGGTTGGCGAGATCAAATGAAGTTTTCAGGGATGAAACGGCTGCGCCATTGGCGCCATTTTGCGCCAGACGCATTTGTCTGCGCCAACCTGCGCCATTTTGCGGAAACTGCGCCACAGCCAAAACTTCGTGCCATTGTGCTCCAAATCGCACAATGTGCGCCAAAATAATTCTATTTTGTCTTGGTTTCGGTTTTTATTGACCCGATTGGCAACAATGAGCGCGTTTAGCTTGGTCGGCCTTGCAGTTTTTTGTTCTGTTTATTTTTCCTGCGTGTCCCGAGTCGGAAGCACGCGAAAAAACTCGGGGTTCGGATTCCAAGCGCTACATCACCTGCGAATGGATTGTTATTCTTCAACCATAAATGGTTAAGCAAGTCGGTCGAGGTGAGGTCGAGTCGTTAAGCGTCAGATAGCCTGAGGCTCTGCGGCCCGGGTTCCGGACGTCAGCCAGTTGAAAACACATTAGCGAAAGATTCCTTTTAGTGCTTCATCGTTAGAAGTTAGAACCGCATTCCTGCAAGATAAATCGTTATTTGATTGAAGTGAAACGCTGTCCGATCCGAATACTTGCCGGCCAGCAGCTCTCACGCGAGCGGTAGATCTGCTCCGCGTACTTTAATCTTGCTCTGGCTCATCGCTTCGAATATGATAACTCCGTTAATCGTAGTCTGATGCTTTGATATTGAGTTGTACAATAGGACAAACTCAAAATTTGTTGCCCTGTTCCTCCGCGCAACTGCACGTTCATTGCTAACATGTGGTTCGCACATATAATTACTATGTCGAGCACGTGTGTGTGTGTGTGTTTACTTCATATTGCAATGGCGAAAAAATACAGAACACAAATGGTGTTTCCTTTTTCTTCGCGCATTCACCCGGCCGCTCTGTGTAAAGAAATACTATACAGTAAAGACGCTTGATTTATTATTGTGCGCATTCATGGACAGAAAGACCAGGCAACGTAGTGTTTAAAGTGGCCATAGCTCTTCATTCAAGCTGGTGCAAACGTATGTGTGGAGCTTTTAACGTCTATGAAGTATATATAGAATTCTAGTTTATTTACAAAGCCAGGCTTTTTTTCTCTCAGAAATCTATAGTGAGAAACTGTCCATTTCAATATTTAATTTATTTAGAAGTATAGACGGCTTAGAAATCTAGTGCATTGGAAAATCTACTGCTAGAAAGTATCTGTTTTTAAATCTATAGTCGGTGACAGGTTGTAGAGAAGTGGAAAAAGGTTCTTGGACAAAAAGAAACGAGGTAGATGTGAATTTTGGAGTATTTTTATCCCGGGACTCGGAATATCCCGTTCGTTTTTTCCAAAGATGTAACTAAACGCGAGAAAACACGTAAATCTTCCGACCAGTCGTTACTTTATAATACCTGTATCTTTCGGCCGCCAAGCGCGTGTCGCTCGTGTGGGCAGCGCGTGCAATTGCAAGCTTGTCATGTGTATCTTCCCCCGTACTGACACCGATCGTGACTACCTGATCGTGGGAAAGTAGCATCGACGAGCTCCCCGTGTGGTCGCCATTTTGGTTCATGAAATTAACAGTTTCTCCTTGACCTCTACACTCTTGGTGAACCGATCTAAATTTGCTGGTGACGGGTAGCTTTATAGAGACGTTTCTTGTATACCGAGATTTTGCTGTCCACACACCGGCGAAACAAGCGTTGGGAAGCAACTGAAAAATAATTTCCCTGTTTTGAAATACTCAAAATGAACAATATAATTGCAAGAGATACGTGGCGATGGGCATGATTGATAAGTTGATTGCATACACAGTTTTAAAGACGCTTATATTGGCAAGGAACGCTTCCAGTACGATGATGCTCCAGGGTGGTCTTGGGACGACTGGTTTAAAACGACTCTCTCGAAGCTTCGAAGATATGAAGGGGCCGAAAGGGCGATTGCCATAGCAACGGAGACCGATTAGCCAATCGCCTTGCAATGTTTCGGTCGTCTGTATGTTTGTATTTGTCTTCGGCTAGCAGGTAGGGAAGGCAATGGCGCTACTTTCCCAGGATCGGAGTGACTTTAGTTTTGACGTCCTTTTCTGATATTGTTGAAAGGAGCAAGAGTGCGCGTGCATAGACCGCATTTATGCGAATCTAGGCCGTCCCCGATTCTAAGCCGACCCCAAAAAAACCGAAGCAGCGAAAAAAAAAAAAAAAAAAAAAAAACTTACCTCGAATGTAGGCCGCACGAAAAGGCGAGGACACCGTTCACAAAAAGGAGTCATTTATTGAACATGAAGATACCGTGCTCATTCTGAGTCATCATAGCTGCTAGCCTCGTCGCTGACTTGTTTTTTACTGTCATCTTCAAACAGTGCACTATCCTCAGTGCCATCAAGCGCATTTGATATGCTGCACTTTTTGAAGGAGCGCACGATCATGTTTCGGGGGTGTCGCCCCCCGCTGCAGCTACCCAGCCCGCCACATGCGACAGTGATGCGCGCTTGATGCGGCCCGTTGCCGTAAGCTGATGGTCTTCCTCGTTCAACCAGGGGGGCTATGTTGCACGTTTTGGACTCCCAGGAGACTTGGGAGAAGGAAGTGACGTCCACGGCTAGAGCAAATGCAGATTGGATGTTGACAGAAGAAAACAAAATCAACATCCAATCTGCATTTGCTGCGTTGTTGACGTCACTTCCTTCTTCCTTGTCTCCTGAGAGTCCAAAACGTGCAACATAGCCCCCCTGTCCGTGTGGAACCCACGGCTGGCTTTGAAGTGTACCCGCGATCAGCCTCGTCCCCTTGAAAGCTCCCTCGCTTTCGCCTGGAGCACTTCCGTCGTTACTGGAAGGGCGGCTGCCCGCTGTGTCCGAACGAAGTCGGGTAAATGCGATCTCCATTTCGTGGTGGCGGCCTTTTCGTGGTCCGATGAATGCCATCCTCATTGCGGCGCACGCAAATATTATCTCCTGTTGCCTCCTCCAACGTCGGATATTTCATCCACGCTGAAGTCCTGCCCGGCTTCAACGTTCGACGACAACTCCGCGGCTAAAACAACTTTTCTTTTAAAAGCGGAACTATAATGGCACCGCCTGTTTGGTGTCATTGCGCTGTTGATAAAACGAAAACGCCACGCCGCACGCAGGCCACTATCAACGCAGGTCAAAATGGCGGCACCGCCCGTGTACTTAAGTGGCTACTGGCTCGGCTAGTAATGGCTATTATACTTTCTTTTCTAAGTGGCACTAGCTGCGTTCCACTTTCTTAAATTTTACTTGGAAATTGGCGAGTGTTTCAAAATCCTCGAATCTAAGCCGACCCTAGAATCTGATGTATCGGTATTTGAAAAAAAAAAAAAAAAAAACTATCGGCCTAGATTCGAGTAAATACCTTTAATACCGCTGAAGATGCGCGAGATCGGAGATTTCGAAAACTCCTGATATGACGTCACCATCCGGGAAGTAGCTTGGAAGGGAGTGATTCAGCGATACTTTGAAAATGATTTTCTGCAGCATCCGTGCGACAAATCAAAAAGTAATCTCGCCATTCGTCATCCTGGAGGCCAAATGAAAAAGATTTAAGTGTTTTCCTCAAATACGGGACCGCTTCCGTTTCCCTTTAACTGCAAAGCGGAAGCTATTCCCACCTCTTTCCACTTTAGTAGAGCAAACGCTGGAAAGGAGGCGACCTCCTCTCCACTGTTCGCTCCGCTGAAGTGGAAACGGGTGGGAATAGCGTCCACTGTACTCATAACTTGACGCCTAGTTAATTTAGAAATATAGATGTACTATAGAAAAGTAGCGGCCAAAACTCAATCTCCGGCCAGGGCACCCCTAGCGGCAAACAGATTATTTTGATCGGTAGATCCTTTTTTCGCCGCTGCGCTCAGATTACATTCCCTCAAGTTCTGCACCCCGGAAAAAAAAAAAAAAAAAACTTGCGGAATTTGTAAGAACCTTGAATCCCGTCGTTATAATGGAGGGCACACTAAAGGCCCGCGCAATTCGCCACAATGGCCTCGCGACGAGTAGGTGGCGACGACCGCTGGCTGGCAGCGAACAATCAGAAAGCCACTATTACAGAAACTTTCCAACTGCCACTCGATGACGCAGCGGATGTGTTCATTTGCGACTCATTTCCGATGGAGGCTTCCGCCATGAAACTGTAAACGGTCCCCATGCTTTGCGTTGGACCGTTGCTACAATCTAGGCTCTCCATTAACAATACGCGACAGAGGCGACGCCGCCGGCGTGCTTTTTTCCAATGCGGCATTCCAACATTGACGAGTCCTCAGCCCAACGTGCGATCTTTTCAGCCCAGCATGCGCGTGTCCGTCGCTTCGGAAAGCTTTCAAATCACGCGCCATATGCACGAGCACTGAAAACAGAACCGGCCAGGAGCCATTTTTTTGGATGTCTATAGTTTGTGATAGGTTAAGAGTTCAGGAGAAACTCCTCCCCCTCCTCTCCATGGCGTTCGCTCTGCTAAAGTGGAGAGGGGTGGGAGGAGTTTCCCCTGAACTCTTGGCTTTTCACTGACTGTAGAGATCTATCGATTATTTAGAAATCAGAACTTCTCGCCGCAAATTCCGAGGAAATATCAACCTTCGTGCCTTCGATAATGTGACGATGTAAGCCGCGCAAAGAAAAGTAAACTCTCTTTACGAAACTTTTGGTGTCGATTATTAGTTCTGCTCTAGAGGCTACACGGCGGGTAGACTCAAATCAAATTAACACATATTTTTCTGTGGCGGTCACCAGAGTAATTCATTTATTTATTTGAAATACTATTGGTCCTACACAGGGCCAAGATAGGAGTGGAGGTTACACATCACAAGGAAGCACGCGCAAGATGCACATGTCTTACAGTTTTCTCAATCCATTACAATACAAAAAAAAAAAAAACAGCGGTTGACAATTTTAGGTATCCCCGATCGAAATGTCTTACACAAGAAAATCAAATTCTTTCCCGACTTTCAGCAGCCACTACGAGTGCTGGAAGATTGTATGATGGCTTCAACCGTTCTTCTCGAGACGAAGAAAGTTACTTACACAGCACAGCGTATTTGCTTCCGGATGGATCTCTTCAAGCTTTCCCTCTATGATTGCGTAAGATGCAGAGAAACAAACCCTGCAGGGCGTGCCGACTGTTTCATTTCTATATTTCTTTTATTTGCATTTATGTGAAAGGTTTCTCGTCTTAAGGTAAACAAAGAGCCAAAGGTAAATACGAAAAGGTCTTTTTTTTGTTTGTTTTGCGTTTCGCTTTTTTTTTTACCATTTTATGATAAGATATATACCGCGTTCTTGCGCTGAATGTTTAGGTATTTTTCGAGCCTCAAGGATCGCTACATCTTCATGACTGGGTGCTTTATTTTAGTGGTCGTGTTTTCTTCTGAATACTTTTCTCTACATAATAACATTATTTTCCGTTGCCGATTGGTTGAAAGGTGGCCGACATATGGGCCCGTTCGTCGCGTCTATGAATGGAGCTTGTCCGAGCACATCATTACTAATTAGTGCTGATCAGCGCACATCAGTACATATCAGCACAGATCAATACAAACTAAAGCATATCAGTGCTGATCACTGTTTATCAGCGCACATTCGTGCAGATGTGTACATATCAATCCAGACTAGTGTTGAGAAGTGTTAATCAGTGCACATGAGTCCACATCACTGCTGGTCAATGCAGATCAGTGATCATCAGTGTAGATCAGCGCTGCAAACCACCAGAGTCTGAGACTAACACAAACTACACAAGGAAGCAACGTCAAGAGAACTTTCGGTGCCGGCGAACCAAAAGTGGGAGCGGAGGCATTCCGAGGCGCGGTTGCCGACGGCACGGCATTCCTCGACGACTTTCGCGAAGTGGTTGGGCGGCAGTCATCGGGGTGGGATATGTTCAGTCGGAGTGCGACCCGAACGACGGCCGGCAGAGGGTGGAGAAGATCGTAAGAGAGATGAAGAAAGCTAGAAAAAGGGAGAGAAATAGAGAGAAAGAAAGAAAGCCGTTATTGCATTCGTCGTCTTCGTCTCGTCGTTTCCGCCCTCACGCCACTTCTTTTGTCGTCGATCGAGTGGCTGTGGGTCCTCAGTTCGGTTTTTGGATGTCTTTTTTACTTCTTCTTTCCTCTGTGGGTCTTTCTGTCACGTGAGTGGCGTTATGATGTGTCGTAAAAAAAGAGGTCATCCGTTTATAAATGAGGCAAAGAATAATAAAGTTGCCCCGCTTGTCCGAACAAAAAAATAAGCGGGAAAATTCTGAAAAAAAAAAAAAAAAAAAACTATGCAGTTGCATTTCGATGTATCGATCAAATCGTCATATGCAGAATTTCGTTGTATTAAGAACGCCGCGGTTGCTAATTTCAGTCTCAGCTTTCCTGGCACTCGACGCCGTATCTAGAGTCGCCACGGCTTCCTTTTGTACCGTTTTTTTTTTCTCTCTTTTTGTTTTTGTTTTTTAAGTTTTCAAAGCTGGCGAAGTCTTCTCGAATCTCCTCGTAGTCCTCTTTCCTGCCTCTTTTTTTTCTTTTTCTTTTCTTCTTACACTTGCGTTGTTTGGCCGCGGAGCTCGCAGCGCTGGTGTTAGGCAGCCGGACAGCTCTCTTCGACTGTGTCTTTTCGTAGCACGCTTCACATTTCAAGGCTAAATCAAAGTTAGCTTTAGTAAGAATGCAATTTTTAATTAAAATGACAAAGTCACGGTTTTCTATTCTTTTACGAAGGTGCGACAAAAAGCAACAAAATAGCGATAGTTTTGTAAACTCTTTGAAGTATTACAGAAAGTTGAGAACAAGACAGTGGACAGAAACACGGGATCAGCACGATAGGCATGCAGCTCTCAACTTTCAAGATACAAAATTTGCAACCTTGCGAGAAATTACCAACCCCTCGAAGTCTAAAAACAAAAATTGCGAAACTTGTCACTGTTGTGTTCACGAAAAATGCCGTTTGCCTCTAATACCGTTACGAGTAAAGCGTGGTGATGTTGGTGATACCGTGCTGTTGTTATCCCAAGAGTGCAGCACAAGGTTGATGGTGCTTATATGCAAAAGAACGGTGGTTTCGCACGGTTAATAATGCTGGAGGCTCAATAACAAGCCCCAGCTGCAGTTCTTTTATAGTAAGAGACGCGGCTGTAACCGCGTCTAATCGCGTTTTCTCTCAGTCATATATGTTTGTCTTCCGTCATCAAGGTTTCAAAAAGCTTGATACATGCCCACGTGCAGTCTTGTCTCAGACCATAGCCTCCTATATGCTAACAAAGCTTGGCAGATGGCCACAAGAAGCGGACGCCGAAATTGAAAATATGGAGCGGCAGACAACGGATGAAAGGAGCGCCACGTGACTGACGCCCCGCTGCGGCGAGACTCCGAAACACACTTCACCAGAGCGAACAAGTGCGTTTCGGGTCCTCGCCGCTGCAAAATCTGTGCGCTGACGTCCAGGTTCCCCGAGAAGTGTCTCTTCGCTGTTCTGTGTTACCAGATCTTCGCGCTCTAACTCCGCGACCGGGCACTCTATGGCTCCCTCGTCGAACTGCCAGGCTTTGTGAGTATAGAGGAGGACATTCCTCCAGCTGCTATTTCGCGACTCGATTAATCCTGTTAATTAAAACGCAACACTTCGAATGAAGTCATTGACGATATTAGTGCCTTCATTCGAAGTGTTGCGTTTTGACAATGACCCCCGTTATTAGGTAGTTTTGGGAGTCCGTTGCAATAACCCCGATGACGGTATCCAATAGACCGTCGCCGCATTTGCGCATTCATCGTATCGGGGATATTACCGTGGATAACGGAACATCCACTACATCTCACCTCCGACGAAGGTTTTGTGAAAAGACAGTGAGTGTACAGGTGAGCTGGTGATAGTTAATCATGATGTCTAAAACCCGAGACTGAGGTGAGGGAAAAAATAGGAAACTTGGAAGTCGACGAAAGGGGGCACAGGAGCGACGTCTCACAAGAGACGTGTTCTCCGGTTAGAAACGTCTTCTCCTCTTAGAGACGTCTTGTACATTTTTAAATATCATTAGGTTTCGTAGCGGATCTCCGGGTGTGTTTCGTTCAGGGTCGTCGTGACACGTCACGTTTCGGTGTCCCGTGACGTCATGGTGTAACGTGACGCCCTGTCGCTTAACAGATACATTTTTCCGAAACGGGAAAATTTCTGTGCTATTTTTTCTTTTTTTGCGGGAAAAGTTATTTGCTCATTGTAGCGAGAAAATGCACGTGTGCAGTGTGAGTGTGTGTAATATGTGTGCAGTAGAGTGTGCAGCGCCTCGGCTATCACCAAAGGTGATTAGCAGTACGCAACAAAAAAAACTGATTTTTTTTATCTTTAAAGACAACATGTACTTTGGTCTTCAAAACTTTTTTTTACGTATTGGAGCGTCAGCCGGGGGTTCTTTCAGACATCACTCAAAAATGGCGACACCTTATTACCAAAAAAAAAGAAACACGAACCTTTTCTTCTTTTTTTTTTCTTTCTTTTAGGAAACAAAAGCGTCAGCAAAGTTCGTCTCGCTGTGACGTCATCTAAAACGTTACGTCATTTCTGTCTCCGAACGATGCGGGGACGAGGGAACTGCGCCCCCAAGGAGCCTCTTGTTTGTCCACGAGCAGGCGTTCCCAGGGCGTCTCTATTGGGCTCTCCGAATCCTAAACAAATACCTCTCGAGTGGCGTACCTCTTTTTCACGTGCATACATCAAACGCCAACAAAACAACAACAAACGAAAAACATAAAGCGCCAGTTCCACCGACGGAAAACCTAGCTGCGTTCCTTCGCGGCCGGCGAATCCTTCCGTCAACATATGCAGCGGAGAGTGAGACCGAAGAGGAGGAAGTTTGAAGTGCATCTTGAATCTCTTCAGTGGCGTCCCAACGGCAAGAGAAGCTTGGTACCCCTGGGGACACTGAAGCAGATCTGTCCCTGCTTGGCTGTTCTCTCGCATGACGCTTTTCATCCCATGCAAACGCCGACGTGCGCTGGAGTTTTTTTGTTTTTGTTTCCCCGTCTATGCCTTCTTGGTTTTCCTTTGCCCTGACGAGTGTGTTATACTCGGTTTACTCCTAGGCTGGCAGTGCTGTGAAAGCTACCTGCTCGTTGGAGCAGTCATACGTCGTTCTTTTGTCAAGTGATTGCGCTCCTGTCCATACATTAATCGGACACACGATGGAATATGCAGCCTCTGTTTGGGATCCTGGTCAAAATACCTTCGTCACTGCGTTAGAGTCCATCCGAAATCGCTCAGCTTGTTTCATTCAACCAAACTATCATCGCTATGCCAGTGTGACCTCAACGAAAATTAGTTCTTCTTTACATTTCGTTCGTGTGTTGATCATTGACAAACGGTTGGTGTTTCAAGCTCATTAACAACGGCATGTCATGTGCCCTCTTCCCAGATAATATCACTAACCTTTTTTTTCAACGGTCCATGACCTCTATGAGTGTTTGTAGTTTTATTAGTAATATTTTTGATTTGTTGCAGTTTTACTTCTCATTTTATCTATCTGCTTTCCTCCTCTATAATGACTTCGGGCCCTGAGGGGATGTTCAAAAAATAATAAAATATTATGGCAAATTGCTAGGCAATAGTGTTGGATACGTGAAACTTTCTTGCATCACAAACGTTTAGCGTCGCATGAACCTCAGTACCAGTTCAGTTTCCCCGCTAAATTAAGCGAGAAATCAACATTTTTTTGCGTAGGTCACGTGACATGAAGTCATGTAGCTTCATTCGCCCCTAAATTTAGCAGGGAAACTGAATTCCTGTTGATGTCATGCGACATAGATTTTTCCGCTACATCTAGCGGGAAAACTGAATTAGCGTTGAAGTCACGTGACGTCAATGCTCCCGCTAAATTTTGCAGGGAAACTGTGACGTCATGTGACGTCACGTGCCGCGGGGTCACGAAATACGGCTTCACTTGGTGAAGCGGGCGCGTAGCTTCGTCTCGCTGTCAGCTTAGGTGGGAACGCAGTGTAGCTACTATAGCTACGCCCGCGATGACGTGTATCGATCGCTAAGAACGGACGGCGGCGTCTCTAAGCCGGCGGACTTCGACAGCGTCTTCAAAGTGCACTTCGGACGGGCTGGATTTTGTTCTCACGCGTTGTCACCTCTGTAAGCACGTATAGTGTGTTGATGGGACGAGCGGTGACAGCAAAATGGCAGCGGGTGTAGTGGATCGAAGACGAAGCTTTTAGTCTGTCAGTTGATGCGTTTCTGGTTCCGTTCAACTGCGTCCTTGTCTCGCTAAGTTTCTATATGTGTATTTGAGCGTGAAAAAAACAACTAACGTTTGAGTTCCTTGCGTTTCTCTGCTTCCTGTTGTTGCTGTTTGTTTTTGTTTTTTTCGAGGCCAGTAAACTGAGTTTTTCTGTTTGGTGTTGTCATAGCATCGTAGCGTCATTACTTGCTCAAGACCGTGTACAGTGGCTCGGATTAAATTCCAATTGCGTTCAACTGCTCCTACACCTACCAATTTGACAAATATCATGAAAGTACCACTGAGTGGTAAAAAATGAAAGATGAATTGTGGTTGTTATTGTTTCACTTTATTGGAACAAGGATGGCTCGACGGCCTGGAGGGGGAGGGCTGAAGAATGGAAACGATTAATTAAATATATCTGATCGAACGTAATGTTATATTTATGACTTAAACAGCTAAGTTCAACATACTGTCATAGCATCCTGCACAATATACATTCATTTTTATGTGTGTCTTGAAATGCAAACTTCCAGTGCCAGCATTTTGCGGTTCCGTATCTTAGACGATTTTGTGTATGCCTCGTGTTGTTTTTATGTTTTCTATTGTTTTTAGGTTTCAAGTAGAGTTATTAAGTTGCGAACATTGTGGTTCTCCAGCATAATTTACGCTAAATGTAATCTTATTTTCGTCGCCAAAATGAAGAGTCCTGGATGACACGGCATAAAAAATGACCATTCCAGTTAGCGTACCAAATACAACAAACTTTTATGTTTAAAATAAAAACGAGAGTGAAGGAACAAATCTAGTGGTGATGAATGGATGGATGAAATTGACTATATCCTTTTGCAGCGACCGGCAGCTGACGTTGCCTACCCTACGTAAAACATTTGCATCCTTTTTTTTTTTAATTGTGCTCTACAGTCTGATGCTAATAAGAACATAAATGTTGTCAACAGAAAACACAACAAATATTAAGCCGCTGTTTGAATTTAGGCTTGTAATCAGTTGGTGACCTTCAATGTCAACGCAGATTTCAGTTGTGGAACCAGCTACCGGAAGCTACGGGTAATAACAATACTCACAACAAATCTGCCAAATGCATGACAGCATGACAAAATATTATGTGAGAACACATTTTACTTCTTGTTTTACGCCATTAAAGTTACGAACAGTCGCAAAATAAGTAACGGAGTGAACCCTTTTCAAAAGTTTATCGCG
The DNA here is from genome assembly GCF_016920785.2 of Ixodes scapularis. Lineage (NCBI taxonomy): Eukaryota > Metazoa > Arthropoda > Arachnida > Ixodida > Ixodidae > Ixodes > Ixodes scapularis. Next base: position 35,123,965 of record NW_024609882.1, read on the forward strand.
CAACATTGGTGGTCGCCATTTCCTGGGCAAGAAGCGTGTGATTGGTTCCGAGTCCTCGCCGTACGCTGACGTTACACTCGTGTCCAATCCGTGTTCAGAGTGCTTGCCCATACAATGGCGGACTCTGATAGTCGGTCCAGCAGCTATAACGATGGCGGGTATTTTTTGAAAAGTTCCTATTGCTGCAGTGAAAAGCGCTCACGCATCGATCAGCTTTTAGAAGTCGAGTTTTTTTTCCGAATTTTATTATGAATTTGTTCGCTTGGTTGAAGTTTGTTCATATATATATACAGAGAGAGAGAGAGATAGATATACAGACCCACGGTGTTTGCACGCAACCGCGACATTTCGGTGAAATTGCGACATGAATTCAGTGCAGCGTCACGAAGCGACAATCGCCAGAGGCGAGGATCGTGACTAAGCATCGTATGCGCAAGTTTGCATGAAACCAAGGTACAGGCGCTATACAGCCACAAAAAAACACATGTACTATTTTTTTTTTCTTGCTTTTTTTAAAGGTTGTTTTTTCATTCATTCCTTCATTCATTCGTTTATTTTCTGTGCTCATGAACAGCTTGACGCCTTGATAATGATGCACAACAAAATGTTCACAAGTTGGTCAGAAAACAGGGAAGGGGGGGGGGTTGTTATGATTGTCACTTTCTAGACTCAGACCGCAAAAGGACCACTAGAAAAAAAAGAATAAAAAAACCTTGTATCAAAACTAAATAAGACAAAATTGTACAGTGCTCAATGAGGCGAAATAGACCAGTGAAATGCGTGGGCCCGTGCAGATCAGCGACTTTATAGCGATTACTAAATTAACCTGTTTTGTTTCGTTTTGTCTCCTTGCATTATTTGAAACTTTAGAAAAGAAGGCGACGTCACCTGAAAAGGCGCAAAGGAGAGAAGCGGAGAGCTATCGCTATTCAAGTGCGCGGCGAAACCCGCCTCAACCTGGCGGCAGATATGCGAAACGGAGGAAAGGGTATTAAATGTACTCCGTTGGGCTTGCGAATTGAGCTTTACCTTAGTTAATTTATCTTTTTCTTTTTTTTTTTCTTTGTGCCTAAAAAAGTTTGTTCAAGGAGGGACCATTTTTTGCTTCATTTTCTTTCGAGAACACCTAAGAAGCCTCTATCGCGATTCGTCGCTTCTGCTTTTCACAGTATCAAAACCCAATGCACTCGCGATTTTTTTTTATCGGATCTTTTTTTATGAATAGTTGGCGGAAATCGATATGTTCTAAAAAGGAATCGAGGCGAGGCTAAATTACACGTTTCTCGCCGTTCCGGATGGCCCGATTCGCATCGTGCTTTATGAATATGTGTCACTCGTAAAAGAACACAAAAAGATTTCGAAATATTGCTTGGGGTTTGAACGCGCACACAGCTTCCATTAAGATAGGGAATGAAAAGATGCCTGAGTTTCGTCGATAACATTTCTAACACCAAAACTGAAAAAAAAAGATCAATTGTTGCTTTTCTGCTGCTCAATAATCGATTTACGCATTCCATTTGCTTGTATGCAGTTTTATTTCGTTTTTATTTGCGGAAACACGCGCCGCGATTTGAGTTACTGTCGTGGGTAGATTCAGATGGGGCCAATAAATATATGTTTGCCTCTGTACCTATTGGAAACAAACGCGGTCCGAATGAGAAGAATGTACGAATGAGGCTTGGAAGCCATTTAAATTTAGGTAAATCTTTTTTTAAATTTAAATCTTCTCTTTCTTCACTTGTGGGGGTGCCGGCATTGTTCTAGTGCGGTCTAATCACCTCTGTAAGTTTGTTCGAGTTTACGACTCAGTTTAGTGATTGCTCAATTCTTCGATAATCAAAAATAATTGGTATGGTCATACTAACTATATATCGTTTGTCCGTATCGTTGAACGGCTACTACCAACGTCTGGGGATGGTTTATCCTAATTTTTGAATAGTCACGTAACCTACAGCAATGAACTTGTAACGCATCTCCCTCCCCACTAACACAGCCCTCCCAAATATTAACGGAAATACCCTTTTCTTCTCGTTAGTTTACTGTAAAGTAAGAATCTGCTCGTGCAGTTATTTTGTGTTTTACATTTTTGGCGTCTGGCTCGCAGGTTTTAAGATAAAACACTTGGTTGTATTTAAAATTGGGTTGTGTGTATGTTTACACAGCCTAGAGCTTAGTCTGCCTCAACGGGCGACTTGTCTCCCAGCTGTAGATGAGAAATTTAGCCAGTGCAGTACAAACCGCTAGCCGTAGAAGTGATACACGACCGCACGTGTATCACTACTTTTTTTTTTTTTTCAACGCTGAGAGTCGCATTATTATGATCACATGACACTGCGTTTCATTGCTGGCATCTTTAGTTACTGCTTAGTTAGATGTCCGAGTTGAAGTGGCGATATGGGCGAGTTGGCCCATGGTTAACGAGAACAAAACAGCGCACAAGTAATAAACGTAAACAGCGCTGGTCGGGAAAGGCTGTGTTCTGTCTGTCGCAGTATTCAAAGCAAAGTATAAATACTAAGACGCAAAGTATCAGAGGTACTTCAGCGATCCTTAAGGTTCAGCAAATACATAACAATGACAATAACTTTTTTTTTGTTTTTTTGTTTTTTACCTTTGGACTAAAAACGGCCGACCTAAACTCGCACCCTTAAATTTCCTGACTAGTTTTTAGATTTTGGTGCTGTTTAGGGCCCGCTGCTTCCCGCGGTTTCGTCGGTCCAGAAGCATAAATGCGGTTTCATCTTTCATCATCCAGAAACTATTCCACAGTAAATACAATCAAATCTGCCATAGCAAAAAATAAATATTAAATTAGTCGTTTTGAATTTTTGTGCAGCGAAAGGACGGAAGGGCCTTGTGCTAGATGATGACACTGGTTCAACACTGGCGTTGTTCTTTTTTTGTGCATTACGACCGCACAGTTCACATCAAGCAGTAGTGATTGCACGAACATAGGCCTGTAGGATGCCCATCTAGATCAAGAGGTGCTGGGCCAAGGACCGCGTAGCGGTGCGTTGCTACAGCAATGTAGTAATCACGTTAACCTCAAGAACCTGGCGCAAAAAAAAAAAAAAAATGTTGACGCTGAGTATAGGCCATTCTAGAAAACGGTTCCTGACCATTGCCACTTACAACCTTCGTGCGCATAGTTTGTGATTTGCTCGCTTTCCGAAGCGTAGATCCGACCAATTGCTTATGCAGTGCGGAAACTTCAGTGTACGCATTTCCAGGGCAGCGTAAAAGATGGCACCAGTCTTCCGGTGTATTCTTTCGCCGTACGCGGTCCCAACGAAACGCAACACAATCGTCCAATTTCAAACTCAACTCTGTGAACTTGGCTTTTACACCAACTACATTGTAACTAACACATCGCCGCCTATCCTCTTTTTTTTCTGTTCATGCTACCGTAGCCACAAGAAAAGTTTCACAAGGTTTAAGAGGGGAAAAAAAGAAAAAGAAAACAGTATGGACATAGAAGCACCTATTCGTTCCTTTTCACTTTTGATTTTAGGTTTGATTTTTTGTTTCGGTTTCTTTCACCGATTTGCCTGGCCATCTTGGTGTTATCCATCATTCCTTGGTGTTCGCCGGCATATTGGTTTTGCTTGTTTCTCCTTCTACTTCACAGGCCCGCTTCTTCTTGCACGAACACATTTTTTTTTTCTCGGCGAGAAATATTTTATATTTGGGGATTGATAAAGTGCCAAAACTAGAGATCTTGTTTTTTTGTAACTTGAGCGGTAAGGGATGATCACGCGAAGTGGTGGGGATGGAGAAGCCATCATTCACATTCGCTTCCGTTGCGCTCCCATTTCTGTACTGGCTTCCTTCTGAGCGAGTGGGCACACGCTTCCGAAATAGATCCCGGTGTTGGGTTTTCGCTCCGAAGGCTCTGCGGAAAAATTGAATTTCCCATCGAATCGAGCATCCGTGGCTAAAACGCAGAACCGTATTAAGCGTTGCACTGTTTCCTACTCTCGCTAACTTCACTAAACTTTAGCTGAACTTGCGAGAACATGTACTATACTCCTCCCCATCGCTCTAATTCCTTTATTTTTTCTATTTTTTTTTAAACGAGCTATTGTCTTTCTTATAAAGAATGCAAAGACTGGTTTCCCCTATCCAATCTTGTTAATATCAAATGTGTATATAAGTATTAACACAATTTCTGTTGGGTTCACGTGGACATTCGAGCGAGGCGACCCATGAGCAAAGCTCGGGGGGAGATGCTTGAAAATATAGCACGCGTAAATGGATCATTCGAAGTGAATAACGGATGATATGTGTGCCAAGAAACTACGTACTGAAGAAGTCGGCTATAAATATAAATGCGTATCGCGGTCGTAGGACACGTAGGAAATCCTTCTCAAGCTATAGATTGTCTACGACTGTGGCGCAGATTTGTCCTGGACGCCATGATTGGACGAATCTGCGCTGCTACCGCGGACGACAATTGCTTTAGTGGGCCATATATTTCCCGTCGTACTGTATACTGTTCAAAAAGGCCTTCTTCTACGTAAGAAAAATAACGACAGAATATTTCATTTTGGGGTAGGTGGGCCCTCAGCTTTAAATTTGACCTCTCTTTGGTCCCGTCCGTAGTATTTTGGGAAAGTCGGAATATTCAGCGCTTTATTCGGGATAGCTTTCTTTCGCGACCTATTGTACGACGGACGTACGTTCGGAAACCAGTGACTGAAAATATTTTATTTATTTCAGTGAATAGTCAGCGGAAGACAGGCGAGGCCTTATTAGCCACTGATACATCAGGATGTTTCAGCGAAGTCTTCCAAGAACTCCTTAATGAATGGGTGGTTGAGAAGAATAAAAAACGAAACTTTTTCCGGCAACAAACTGCCAGTCACGGCGGACGTCAGGGTTTGCAAAAGAAGAAAAAAAAGTATAGTGATTAGCGAAATAATTACTTAAACTTTACTAAAGCGGTCCAATCCATGAAACACCCGGTGTCAACGAAACAGCGCAGACAACGTCTCAAAAGACATGTACACGTTACTGAAAAACTAAAAACCTTTACTCAGAAATTAACTATAAGTATGTACGTTGTTACCCTTTACTGCGATTCGAACATTAGATCAGCTATAAAGCAACGCGTTATCTTCCCATTACTCTGAATATGTGGTTTTTATGAGGCGGTAGTTGCTTTAAATATATGTTGTCTTTAATAATTTCTTGCTCTTTAACGTGTCCATTCAGGGATCGGCCAGAGTCACTGGATTCTGGTAGAGTAGCATCAAGCTCCCCGTACGGTCGCCATTTTGGTTCATGGAGTGAGGCGTTTCTCCTTGACTGCCATAACGACATACCGTGCGCAAGAGAATGGGGGCGCTGCCGAGCACAATGAGCTTAAAGGGATACTGAACCAAGGAATTTAGTGTCCATATTAAGTGGCGCACGCTCTTTCCACGAGCCAGCAGCCGCCTGTGTGCGCGAGCACACGCAACAAAAATGACGTCAAAGACCTCCATTCGCGGTTAAGATGACAGTGAAATGTGTGGGCTTTGTGCCGAAGGAGAATAAAGGCAAGTTTTTCATCTATACAGCGGTGTCTGGTGTAAAAGGTAAGCGAATAATTGGTCTAACAAGAACGTAGCTTTAACTTGTAGAGATGAAAAGCCTGTCTTTATTCTCCTTTGGCCCGAAGCCCATGAATTCCACTGTCATCTTAACCGCGAATGGAGGTCTTTGACGTAATTTTCGTTGCGTGTGCTCGCGCACACCGGCGGCTGCTGGCTTGTGGAAAGAACGTGCGCCACTTGTTATGGACACCAAATTCTTTGGTTCAGTATCCCTTTAAACACGAAATCGCAAATATATGGTTGTGCTACACTAAACAAGAACGTGGACCGGAAGGATACACGTCGTTTTGGGCGGACGCCCCTCTTCAAGTGATAGACACAAAAAACGGCAAGGAGCAAGTAGGGGTCTATATTTGTATGGTCTTTCTAGCGTTTCCTCGCCGTGCAAAAGAACAGGCGCTGAGAACTAGGCTGAGCACTGGTGTCGTGCAAGTTTTCCTGCAGAAGTAAAGAAATACCGTTACTCGTTACATCATTAAAAAGCAAGAAAAAAGCGTTACTCGCTCCTTCTGATAAAAAAAAAATAACTAGGTCTTTACTTTGTTATCGAAAAAAGTAGCTAATTATATGTATCGCTTTACGTATACAAGTCTGCGTTTCATGCCCGCCCCCCCCCCCCCCCCTTCCCTCTTTCCTCCCTGAACACAAAATGCCTGATGCACTGCTGAGCACGGCACCTGCCTGACCTAATCAACACTTTTTGATTTCCTCTCCCCTCCCCAACGTTCCTTTGCAGAAAGCATGCGATCGACTCCCCGAACGCCGCACCTTTCAAAGCGCTGCACAGCTCAGTGCCCCTGGAAACGCGTAATGGAGAGTTTTAGTATTGCGTATGGCAGCAAACGCAAGCGCTGTGCGTTTGCGTTAGCGTTGCATGGTCCACGCTGCACATTCGTGTCCGTCGTCGCCATGAAACGCACAGTGCCTGCGTTCGCTCGCATGTCCGTCGTCGCCATGCGCCAACCAGAATACCGCAGTTTGGTCTCCGCGCACGCGCAGTGTCGAACATGCAACGCTGACGCAAACGCACAGTGCCTGCGTTCGCTCGCATACGCAATACTGGAACTCACTAATGACAGGAAGAAGCTGGCGCGTTGTCATAGTCCTCCGTTCATCCCTATAGCTGACAGTGCGGTAATAGAACTAGGTAATAGAACTAGAACTAGTAATAGAACTAGGAACTAAGAACGCGCGCGCCGGACCAATCAAACGCCGCCCTCTCAACGCCTGCCTCCCCCCCCCCCCCCTCCCCCCCCCCGGCCCCCCTCTGCCCGTGGGTACAGGGCGGGAGTTTGATCACGTGCCGAAGGAAACGCGTACGATTGGTCCAACGAGCATGTAGCTTCCACCGCACTGTCAGCTGAGGCGTTTCCGTCGTCCGTCCATCGACGCCTCGGGGTCGGCTGTCATTGGCGTTTGGGCCGGCATTTCGTCGTAGTGTGTTTGCGTATCGCCGTATGGCTATGTTTGCGTTCCCCGGCCTAAATCGTCCCCGGCGTCAACTGAGGATGACAGCGGGCGAATACGATTCGATCGTGGTTTTGATTCCCACAATCGAAAGTCGTCTCGGTTGTCGTGGACATTTATCGTTCGCCGTCTGAAAGGTAAACGGACATAACGACTCGTCGTTGTCCTCACAGGTGTGTGTCTCCGCCTTTTGTCATGCATGCCGCTTTTCTTTTTTTTTTTTTGCCGACAAGAAGTGCCGTATTTGAGCTGCTTCCGGTTGTTTTAAAATCATTGCAGGACGACACGTCCGATGCGGCGAAGTTTGGTGGCCCTCGTAAAAATCCGTTTTCATTAGCTCCCAATATTTCGGATGCAATGGATGCTGAGAAGTAGAGCCACTAAAGAAAGCAACACTTCAAAGTCATTACCGACACTTCAGCTTTCTTATTGATTTAACATAGCTTCCAGTTGTCTAACGCTCTTTGAACATTTTCAAAAAAAAAAAACAGTTTTCGCATAATAAATAAAAAAATTTCAGGACCCTCTTTTTTTTTTTCTTTCTTGATTTGGGTATGCTGCTGTTCCTCAAAATTAATCAGAATTCATGTATGATATGAATTCGGAATATATATATATATATATAAAGGCAGATAAAACTTGTCTAGAAAATGTCGTAGCTTCCCTTCCCCTCACATAAAACTCGGCGCATGAATAATAACCTGATAAAGATAGCGAATAAAAACAAAAACAATATTTCATTTCACCCAATTATATTCCGCTGAAAAATGCCACTGTCGGGGGACTGGGCTTTCTCGAACTTAACCCTCGATCAAAGGCTCCGACATGCGCGAAGCAAATGTCGCGTTTAAAGAACACTTAATGCTTTGAACTTAAAGACTATGCTGTCTTTATTTATTTGTGAACGTAACAACAGCCGTCGATGGCTGTTTAAATAAGAGCTGCACTTCGACAGCTTTTTGATTGCTCAACAAGAATACTATCAACATTGTAAAAAAGAATTTAAATGCCCGAACTAAATTGATCTTACTAATCTAATGTATATTCGTCTTCTACCGTGCAAACAGGAAGATTAAAAACTATAGGAACAAAACACCTTTTTGTTTATTACTTCGCGATTCCTCACATTATTACTCCCCACCTGGTACTATGTTCTTCACGTGACCCGTTAAACAATAATTCGATAATTAAGTGTTTAAGCGGTTATTCAGCTCTTTGTAAATGAATCGAGCAAGTTAATCGAAAAAAAAAATTTTTTTAACCCGGAGTAATTTTAATTGTAATTGCTTACTGTTTTATTTCTAACCTATGCAAGATTGCATATATGACAGAAGTAATCGAGTGATTCATTCTAATACTTTTTCAGCCCCGAGAAATTGTGATTTTAATCTTCTACTATTTCATTGGCAATGCCTGCAAAAACCCGCGTATGTTAGAAAAAAGCTAGTCACCGGCGTGTATATTTTGTGCGACATGGGCGTCTGTTGCTCCGCCATTATTTTTAGAGTGGAGCTGTTAAAGGCTAGTTTCCTCAGAATCGTGCCCCCCGCAAAGAAAGTATGACACCGAACTCCGGTCACCTACCGCCATCTATGAGCGGCGGCGGCAAGCCACGTATCTGGTTGCCGCCGTCGCTCATAGATGGCGGCAGCCTTTCCACTCTGGCTTGCCGACTTGTGGGCGGCCATTAATTTCCATTGTACAGCTCCGCTGGTCTTCCTTGTTCACCAGACTGGAAAGGCTGAAAGTTTTAATTATTATTTCTGGCCATCGCCGGTCAGTTCATTTGCACCTAAACTTGCTCAACCGAACACACCCACCCTAAAGCGCCAAGCCTAAGGTCGCTTTTGCTCCAGATGATGCTCAAAGCCACGGTGGCCCTCAATCGAATTTGCCTCGGCAAAAAGGGCAGCCCGGCATAAGAAATCCCCTCAGCCCTATACGCTGTCTTCTTTTCGTTTTTAGTCTTACATTTCCTGCTTATAGTTCGTCCTCCCTACATTTTTCTTCTTTGCTCGTCTTCCTTGTTTTCATCCTTTCCTTTTAACTTTCTGATATCATTTCGGCCGTGGGCTTAATACCTTTAGCTCTTCGGCGCCTCTCTGGAATCTGGTTGGTTTTAAAAACGAACATCGAAGAGCTGTCTTTATAGTTCACATTCTACGGCCCCAGGCGTTCCTGCGAATTCTTGCGTGCCTTAGAGACGACACTGCGGAAATGTAATGGCGCAAAGGGCTTCATTCTTGCCGTTATACCTAACAGGGGAATATATATTTTTTTAATCTATGTATCGCCGTAAAATAATTTCATACGCTGGTAGGGAAAAACTCGGAGACCTGATATTCCTGCAGATGTTTGACGACTTTTGAATTCCTAGCATATTGTACGCTAACACTACAGAACTGTTAGGGGCGTAGCCAGGTAGTTTCATTTCATTTAATTTGATTTACCTCAAGGGCATACTTTTAGAGGATGCCCTTGAGGTCAATAACTGATATGCGCCATAAACTATTTTTATATTGATGTTTATATATTTATAGAACCACTATTTTCAACTTTACGTCATTTTCTAGCTGATCGTCGATTTTATTTGAAATAAATATTCGCCGAAAGTTATCGAAAGCAAAACGTAGAAAAAGGGAACGCATCTGTATGTACGGTCTGCCACAAATCCCTAGGCTCACTTTAAAATCGGCTGGAAAAATCGGTGAATTTGCACATAGCGTTGATGGCAACAGAAAGAATAAAACAAACTCGGGACGACGAACATTCAGTCTTCCATTTCCCGGACAAAATGTTTGTCGTCCCTCGTCCCAAGTTTCTTTTATTCTTCCTGTTGCCAGTCAATGTTACCAACACGCTCTTCAGCTAATGTGTATATCGAGATTTCTCATTTTGTTTTTAGGGTGGATTTTAGCGGTGCACTTTATACCTTGCAAGATTTTAGGGCGTAGCTCTTCTGGAAAAAATGTGAACAACATTCTTGACATTGCTCAGGGCGGGCAACGACGCAGACGACCAAGTAAAACAAAGCGGTGTGCTTGTGGCGCCACCTCCCGATCGACGAAGCAAGCAGACGACGCGTGGCACTGTCCGATCAAATAAGTTGTCTGCGTCGGCGCGCCATTAATGACGCCAAGTGTATTATTTTGCATTTTTGCACAAGGCATTGTAATTTCAGAAGTTAAGAGTGTACCACTAAAAAGCACCATCAATTAAAATCGTAGATCGCTACGTGCAAGCGAATAATTTTATGTCAAATTTTGAACACACCCCGGGATTCATAACACCAATACAGGCGTTGCGAAAAACGAGGATGATAAGTGCTCGATGGTGTTATTATAATCCGCGTCTTCACAGCGCCTGCCTTGCGCCTATTGCACGAGTGGTTACTTTCGCGCTCCAAATCTTTACCAAATTTATTGATTTAGTTGTGTTCAGTGACGCTCAGCAATTTAAACCATATCTTTAGTTTCTCTAATTAAGTATTGAACGTAGGTTAGTTAATAGTTTAGCTTATTGTGTCGATTCACCCCTTATATTATGTCCCTGCACAAACATTCGCATCTGTAAAGCAAAAAAGAAAAAGAAAACGCCCAGCATATGTCAATCCAAAGTGAAGAAGCAAAATGTCGTGCTAAATTCACCGAGCATAGTAGCATTTCGAGTCTTCACTTGTTTTTTCTTCTTCTCTAGGAAACCGATCATTTTCCCACCAATAAGCTAAGGTTAGTCTTTTACCGGCTGACATCGTAGCATGTTCTAGAAGTGCTCACTTCTCACCTCCCGGCAATTCTGTTTCTGGTACTCTCTCCAATCTTGATTGAATAGCTGGATTAGTGTCGTGATGTAGGCGAGTTGGTTCTAGGTCAACGGAAATAAACAGCGCGCAAAAATAGACAAGGACGAAAGGAAGATGCGAACGACAAAGAGCGTTGAACTGACAACTAAACATTTATTGAAAACACACCAACGAAGTAAACCGCACTATCGCTTCACCACGTGTCAAGATAGACAATTTCTTTTTTGTGAAGAAAAACCCATGTTTGACTGACGCATGCATCTTGCCCCTCTTTTGTTATTGCATACGCTTCCAGTAATTCTCTGGTAGTTTTCTTTGTGCCCCTCCCGATGATGGTGGTGTTTTTGAATTTGAGCTGGCATTTACAGGCAGCACAATGCAGAGGCAAGTGACCCCCAGCGGTCGACCGGAGTGTCCAGTCATGTTCACGTACCTGTCACTAATACATCGGCCAGTTTGGCCGATGTACACTCTTCCGCAACTTAGTAGGATCTTGTATACTACTTCAACCACACAATCAACACACTTGTTCCTGTGCGTTACGGCACATTGGCTCTTGCCCCCAGGCTTTTCCGCAATTTTAGGATAGAGTTGCGCCAACTTTCGAGGTGCCAAAAAAGCTACAGGGACGTCAAACCGCCCAGCTACCTTTTTCAAATTGTGCGAGATTTTGTGCATGTAAGGGAGTACCTGGGGTTGGTTGTGGGTCTCTCTTTTTTCTGACTTAACCCTCCCTTAATCCTTTTTTTAACAACGGGTGCGCCACTGCCAGAATAACTGACGCTGGGAAGCCAGCATCTGTCAGCCGCTGTACCTGCATCCTAAAACTTACTGACATTGAATGGGAGCAGGACTTTTCCAAGGCGGTCTGGAGGCAAGAGGACGCAATGCTCCTTTTTACGAGTTTAGAATGGGCGGAATCATAAGGGAGAAGTCCCTTCTTAGAGCGTGGTTGGTAAGGCCAACACACGTGACTTTCTTCAAAATCTAGTCTAAGGTCTAAAAATTGGAGGTGTGCCCCATCTTGCAGTAGCTGAATAGCTGTCGCGATAACTCCAATGATTCAATACTACCGTTCTATTTTTGCCTGAGAACTTTCTGCGCTGTAATAATATTTAGAATGACGTCAAGCCCATCGTCCTTTTTTTCATGTTTCGAAATCTTAGCTGTCTTAACTGAAAATTACGTTACTGATTCCATCGCCACGTGAAAGCGAGTTCGTAATTGGATAAAAGGTCCCTCCTCAACTTCTAAAGTGCGAGTTTCAACAATTCTTGTTTCTTTTTTTTTTTTTTTTTGCTTCCCCAGTTTTAGCGGAGCGCTTCAAACGAGGATTCAAACGCACATCGAGTGGCAGCCAGCCAGCTCCTCCAAGTTGATCTCATCGAATTCCAACTTTCTGTCACGCTTGCGTGTTTTGTTTGTTCTCATTTTTTATTCTGCCCGGCAGATGCCTTGGGGCGCGCCCTACCCAGCTTTTAAAATACGCAAATAAAAAAACAAATAAAAAGAAAGATGGCGATATGAGAAGGTTGGGTGAAAAGGGTATCGGTTCTAGTTGTGTATGCTCTCTATGCTGAATGTTTTACTTCCTCTTCTTGGGGGTTTCCAAAATACGATGAGGAAGCGAGTAATAAGTTGTAGCACTTACCTTGATAACTAGATTAGGAGCGCCTGTATAACACGAGAGTGCACGACACCAGAGCGCCGACGGGAGAGCCCACGACAGGAGAGCGCCGCGACATGAGAGCGCATGCCATTAGAGCGCGCGCGCCACGAGAGCGCATGTGCGTGTGTTGGGAATGATCGATATTGGGGTCTTCAAACACTTGTTTCCGCGGAGCTGGAATTTTGACACCAAAGGGAGCCGCATTTCGAACGTTTGATGTCATTTAATTGGCTCAGTAGTCAGACCTGTGAAAAGTATGAAAGATACAATTTTCACAACCTTGAAAGGAAGAAGTAAGATACTGCAGAGTTTCGGAGATATAGTTCTTTATTGATCACAGTTTGTTAATAAATTTAAAAAAATTCAAACTGAATGACTGAAACCTATAGTGGCTTTGCCGCTCCTTTGAGGCTCTCCACGAAGTACATCCGCTGGATACCGGATTGCACTGGAGCGCACTGTAGGCTACAGGAGCCTAGCGTGGGCTCAGATGTTACGTCACTATCACGTTTAATTCTGGCAAACGTCGAAAAAAGGTCGAATTTAGAGCGCGCTAGAAATCAATCCCTTCGTTCGTGCCATTACTGACGAAATATAAATCTGCACTCACATATTGTGGAGTGCTGACTGTCGCGTAACAGTTAATTCAACCTATGACAACCCAGTTACTGCAAAAGGGTATAGTTGACTGCCACGGGGTAATAATAATTGGGTTGTGTGTGTGTTTATACAGCCTAGAACTTGGTCTGCCTCAGAGGGGCGACGAGTCTCCCAGCTGTAGATGAGAAATTTAGCCAGTGCGGTACAGCCGCTAGCCTGGGGTCTTTAACGTGCATCACGCAGTAGTGATACACGACCGCACGCCGGTACGATGCTCATCCAGATCGAAACGGGCAGGGGTGGGGCTCGAACCCAGGATCCCTGGGTTCGAGCCACGGGGTAAGGCACCTTGGTGACCGCAGCTGTTGCTCGGCGCTTTCGTGACGCGCGCTCTAATGACTCGCGCTCTCATGTCGCGGCGCTCTCCTATCGTGCGCTCCAGAGCCGGTGCCCTCTATTAGCGGCGAGATGTTTTGGTGGCGCCCTGCTATTGTTTCCTCTCGTGACGTCATCGAACAACAAGTTCAATAGTGTTTGTAATTATGATGAGGGAAGCTTGAAATCATTGCGCTCTGAATCCAACGCTGCCGACCCCGTTAAAATTGAAGTTCTAACATTACTCTTATTTCTGTCGACGAGAAAACTTTTGCTGACGTCATAGTCAGCATTCGGTCAATCGTGGCAAGACGACCACAACGAAGCTTTCGATCGCACACGCCGACAATACTCTGTTTCATACTTAGCGTACAACGCTGTCAAAGCTACTAATGCGAGTATAGATTTTGATATCGCAGATAGTTTGCACGTGTTCTCGCGCAATCGAAACCCTAGAAGAAGCCGTTCGCTCGTGCCAGTATAGCTTTGACAGCGTTATAAATTAAGTATGAAACGAAGTATAGTGTGCCTCGATATGCTCCCCCGTTAGCTAGAGTTCCTGTATAGGCCCCCTCGGTAGCTATTGGGCAGGAGATCGAGTTATAGGGGGAGCTTTATCGAGCTTGTTGTCCCCACAGCCCGGTGTTTACTAACACATAATAACAAAGAAATTGAACCTCGCTATGCACGGTCTGAACACGAGCGCTTCACTCTTACCAGTGCTTTGTTTGCACGAGGAGCGGCCATTCCAATCGTCACCATCAATATCGCTGATCCAAAACAAACAAGAAAATTTGGTTTGTTGTCCCCACAGCTGAAGCGTGCCGCCAGAGGCGTGACTGTTCGATCTCCTCCCCATATTAACTCTATACTTCGTCTCACCCTAGCATGGACTAACCGCAAAGGCTGTGCTAGCGCGAGCGGCCAGCCTTGACTGCCATGACTAGAGCACTTGCTGCATGAGCGCTCGTGCAGCCGCCGCGGCTTCATTCAAAGCGACTAGCTCGCGCTTTTCGCACGCGTGGCTAACAATAGTCCATACCAAGGTGAGACGAAGTATAGTGGGCTCTTCTGTCGCGGTGTTCTCTTGTCGCGCGCTCCGCCGTCGGCGCTCTCGTGCCGTGCGGTCACCTGGCGCCTTCCCATACAAGTACGGGTTGACTGACACCGCGATTGACACAAGCGTTCGAAACATTGTGTCTGTGTATGCGCGTGTGGGTGTGTGTGTGTGCACCAGCGCAGTTGATGTGGTTCGCAGCTTTTGTTCGCTTGTGAATAGCAAGTTGTTTCGCGTACCCTGATTGTGCGCACCGCCCTGATTCAAATCTTCAGTCTCAAGTAAAACCTTGAGTTTTGTTTCGCTTTTTCTACTTCTTCTTCTTCTTTAGTTCTGGCGCCTATTTCGTTCGACGTTTACCTGAGGCGTATTTTCTTTTTGGGATACAGAACGATTTCAACTCGTTTCTCGAGAATTACACTCGTGTTCCAATTCGCAAACTGTCAACAAAACACTGCACACGTCAGGAAACAGAGTCCCTTTCTCCGTTATGCTTGTTGTGTGTGTTTGTGTGTGTGTGCGTGCGTGCGTGCGTGTGTGTGTGTGTGTGTTCAATAAACAAAATTGGGAAGTCGAGACAGTTGGGAAATTGGACCTCAAGGGGACCGTCTTCCTATAACAGCTTCCGCGTGGCGAGTGCAAAGCTTTATATACATGTATATATATATATATATATAATATACCAAAAAAATAAATACAAAGGAAGTTTTGCGCATTATTCACGCTGCAGACACAACGACAGTAATATTTGCGGACACGGCTCGCACACGTTCACTTCATGCATAAACGTATGCTTCAAATATGTGGCAAAACAGATTTTTTATATGCTTAGCTTGACAGGCAGTCATACAGAAAATACACACGCCTCAGGCACCTTTCTGCAGGCTGTCTTTTGTAGGGTGTATCGGCGCGCGGGTGTTATCTCGAATTTAGAGGGCCCATGCGGAGCGCCAGTTTCTTGTGCTTCTATTGCACGGAGGTTGGAGTGACGTAAGGACGTCGAGCTTTGATTGGCCCTGTTGAAAGAAGAGCGCGTAAGATCTCGAAGCAAGCTGCTTTCTTGAGGTTTACCCACTGTCCTTCAATCGGAGCCAATGATAGCTCGACGTCCTTCTGACGTCGCCATAACGCCTGCAAAAGAAGCAGACCAACTTGCGCCCCGCATCACAGGCTTGGAGGATGGGCGCAACGGGTTGCACTAGTGCGCATGCGCTGCGTTGTCACGTGACAAGCAGGAAAGCGGGCGTAAAGGCAGAGACGGGACGGCTCGCAGACGGCGGACGCTTTCGCGTCCCCTCCTCGCAACTTATTAACCACGTGACCTCGATCGATCAGTTGGAAGCGCTCTCAACTCTAGGCACACTGTAGAATATTGCGAACCTGCAAAGCAACGCTCCCGCGAAATTTCTTTTTTTTTTTTTTTTTTATTTGAGGATTACGGAAAAAAACGAGGAAGACTGGAGGAGATGTGGGGACTTCTGGGAGGATGGGCGTCGTCAGACGCTTGCTTCCGGAATGCACAAGGTGTGCCAGAAAGAATGGGAGGCCTCGATACATCGCCGTGGGCCGTAGGAGTAAAACACCGACAAGTTTAAAAGATATGAATATATGAACAGACGAGGAACCGCTTTTATTAATTACTTTATGACAGTTAAAAAAACAGCGAAAACATGGAGCCGAATGATCCTTAGAGAAAGTAAAGAAAGAAGCGAGAAAACAGAAAAAAGCGCACGATTTTAATTTTTGAAAGCGTTTTGCGCTCCACACTTTTTTTTTTTACAATTTTTCTTGTTTTGATTTTAGCATACGGACTGACTGCTTCTTTCAACATGGAGTATTCTTGTAGATTGTTTTCGCAGTCCCGCCACGCGCTTTCCCGAACCGCCCATACACATTTTCCACAAGGGCGCAGCCATCTTGAATGTCGTCACTTCCGGTATCCGGTAAAACATCGTTTTGATCTCTTCACGCCACTAGAAGGTGTTTACGAAAAATGCATCACTGTCACACATGCTTGTTCATTTCAATTCATTTCATTTATTTACACCTTAAGGGCCCGTGAACAGCATTACATAAAAGGGGGGGGGGGGGATATTCAAGATGTATACAATCCAGAAACGCAAATACACAAAACAAAAACAAATGAAACTAAATTCTTAACAGACTCAACACACTCAGGACTGCTCATAATTACACAACCCATAAATCTAGTAAGAAGAAAAATAAAGTTTAATACAAGATAGAAAATTATTCGGGTCCAGAGTGGTGACAATGGAGGATGGGACATTGTTCCAGTCACTGATGGTCTGAAGAAGGAATGATCGATCAAATTCGTTCGTAGAGCCTGAAATACGTTTGATGGCACGTGCGTTGTTAAGGCACAAAGACGTTCGGTCGGGGAGTGATAGCAACCCATTTTTAAGGTCTGTAATCTGGTAGTAGATTTTATGAAGAAGGCAGAGCTGAGAGACTTTCCTGCGGTGCTGCAAAAAGGACAGGGTTAGTTGGCTTTTTTAAGGCGGAAACACCGAATGAAGGATCATATAGTTGCCTCATTTACACTTTCTCGCATGTTCCAGGTTGAAATATTTTATTCTTTCGTCCCGCACATCAGATACGGACCCCACGTGACTAAGAACGACAGGAAACAAAAAGACGTCTCTGCAAGATTCGTAACTCCGCAGAAAAGTTTAGCGGCGCGCGTTCGCGACTGCTGCGTCCTCATCGCGGAGAGCGTAACAAAGGAGGAAAAACTGTCCGCCAAATCTCCCTAATAAACCTTGGCAGGGGTGAAATTATACAAATCAAAATAAGAATCCTTAAAAAAAGAAAAAAAATTTTTTTTTTTTTTTTTTTTTTGCGTTTTTTTTTTTTTTAAAGAGTTTGTGCGTCTTGCATCTCGGCGCGCTCTTCGTCTCATCGGAGCGCGTTGTGTCTCTCACGAGATTTTCTATTTGTGTGTTTTCCCTCGTAGTTCACGAGTCAACACCATTTCCTCATTATCGTCCAGAGCTGCCGCGTTAGGTCCTAAGGGATTGCCGGCCACCGCGATTTGATCGTTTCGCCGTACCGCGAAACGGGACGCGGTATTCCGCAGCATCGCGGAAGCTTGTACGTAGTTTTCCACTTCTCACTCCTTTAATATCTCTCCCCCTTTTCCTTCCCCCCCCCCCCCCTTGCCACACTTTCCTTCTTTCTCTCTCTAGCTCCCTATCTCTCTTTTATTTATTTCTTGCTTACCGAGGTTTTTTTGTGGTTTTAGGGAAAATTACTCGTTCCGCTGTGATGAGCGGCAACAGGGTCCTAACACGGATTGGTACTTCGAGTGCGACGTTATGTTGTGACACCTTTGCCGTACTACCTCGGACATTGCTGGACGATGTGTTTTCGATGGGCACCGCTTCAAATAGATTTGGAGAGGAGGGCGGACAGTCGTCGATGGCCGTGGTGCTGGCGTCCGAACGGCCGCGACACGCTGTCATCGATAGTTTAGGAACGGGGAAGGTTGCAATTATAAGTAGCATCGCCCAAATAATGGTCCCTGAATCGCATCACAGCTCATAAGTATGGTTTATTTCTGACACGATTTGACGTGGTACATAGCAATTGTCGGTGTCTATTGCCAATCGGTACGCGGATTTTGCGGAACAATAAATAAATATATATATATATATATATATAAACTAGCGCTTCTTCAAAACAAAAAAAGAAAAAGCGAATCTCAAGCAGTGTAATTATAAAGACTTGGATTGAATCCTATACTGTAAAACCCTTCAGTTTCGCGAATTTCGCGAATTGAAAACTTCGCGAAATTTAGGGGCACGCGAAATTTTCGGTCCATAAGAGTTTCAATGCAGGCGCCTGGAATACGCGAAATTTAGTGGCAGCGATTACGTCTTCCGCGACCGATTCGCGAAATGTAGAGGCCGCGAAAATAAAGGGTTTTAGAGTAATACCGACGCACCGCAGGTTCTCGGAAAGTTAGTTTTACTTTCCACAGGCACGGCCGCTCGAACCCTCCTGTTGCTCCGGCCTGCCGTATCCTCCACTCCTCCGGTGAAAGCGATAGTTCTGCCTTACTCCGCAGCGGCAGGCCGTGGCGCTCGTTGTTGGCGAAATATAGAGTTCCTGTATAGCTACCTACGGTCCCGTAGGGAGCCTGTACAGGAACTCTAGCGAAATACAGCCAGCAGTCGCCCGGCTGCTCGCAAATACTAATAAAATAAACTAATACTAATAACACAAATACTAATAAAAATGACCGTTTTAACATCAAGATACTAATACGTAATCGTCGTGTACGTTTAATAATTCAAACATCTACCGTTTTTTTATGTTTACACCACTCATGTTTATAAGCCGATTGAACACATGCCAGCGTGCCATTAGCCTATGACGATTGTGAAATATTTAGTGAAATGCAATAGTAAACAAGGATTTATTGTGGTGATGTCATCCGAAATACATTTTACTGTTTACAGCTATGGAAGCTATTCAACGAAATTTTGAATTTCACAAACGAGAACTTTGCAGGAAAGATGCTTTCTCGAAAGCCGTAATAAATTTTCTAGAGAGCTGTCGAGTTTTCCCGCCCAGTTTTCTAGGAGAGGTCTCAGAAGTTTTCTGGGGAAGACCTCGCACATTTCCTCACAGTGATATGAATATTGGCACTCAGCATACCCCATTGTGGGCAAACTTTGAGGTATGGAAGTACCACGCTTGAAAGAAGTTTGAAAATTCCTCCACAAGGATAAATCTGTGCTGACTGCAGAGCCTTCTCAACAAACGTACCTACTATATGTACGTTTGTTGAGAAGGCTCTGTACGACAGATACGAAGGAAAGTTTGTAGGCACCGCTGTCAGCCGCGGCAGCTGGCGCTTCATTTCTACTTTGTATACCGTCTTTGCTGAAATGAAGCGAGCACACAACGGTCCCGAAGCTTGGCTGCCACTGGCTTCCTTTGTCGCTTCACTGTCGTGAAATGTTCCGCGGCCAGGCATCCCGAAGTTTTTATTTGGACGGCAACTCGTGGTATATAAGATCTGGACTTCTCGAAGCATTTAATTGGCAGCATTGCACGCAACAGCCTTTGGGAATTGCGGGCGTCGTAAATCAGACGCAAGCCTTACAACTGTTCAAATGGAACCAAAGAACTGCATCAGGAATGATGCAGTTCTTTCTGTCAAATGTTGTGTCAAACGGAATCACTTTATAGTTTTCTATTATATACTTAGTCCAGTGGTAGCACGCGGTTCAGTCGTATGAAAGCGGCACGTGGCGACGACACGCTTTCAATTACAAGAGTGTCACATCCCTCACCGATATGCAGCGCCCCCACGGCAGATGGGAGAAGTTCTCCTTTTACACGCGCTTTTTGTTTTCGGGAAAAATCGGCAGGCCGCACCAACAGGAGGGATCGAGCGGCCGTGCCACAATGCTACAGTTCCGCCTGCGAGGAAGTGCTATCAAAGGCAAAAAAGGTTCTTAACCCTGTCACCGACTATAGTTCCTACAGTTCTATCGAGATATCAAAACATAATCTTAAAAGCCGTATTTTATCATCCTGAAGATAATACTAGGCGTACGCTGCACGACACAGTTAACGCGGAAATAATATTAGCGCGTTTTAGAATTGTGCTCACAAAGAATACGAACGGACATTCCATTTTTCGGTCGCACGTTGGTGCCAAGGATGAGCACACTGGAACCACATTAGTAGCTTTTATAAAAACCTTCTAATTGTGAAAAATAAAACATCACAACCAGCGTTTGCTTGCTCGTGATCATTGTGCCGCGCTCTGTACACTTTATACCGGAAGTCACACATTGCTTATACATCATGTAAAAAAAGCCACGGTTTGTGTTCACTGCAGACGTGCATGACAGAAATACCCTCGGCACGCCTTAAACATATGTTCTAAGCATGTTTTGCTTCATACACCTGTTCGAACATGTCTGCATACCATTTTTGTATGACCAATCTGATAGGGTTGTCTTTCAAGGAGAAAAAAACAACAAAAAAACATTCCTCCAACAGAATCTGCAGACTGTCTTTGATATCATGCACTAGCAGTGTAATCGCGGCTTTACCGGTGTTTTTCGATAAATCACTGAATTCCTTCGGATAACATACCTTATGCTGTTGTTTTTTTTTTTTTTTTTCTTTTTCTTTTCTAATGTAAAAACGCGATTGCCCGGCACGCTTTGCCGAGCACGATTGCTCGGCAAATAGGGCCATGGGCGACCCTATTTCTCCCATTACATTGGCGTCGTCCTAGACCTGACGACCTCACTTGTCACATTACGTGAAAAACAAGCAGCGTTGTTGTGCCCGAAAGATAGCCATAAAAATATGCAATCAAGCGTCATCATACTTCGTCAGCGTGATGTCACCGCCGAAGGGCCGTGTGCAAAAGAGTGCACTTCGGACCTCGTCTCTGCTCCTTGTTTGCTTCCTGCGATGGACTGTGAGACGACCGCGTCTACACCTACGGCCTCGACATCGGCAGCAGCGTCTACATCTACGGCGGCTTCCGCAGGGCAAACCTGGCCTCCTACGCAAATACGCCACAGCCTCCTTAAGTGTCCTTCTCTAGACGTCGTCCTTGAGGTCTTCCTAGAAGTCGTCGTTGACGTCGTCCTAGAGGTCGTTCTAGAAGTCGTCCTAGTCGTCCTTCTTGACGCCGTTCTAGAGGTCGTCCTTAACGTCTACCTCTAGGCGTCGTTCTCGATGTCGTGCTCACGCGTCGTCCTAGACGTCTCCCTTAAGGTTCTCCTAGAAGTCGTCGTAGACGTCGTCCTAGAGGTCGTTCTAGAAGTCGTCCTAGTCGTCCTTCTTGACGCCGTTCTAGAGGTCGTCCTTAACGTCTACCTCTAGGCGTCGTTCTCGATGTCGTGCTCACGCGTCGTCCTAGACGTCTCCCTTAAGGTTCTCCTAGAAGTCGTCGTAGACGTCGTCCTTGACTGGCTTTCGCCTTCCTACACGTAAACAATCTTAACTGTACTTGTGTTTTTTTGTTTTGTTTTTTTTTTTGCTGTGTGTGCGGGGGGGGGGGGGGGGGCTTATTATTCAACTTGATGTTCGACAAATTCAAGGCGCGCGCGAAGACCCTTTCGCAGCCACGAGCGTTTATTTTAGAGAACCCTCGAAAAGAAAAAAAAAAAAATTTAACAGTCTGGTTGGGACACGCGTGTCAAAAATCTTACTTTACGCACAAAAAAAACAAAATTTGTTAGAGCTAATATTGACGGCGCGAGATAGTCGGTAGTCACCTTTTTCCCACTTGTTTTCTCTCTCGGCATTTCGGGCGCGTGGAGGAGAGCTGGATCGGCTTCGCCTTTACGTTATGGTGGAAAGAGCGAAAGACCGAGATGGTCATACTGCAATGACCGGTGACGTTATGGACTTTGCGCGCAGAATTTCGAATAAATCTCTCGCCCTCAATATTGCTCTAATTTTTCATGTTTGTTTTTTTTTTGCGCAAATTTTGTTTTTTGTTACGCGTGTCCCAACCAGACTGTTAAAAAACATTTTTTTTTTCTTTTTGGGGGCTCTTTAACACTGCGTGTGAAATCGAAAATAAGATTAGCAGTCCCCTAAATTTAGTTCGAAGCCGACAAAACGCGAAGTTGATTGGTGCGGCTGCTTCCTAAAATTCAAATTTAGGAAGCACAAACCCCAAAAAGAACAAGATAGCGGTAAGAAAAAAAAAAAAAAAAGGATGCACGGTGAAAACATTATGATAATCTTGAATATTTGCATTACGTTTGCACATAAATCGTACGTGCGCAATGTAGATGGATTTTTTTTTTATTTTTTACTGTTTCTTTTTTTCTTTTTTTTTTAATCGCCCAAGTCATACAAACGCTCTAAAAGATTAAAACACGCAAAAAAACACGGAAGAAGAAGAGCCACATAAAACAGCGATTGACGCAAATTTTCAACTGATTTAATCAAGGCAAACCACCCAGAACCCATGCGTGAACAGTCTTTCACATCTTGCCAGCGACATCTGATAAAAGCAGCCCATAAACACAAACAGATGACATTAATTTAAACATTCGTATTAGTTCAACGTGACTACACACAACCATCTAGAAAAAAAAAACTTACTTGTCATTTAGTAAAATCGAAGGCGAGCTGTCGCAGTTGCCACCTAAGAACTTTATAAAATACGTTTCAACAATTTCCCTCTCAGTCTTGTTGTTTCCTCTTTTAATATATTCTGTTAATTCTAACAGGCGATCACACCTGCACCGTATGCAGTGTACTGCAGTGTGTCTCCCCGCTTTATTACGAACCGCTAGACGATGTTCACGCGTGCCCTTTCATTAAAACACCGCGCCCGCACATTTACGAGATTCTGCTAACCTGCGGGCGCGTGTATATTTGAGAGACTGGGCGATGAAAAGGCGCGTGATCATCGTCTAGTGTTTCGTAACAAACCGGGGGGATACCTTGCAGTACACCGCATGCGGTGCGGCTGTGATCCCCTGTTAGAATTAACAAAATTTATTAAAAGAGCAAACAACAAGACTGGGAAGGAAAAGTTGAAGCGTATTTTATAAAGTCCTTAGGTGGCAACTGCGTCAGCACGCCTTTGATTTTACTAAATGATAAGGAAGTTTCTTTTCTAGAGGGTTTTGTGTAGTCACGTTGAACTGATACGAATGTTTAAATCATTGTCATCTGTTGTTTGTGTTTATGGGATGCTTTTATCAGATTTGGTTGACAGTATGGGAAAGAGTCTTCACGCATGTGTGCTGGGTGGTTTGACTTGATTAAGTCGGTTGAAAGTTAGCGCAGGATCGTGTTGTATGTAACTCTTCTTCGTCCGTTTTTCTTCTTTTTTTTTGCGCTTTTTAATTTTTTTAAATTACTATAAACCTACTAGCCCATCCCAAAGTTTTGATAAAACGCCTTCGCCGTCTTCTTTTCTGCAGGCGTAATCACGTTCTAAAATGGGTCGCTAGTAAAATACGCGATGCCCGTTTGGGGATTCCCCTCGGCATCGACATCTCGTGCTGTACGTCAGAGATTCATTATAATGTACGCTAGAGGTTCAAGTGGCGCTAGTGTGCTGACGCAAATTGAAGCAGGCAGCAACCAGTCGAAAATTGACTTCCGGTAATGCATTTCTATGGGAAAAAGTGAGTGAATTTGCTCCCTGCGCTCGATCATAAGAGAAAATATCCCGAATAATTCGTGCGTACTAGGTAGCTTGGAACATTTCTCAGTCAGGCCGACGAAATAATTGGTCAGTTACGGCATTTTTTTTTTTACAAATTCATCGCATGAAAAACGGTGCTAAAACGGCTTCGTAAGTGTATTTATGTGCACTGTCGGACACTGTTTGCGCGAACACGACGTCGGCGCTTTTCAAGCATGAGGGCAAGCAGCATGCGGGACATACATGCGAAACGAACGAAGGACATCTGGAAATTAAGGGAGACGGCAAGAACTACGCAGTAACACTGGATCGGTAACTCCCCGTGCATGTAGAAGATCAAAATAAATTAAAGGCCACGTAATATATTCCGATTTTAAATAAGTAAATACCGCTTTATTCTTTCCTGTTCTGTGCGAGTTCTACGTTCAAAATATCACCAGCACGCTCGAAATCTTTGAGAACAAGTGCCCGGTAAAAGCTGCCCGGCAGAAAAAAACAATACGAAAAAACATCTTTCATAGCCGACATACTTTATTCTTTACGTTTTGTATGTTTTTATCCGCTCATGCACGACGGGTTCACTTTCATCTGGTGACAGGACTGGCATATTATCAATATATAAACGTCACCGGAATGCTGGCGAGCCTTAAACACACTCTATATTTCTTTCGATAGTAATTTTGCTTTCAATCGTCGCTTGTTTTTACACACCTGCTGCGGAACACGCGTTTGGAACACAAATGTAGCGAAGTTAAACATCGTTCACTGATGAAGACAAATGCGCGAACTAAAGCAATTACACTTTTACAATGTTAATCAAGGTGCATACTGTTCGGGACGACCCAAATAACCGAAGTGCGCCGCGTTGTTTTCCGGCGAAGAGACAAAATGCACGCGCGTTTTCCCATAGGAATGCACAGGAGCGCCGCAAAAGTAGACTGGTTGCTGTCTGCTTCAATTTGCGTCACGGAAGTCGCATAGACACTAGCGCCAGTTGAACCTCTAGCGTAGATTATAATAACTCTATGCTGTACGTATGCGCGCTAGTTCTTCTGTGGCGCCTGGAAAGCGTCTCCGACTGGTGTCTGTTTGTTGCGCCCTCAAACGTGGTCTTCCGATTACCTCCCGATGACGTCAGAAAAGATGTCACGTAGGCGCCTTCCGCGATCCTGGCGGCGGCACAGGGGCAGAGCTGGGTAAACGGCAGACGCCTGTTCTGCTACACATCGCTGTCTAGCTTGACAGTTCACGGAAGTTCTAGCAGCCAAAAGTTGGTACACGGCAAAGACAGCAACACTCGCGCCGCGAGGCGGCGAAAAGTAGGAACTACTTTTCGCCGCCTCAAGTTTACCGATCGACCGCCAGGATCGCCACGTTCCGAGACTTGACAATCCGGATTTCGTCAAATCGTTAGCGTTAGCTTCCGCAATGCTCCGAAGCTGTGAAGGCCACTTGCGCGAGCGGGTGCGAATGAAACGCAACACGAATCCAGGTGCTCTCGTATGGTGGTGCTCCAGCACCGTAAAGGCCCGTTCACACTCTTGCGACCGAGTACGACTGAGAGAGACGAGATCTCTTAAAACTTCTTAAATGTTTTTAGAATGAGGGAACACACTGGCATTGTGGCGCCATCTATGCGGTGACCCTGGAACTGCATTTCACAAGAGCGAAGGTTCTGCGGGATTTCCGAGGTCAAATGTGCGTAATACCCATAGAAAGGCTCGTTTACAACATTGACAAAAGTTTTTCGAGCCAAGAAAGAAAGGATAATGCGCGAGAAATAAAAAAAAAAAATATGCCGTACAGCCGAGTTTGCACTGCTTCCCAATAGATGGCGCCAGTGTGTTCTCTGGTTTAAGAAGTTTTAAGGAACCCAGGTTTAAGATGTCGCAAGAGTGTGAACGGGCCTTAAAAGCTACGCTGGCCTTGACGACGTAGCGCAAAATGGTCGGCGTCCCTGACGTCACGCTGATGTGGTGGCGCTACTGTCGGCGCGGCGAACGTGCGGACGCTTCACTTCACGCGTATTTGGTTTCTGCGCATGCACAGTGCGCACTCCTGGTGCGGGAAAACGTGAACTTGTAAGTAAACAGCCTGTGTTCGTCTATAAAAAAAAAGTATAGGGATCTGGGTAATCGATTCCACTGTCTTTCGCATTTTGCCCTGTTCTTGTCAGGGTAATGTAGCCTGTTCCCTTCTGCAGCCAACCCTGATCCTCTTTAATTGAGCCCTGCCTAAGCGAACAAACAAGAACGAAAGGTTAGCGCGCGGAGTCTTCAAAATTTCGAGCAGATTTTCGGTCGTCCCCACACCCGTCGCTCGTAACGCGTGACTCCCTGCTGGCTGTAAAGTCTCATTTCGATCGCCCGCAGCAGAACCGTGGGACCCGCATGAGAGTTGCGGCTATGCGGAATATCTCTTGCGGGGCTGGAGCCACCGCGTGTTAAAGAGCCCCCACCAGAGCTCTTCTCTCTATCCTTTTCTTTTATTATTATTACTATTTTAGGTCGGCTTTTGTTTACAACACCCCGTAGCTCGACTCTCTGGGGAGAACGCGCGAAGTTGGGATCTAGTGAAATGTGGCCCGTCGCATGGAATTACCGCCAGCGTTGGAAACCTATTTTCTAGCTGGCGGAGTTGTTATCTGCGAGGTGGCGGACGCTGCTCTGCTGACTCTGATTTAGTACAGACGGGAGAGGGGGAGAAAGAGAGAGAGAAAAGAAAAAGAGAGAGAGTTCCTGTTTTCCGGCCTCGTTCCGGGGATGGCAGCCAGACTCCCTAAAACTCCCGAGACAGAAGACCGCCCTGGGAAAAGGGAAAATGATGTTTTCTGGCCGCGCTTCCATATCGCCGTACTCCTTTGCGGTCTTGGGTTGGTTGGTGTCCCTGCTCGTAATTATGGTGATGATCGTAGTTATCACGAGAGGGGCCGGGCTTGTATACCGTTGGTTCCACTTTATGTATACGAGCGAAGCCGTAGCTATGCACCGACAATCCGAGGGAAAAGAGGAGGCGAGAGCGCGCGGCGGCGTCAGGACGCCGAGTTCTGGTTGGACTGATTAGTGGCTAGGCGCTAAGCTAATTGCATTTGTCTCCAGTCCTGGAACGCATTAGAACGCTGAATGCTGGCGTCCGGCGTTTGGCTTTCGGATTCGAACGTGTTCGACGAGTGCAGTGGAGTCATAGGCAGCTAGCTTCAGGTCTACCCACCAATCATTCGAATCATAGACATAACTAGTTGTTGTTGTTGTTGTTGTTGTTTTCTTTTTTAATTAGAGCGAACAAGTCCGTGGTCTGCCTTTCCCGTAGTGTCTCGCGCTCGAAAGCCGGACGCCTCCACTCGGAAACCAGAAAGAGGAAAAGCAACTCATCACTGCCCTATTTGTTTCCTGGGTTCTTGACGCCTATTCGCGACTCCAGTCGCGCTGGTCAGGCAAAATGGCGGACAGGAGGAGGTCATTTTTGTTGTTCAGCACGCAGACCACCACACATTTCGTGCACTGCAGCGTAAAATCGGTGTTGTATATGAAAGCAAAGCAATTTTTCGACAGTAAAAATATTCTTCTAGTCAGTGCGTATACAAATGACACGGCGGAAGCAGAAACAAAATTACTGTAAACGATGTTTGTTTATTTGCTGCCTACGAGAACCGAACACAGATAGCAGACGACAAAGTCGAAACGACCTTTTCTCTTGAGCTTTTCGGCGTTGCCGCTACGCGGCGTCGATTTCTCTGGAGTCGCCAATGACTATTAATCGCTTACAAAAAAGCTAACCGAACGGGTCGAGACCTTGAAGCGCGAAGCGATACGCATCGTGGCGTAGCTCCCCAATTCACCCCAATTGCCGACTTATACGCGCACGGTGACGTCAGTCTGATATCTGAACACGCCAAGCACAGCCCGACTGCGCGCGCAACACGCTCGACTGCGGACGCCGTACGAGCCATACTGGACGAGCTGGGTTACCACGTGGCGACGACGACGCCGGCGCCATCGCCGTGGTATTCGACGATTGAGCTCACGGACGACCGCCCCCAAGAGTGACTGCACACAGGGAAGAGAACGCGACTCGCCCGAGCCCACGCAACACGCGTGGCGGGGAAGGACCCAAAGACGGATACGGCCGTATACACCGACATAGCCGAGAAGACACTGTCGGGGCCGGATGCCTTCGGCCGAACTACGCACGCGAGGGTATGCGGAGTGGGTCGACACGACGAACAACGCAGTCGGCTCTACCCTCCTCGAACCATCCGACGGACTCGACATTACGTGGAACCGAGCTGGAGGCGTTCCTCCACGCCGCGACGTGGGTGTTCGAGAAAACCTCCAACGACAACAGCAACAACAGCACCAGGACCAACACCACATCACGTTCTACACCGACACAGCAGAGGAGCACGAGGGATGCCGACGTTCCTCGTCGTGCTTCATCACCTTATTCTCCCCGGGCCCGCGCGAGGGCACGATTCAAAGGTTGAGCACAACGTCACAAACACTGGAGGAGACGCTCGGCGTATACGTGCGAGGGGATCGTGGATTCCCGCACACTTCTGGCACTGCCGGCAACGAATGAAGCCGACAGCGAGGCGCGGGCGGCGATTCGAAGAAACAATACACAACGGCGCCGAACGCACCGAGGAAGACGTTGTCGCCACCGTCGTGTACTCCGACGACGGTGCCAAAGTATTTATCGTTTATCAAAGGCCTATCGGAAGAGAACAGGAACGACAGCCCCCCCCCCCCCCCCCCACCCCACCCCCCTCCCCACCCCACCCCCTCCGTCGCTACCATCCCCCAGCCGCCAGGAATGACCACTATTCAACGAAGAAGACGTTAAACCTTGTGGCTCTAGCACGAACCGAGAGCCGCCGAGACGAGCCTCTCTGGTCGGCCTGTTCCTCCGATGCCCAAAAACCTACCGAGAGGTGTGCAGACGCTCGTCCGCCGCCTGGCCACCAGCACAGCGATGTCACCTGCAGTGCAACAAAAGTTTTACGGAGACGACCCAGACGACGGCCTGTGCCGCAAGTGCGACTGCGCTGTCGCCGCTGAGACTACGCGGCACCTCGTCTGGGATTGTCCCGCCTTCAGAACGCTGCTCGCCAATACATTGCAAACACTTCCTTCGTCGACTGGGTGCTTCCTATCACGGCCGACAAGGAACACCTCTCACCCCCCTGGTTGCGGCCTGGCGGAGTTTGTCTTCGCAGAAGACGGCCCCGGGCGGCTGCTACGCCTGCGAGGAAGCAAGAGGGAACACCAGCGGCGACGATGACACCGTCGATGGACGCGGCCGGCAACCGCACGAACGACGCCAAAGACCCGTTTGCGTCCCCCCATAACAATTGGAGCGACGGAAACAAGCAATGATAGCGTTCACTGATGCCTTACGGCAAGAGTGAGTCGCAAAGGCAAAATAAAGACGTTCCATCAACCAATCGACACGCTGCCCCCAATGCCATTAATCGGGTTAAAAAGAAATATTGCTCGACAGAAAGCGAAATTAACAAACATTTTACCGAGAGCGTTGCAAATTTGCCTAATTATCAGGGGCGCGTCTCGTTTAACTCGTTAATGAACGCTTACATTGCGCGTCATGACTGTCAGGACGAAGAACGATGACGGCAATAATCCCTATCTGTGTTTGGAAATAATAACTCCTAACTGTGTTTGGAGATTTGTGTTTGTTTTCTGTCCCCTTCTCCAGGGATTATGGTCGTCCTTCTTGTTCATGCTCGCTCGCACCTTTGCATTAATTGCATTTTCATCAGGACGAGCAGCGAAATCCTTCCAACAGTCGTACCCCGAAAGTGGTCGACTATGCGACTGACGTTGTTTCCTTTTCTTTTTCTTTCTATTGTGCTGTATGTCGACAAATCGCTCGACATCCAGCAAACTGCGTGCCATTTGGACGGCGCCTTTGTGTTTCTAATGAGGAAATCTTGTGCGCGTTGGTAAATACGGCCCCCGAAGAGCCGCCGTCGCGTTGTGTGTACATTGCCCGATTGTCAAGCTTCCCTGTGGCAAGCCCGTTGTTGTCAGACTAGCGCTTCTTCTAACTGATTAATAGCTTTTAATATCAGACCTTCCTCCCCCAACAACAACAAAAAAAAAATAATTATTTGTGCAATTTTTTAGTCATTTGGTACTTTATACGAATTTTCTAAATTGATTTTTGTGTCTGCGTTGTCCTTTTATACCTTTTTAAGTGTCTTTCTATCTAAGGTGGCCAGACCGGTTTTGAAATGTGCTTTAGTCGCAAACTTGTATCACGGTTGCAAAGACTGTGGTTTCAGCTACAAGTAGGAAGACGATAAATTTATTCTGAAGTAGCCGGGTGTTTTTAAAACTCCCGGAGACAATTAACCGAATGGGCGGGTTAATATTTTTAGCTGTAGCTTATTTCATCGTACGTGCTACAAATTGGAAGACGACAGATTTATACATCATAGTGATACAATCGAGATTCTTTTGAACTTTTGGAGATAACTGACAAAACGAGTTAACTTTTCCGGACACGACTTATCCCAACGTACGGGCTGAGCTATCAGAACTTTCTCATATGTTTTATACTAAGACGCCGGAGATGATGATGATGCCTTCCAAGATTGAAGTTCATGGTGTGATTTACCCCCTTATTAGTTTACAGGATGTGCAGTATTAGTGCTATGCACAGATCAATATCTCTTTTGTGGGAGCTTTCTATAGGACGGAACACCATTAAGGATAGGCGTAGATTTTGTAAAACCGCTGCTACTACAGCAAAGCGTACGAGCACGATGCTGCCAGTCCTTGTAACATGTAGTACTTCCCGCCCACGTCTGGTAGGTACTTTTCCTTGCCAAGAAAACATCCGCTATAAAGCGTCGACGAAAGGCTTATCAGATTCTTTTGCCGTTTTTTGCTTTCTGTTTTCGTCGCGTAACGGAAACAAAGAGAAAAGTGAAAGCGCCCTCATCCGGTTGTCTTCGTTTCTTTTGCTTACGCAGGGTGCCCTCGCAGTACCTATGGTTCAAAGCCCTCCGGAGGATACGGGACTCCTGGTCCCAACCGTGCGGTGCCGGCGGCGACGGACCCTACCCTAGAAGACCGTCGTGGGCACCCTTGGACACCGTCTCCCTTGCCGTCAGCAACCGGGACACCTCAACCACTGATCCCCGCCGCCCAATGTCCATCGTGACCTTCCATAATGGCTCTTCCTCGGTGCAACCGTCAGACCAGGAGCTCTTGCAATTCCCGGACGGGCACACGGCCAAGCTGTGGCGGACGGGCAATCCCAACGCCAACTCTGTGGTCATCTCGGTGTCCCCGGCCAGGAGCGAGTCCAACAATTCCTTCCAGGACAGCTCGAGCACGGTGGTCGCTGGACCCACACCTATTCTGCGAGGTTCCATGGATGGCAACCTGGAGAACAACAACATTGCTTGCGTCAACGCGTCGTCCGGCAACCACGGTAGCGGAGCGATCCAGCAGCATTTCAAGAAAGGCTTCTCATTTCGCGGCCTCAACTTCCCGCGCCTCACCAACAGCTTCAAGGACGACAAGCTGGAACTGGCCTACCAGGGGTACTCTCATCGGCAGCGGCAGACGGCGCTGGTTATCGTCAATCTCATCGACGTGTTTCTCAAGGTGGCCATGTTGGTGGCGTTCTTTGTGGCGGGAGAATTAGACGAACCGCGGTTGACGTGCGCCCTGCTTCGCAACCTGCCGTGGATTGCGGTGAACTTGCTTCTGTGTCTTCTGACCTACTGGAAGTTCTTCGCCAGCAACTACCTCCATTGGGGAGCGCTGCTAATCTGGATTGCACTCAACGCCGAAGGTAAACTAAATTTATTTAATTTTCTAGTTGTTCCACAATCTAAAATTAGGAGCATAGCTGTGTAATGTAACCCCAATAGTCATCTTAGAAGAAATTTAAATTGCAGCGACTAGCTTGTCGAAAACTTTTTTTCTGGAATTTCAGAAAAAGTGACGAGTACGGATGCGGAGCTGTGATCGGAGTTCAACATGCGCGAGCGTGCGGCATCTATATCTTTGGCTTCATTACCACATAAGGTTGCCCCTAAAATACACTATATTCCGCTTCGAGAAGGCTTGCCAAGCGGGGAAAACTGGAGCCCCAGCGAGCCAATGAAAGCACCAGAGCGGGGACCTTCGTCAAGCTTTTGACCTTTGTCAAGTTACATTGAAACGAAGCATGGACGCTGGAGGTAATTTCCTAAAAACAATCAGCGACCTCGTTGTTCTTGTCCGCTATTTATGGCCGTCATGAGGCAGAGCTGGCGAGCCTTGTGATAGATGCGATCCGGCTAGCGGATGTGTTTGAACGGAAGTCGTCTTGGGTCGAAAAAATCGGAATTGTTGACACAGGCTAAACGAACAGAAGAGCGCGTGTTAGTGCCGTGCTTACACAAAACGAACAGGCCGGGGCATTCTCCGCTTTTCTTGCCATCCTCCCCACTTCCCTTGCCTCTTCTCGCCTTCAACTTCCGGGTTGGGTTTCTGTCGATGTGCTCTGGGAAATCATTAGACCCTATCTCACTAGGTGCGCACAGGGAGGGAAAAGAGAAAGTTTCTCTTACCCCGCTTCTCTTTTGTGTACCCTAGATGCCGCTCTTGTCTCCTTGGGAGATTAACCTGTCACCCTGATTTCGTGCAAAAGCGGCTCGCCTTTGTCTCCCGCCCATGGCGTTCACAGCACTGCGCGCAACTAGCGGGATACGGCAGGGACCAAGGAGCGACTCTGACGTTGCACAGCTGCGGTGTCGCTGCTGTCCGCTCGGCACATTAGGGAGCCTAGGTCACCACAGGTCTCAAACATGGGGCCCGCGACTCTCTGGGATGCAGTCCACATGCGTCCCGCGGCTGCGAGCCCCCGTGCCTCGAGCGACACATGCGCCATCCATAGGATGGATGGTAATGGTTAACCCCTTTCGGGCGGCAGCTTGCGCCACCTACCCTAACATTTTGTGATCCCTTCTTTTTTTAAATATGTATAAATTTTGTTATAACCCCTCCCCCCCTTTTTTAAAGTGATTCCATTTTTTATTTTTATTTGTATTTTTGCACAATTCTGTTGTTTTTTGTTTGTTTTTTTGGGGACCAAGTGTTGCTTCGTTTAAAGACCGACGACCAGTTCGCGCTTTCCACTTTTCCCTTGCTTCCTCCTCTCCCCCCTTCTACCTTGTTCACCGTTGCTGTTTCCTCCTCCCCCATGGTGAGGAGGACCTTCTGCCTTGCAGAATGTCGAGTGTGGTCGTCGGCCTTTAAGTACTTGCTTCTCAGCCCTTTTTCGTGTAAGTCAACCGGAATGGCAATACCAGCGTATAGACGATTGCAAGCTGGGCGACTGGCCGCCGCCATGTCTCTGCTCGAGCAGGCACGCCCGTGCGATTACGAACTTGCCAAAGCTACGTTCACCCGCGCGTTGCACGCGCTTGCACGCATGGGGCACCACTTGTGGCGCCATGCTTGCAATTGTCTATACAAGTGAGAGCTCTTTACTCAAGAAGGTAGTACCGCGGCTGCGTGAACTCTTACGCAGCAGGAGCAACGGCCAAAGGTAAAAAAGCTACGAGCTCGGGCTTCCATTTGTCAGACAATACTTTAAAATGAAAGTATTTTGTGATAATGCTACTATAAAAATTGTAAAAAAAGCAAAAGTTGCCGCATGAGGAGATATTGCCTATTGAGCCTAGTGTATTGTATGACAGGGCGAGGACAGTGTGCTTGCTCTCGGTCTATTGAAAACTGCCAGTACTGTGGTATGGTGGTGTCTTAAATCTTCTTATAACATCAGGCGTGGGTCCAAAGTAGTCGTAAATGCGAATAAAAGGTAAAGAGTGCAAAACGATGAGCTTGCGAAAATCAGAAAGCATAAGGTCTCTCGTCTAATAAAATCTTTAGGGTGACGCTGGGACAGTTAGCTGCTTTGCAACTTAAAACACCAATGCCGTCCGTTTGATTGTTTTTTGTGTTGTTCCAAAATAGCAAAGTATTATTTCCCTCCTTCGTTGGCCCTCGTCCTTTCGGGGGTGGACTATCTGCACCCCCCCCCCCCCCCCCCCCCCCCACAATTCGAATGAGTTTAGACCCTGGTCTAGATTGTAGAGGGGGTCCATCTCAAACCGTGGCGAGCCTTTGCAATTTTTAATGGCGGACGCAACCCGCGCCTATTGGTCGTAAGTGTGCATGCGCTGCATTGAGGCTCGGCGAGGACGAAAGCAGGTGGTAGCTGGCTAGGTGGCGCAAGCTGCCACACGTTACATTAACATCCATCCAGGCCAACACCACCTAGACAGAAGGCCTCCACACGCGTCATCATAGTCAGATCGATCGAGGCGAGAGATTGGGCACGAGTGCTGCGTCAGTGTTCGGCTGCGGCTCGTGGCCAATCAGCGCGTCGAAGGTCGGGCTCGGGTCCAATAGCCGACCGAGCGCGATCCGACTGTGATGACGTTTCATAGAGGAAGAGGAAACCATGCGGAGGCCTTCTGTCTAGGTGATGTTGTCCAGGCGGAGACGCTCGCAGACGACCGACGCGTTCGTCACCTCTTCCCAGCTCGTATAATGCAACCGCGGTCCATACATCACGTGACCCCGGTCCAGCAGTTGGACACACTCTGTGATACAGGCTCTCTACGGTGGAGACGCTCCGCTTCAGGTGAATCTGGTTTCTGCGCGCGCGCAATAGCCACACCTGACGTGGAGAAACGTAAGCTTGTTTGGAAATAACGCGTTTGCGTTTGACGTATGTTTTTTTTTCCTTTTTTTTTTTAGTTTAGCGCGGTGCTCGTGTCGTTCATTGACCCGTTCGCTTATCCTTTTCAAGTATCATAGCCTCCTCTATGCAAGTATACTTCGTTGACACACTCGGGAAGCGTCTAAGCAACGTGACTGCCACGTAGAACGCTTAATCTGACAAGGACGGAGCTCAAAAGCCAGAAAATTAGCATGTCTGCTGCCGTGCAAACTTCGTAGTAAGGCATCACTCTAAAATAGTATTTCATTATTTTGACAAGAAGTGGCGCCGGTAAGGAATGATAGTAATTCATTTACGAGACAGTTAATTTCGTAATTATATATATTTTAATCGATTTTACGTTTAGCAGTATTAAAGAGGCATATAGCCTCGTTGGCAGTGCTTCGTCACTTTTAACAACAATGATGCAGTGTAGCTTTCAATCCGCGCGCATAGAAGTTTACCGCCCCACTATGCACATGGGCGTACCAACCCGGGGGGGGGGGGGGGCAAGGGGGGCGCTTGCCTCCCCCCCTCAGTTCTCAGAGTGGGGGGCAAGGCATGTGTTTTGACCCCCCCCCCCCCCCCTGAAACAGCCGCCACTAGGCAGGGCAAACACTGGCCGGCGGCGCCCAAGGGATTCCAAGGGCACCGCCCCCCGGCCCTGAGGGGGGGGTTGGTTTGCCCCTCCCCCCCCCCCCCCCCCCACACACACACACTCAAAAACAACTTGGTACGCCACTGACTATGCAAGAGTGTCTTGTAGATAACGCTGTCATCATGTCAGCAGACCGTGTCGTTTATATGATGTCTGAGCAGGCTGGCTACGGCTTAAAGAGATCACACTGAGGTCCGCGCTTGCAAGAACATGTCGTCAGTCTTTAAACGCCGACGGAGAGAGGTCAGAAAAGACGGCACGAAATCTGTCTCGCGTTCAGGACGCGGCACAAAGGACCCGGAAGAGTATTAATTAAAATACGCGAGCACACACGCACGCACGCAAAATAAGGATATGCCCCTCCTACACGCGTTACCTTGTTTTCTGCGTCTCTGTAGTGTCAGCGCGGTCTGACCCGAAATCTTCTCAAATCCCGTACGCAATTAGAGGCTCTCCAGGCGTGTGTGTTGGGTGTTTGGAGACGGTCGATATATGTGTTCGAGGGCAAGACAAAAGAAAAACACACAAAAAGAGTATATCGGGCGTTGCGTGCTTCGTTTAATCACTTAATCAATGACCTGGCCCGGAAAAAATATTTACGTTCCTCGGCCGTCCTGCTCCACCTTTCCTATTAGCATAATGACTAAGAATAAAAATGCAAAAAAGAAAAAAAGCACAAGCTTGGGTTTAGTTTTTTATACCTCTGATCGCTTCGAAGAGTTTTGAAAAGGTCACTCGCATGGTGGCTCGAAATATATGGGCCGCCATGGGACCTTGATAGGTGGCGCAAGTCGCCACCCGATTCTAAGGCTTAGCCGTATCTGTCCACATATATGTGCACATGTTTCCAGTTAACGTCTCGGAAGCAAGCAACGTTCTGACTTCCTCATGTCGCATTATCAAAGGCTTGGAAAAAAAAAAAAGAAACTTTCCGTTATTGATTGCTTACGCTGCGTCTGTACACCGCAGCTTTTTGCTTGTAAGCAGGCGAAGCCTCTGTGTACGTTCTGTTTGAGGGCCAACCACACCTCAGCGTAACGTCAAAAACCTGAATTCATGTACTTATCTTTTTTTCTTTTTTTTTTACCTTTGAGAAGAGAATGGTTTATCCGCGGTTTTGACACATGGCTGTGTTCCAAACCTTACTCGAATTATGGTGGCTAGAGAGCCCTACTCGAATGAATACGAGTTACTCCGGCCGATCATGTCACGTACCAAGAGAGATAGTGCAACGCTGAACGCTGGTAGGCTTTCGAGCGCCAAGGTACCACACCTTAAAGGTGTCATGAAACGATTTTCCTACTTCTTCCTCCTTAGCTTTAATCCTCAACTCAAATGCGAGTTGTGAAAGCACGTGGTCGTGACATTCCTTCGGCACCGGTGCGATGACTCCTAGCTTCCACCGTGCTTTTTATGCACACCATAGAACTTGTCATTCCCCAGTGACAATAAGTTCTGTCAGGGCACTCATTGGCCACGAACGCGAATCCGAATGTTCGTCGTCGGATTGATTGTTGACGAGCGCATGCGTCCGAGTGACGCAGTTCTCGTGTCCAATGCGTGAGCTGGGCTCTGCTGACGTCAGTTTGGCGCCGGTGACGCGCTTTTGGAACCGCGGATGTATCATAGTGAAAAGGCGGAGAGCTTTCGAAGGGAAGAAGGTACAAAATAGTCCGCTATATTTTCACATGCTGGTACCGAAAAGCTGGCTTTTGACTTTCTAGCCTCTTTCTTTTGGCCAACTAAACGATATGCGATTAGTAAAGTCCCAATTTAAGATCATTCATCCCAACCCAAAATTCGTTTCATGGCCCCTTTAACCCTAGAGAAAAATCCAGTAATTTTTAAAACACGGCTTTCATCCGTACGTTAAAATGTTCCCCAAAAAAAAAAAAATTTCGAGGTTATGAAAATGGGAAAGTTTGACGAGCCACGTGTGGTGTAGTAAAGGGGAACGGAGGGGTGGGGCAAAATGGTGGCGGGCAGGGGAGGGGGAAGTGGGCGGCGGTGGTTTAGAGCTAGCATGGATGAACGGCTACCATGAGCAGGCACCTGACCGATGAGCCCAAATACTGCCGCTAAAGATACAAAGAAAAAACGCTTTTCCACCATTTATATGGGAGCTTGGCAAATATCTCCTGATGAAATAATTTCAGGAAACTTGCGTATAGTATTCTCCCGCTATTTTCTTATCTTTATTACGGTATTACGCTATACTCTGTTTCACCTTATGATGTACCGCAGGAAAGGCTACAAGCGCGAGCTCCTTGCTCTGGGGCACATCCCGGCGGCACAAGCTCTAGCTGCCAACGCTATGAGCTCGCGCTTCTAGCCTTCGCTGCGGTACAACATAAGGTGAAACGAAGTATAGCAAGACACCTTTAACATCCAAAAAAGACAACGGCTATGCACTTTCTCTTTAAAAAAAACTTCTTTGATGTCGCGGACATTGCATTGTCCGGCTTGCTGTCTCATTTCAGTCAGAAATTAATGGACCCATGTTTCATACCGTGTCAGTCACTTGCTACTGGAACCCTTCGGGTTCTAACAGAGGTTGTTGCGAGGTTTGTTTCCCAAATGATGGCTAGTTGGCCCTTTGAAACGAAAACACGGCTCTACGCTCATACGCGTTTTAAAGAGATTTCTCCCGCTGCTGCAGATTGCAGATGGGGTCAAGAACGTGTCAAGCAGCCCACTGCCGCTTGTCTGCTCCGCCTCCCTCGTTGTCTCTTACTATTAGCGAGAGATAAACAACCTTCGTAAATCTTTTGTGTGAAGGCTCTTCCTGGTACCAGTTTTGCCACAAAAATGTGTTCCTTCTGCGTGCGTGCGTGTGTGTAGCTGTAAAAGTGTATTCGACACGTGTAAGTGTATTCGACACGACGCATGGCAGAGGCCGTGGAATCACGGTCGCACTGCTGATACATTATACAAAAGACAGACTGCGCCCACGTTTGCAATACACATAAAGAAACATGCTTGGAACATCCGTGAGGCCTGTTCGCAGGCATTTTGTCGTGGTGTCTGCGAGCGAACATGGCGTCTTTTTTGTATGGCGTACACGAACGAGCAGCGCGTGACACGGCGGCTCCGGAGGAACTTGCTCCTCCAAAGTCGATTTTTTGCCAGGTAACGGCACCTTCGGCGTCACGTGGGGATACCTCCAGTTCGAACCCGGGGGCGACGTGGCCGGGGACGGATCCTGGCACGTGATGTTCACCGTGTTCGTGACGTACGCCATGCTGCCGCTGCCGCTCAAGTGGTGCATCGTGTGCGGGGTGCTGGCGTCCCTGGGCCATCTGCTCGTCTGCTGCCTCTACAGGGCGCACCTGGACAGACCCGAGTTTGAACGGATGGTGGGTCGGCCTATCTTCGACTCTATTTTGGGGGAATTACTCGCGAAATCAGCATCTATAAAGTCTGTTGCAACTCAAGAAGGTAAGGTGAGGGTAAGACGGGCCGGGGAGGAGGAAGCAGACGGAACGCTAAAGAAAGAAGGTTTCCCCCTTTCCTTTCCAGCGTTCCGTCCGCTTCCTCCTCCCGGCCCGTCTTACCCTCGCCCTGCCTTTCTTGAATTGTAACCGACTATAGTTACAAGTGCCGGTTACCCAAGTTTTAAAAGTTGTTCATTAAAAAGACACTACAATGAAAAAAAATGTTTTTTTTTCTTAAAGGGAAAAGATAGGACACGTATTGGTTTTTAATTTTATTACGCCGTTAGGACGTAATTTAGGTGGAGGTCACAACCCGCTCTAAGCCCCGCCCACAAATCATTTGCCCCGCTTATTACTACTGGATTGGCTCAGCTGCTCGGCCGAACGCGCTAACAAGACTGGTGTCTCCATTGCGCGACATCCGGCGCGTCTAGTCTGGCGTCTGACAACGTCTGCTATAGTTGTGCGAGCAAACACGCGGCAGCCTCCGGCATTCTCTACTATTTCGCCGCCGTCTATCGCCATGCCCGGAGGACGCGGGCATGAACGCTGCCCGTCGGCGTCCGTTTTCGCCTTCGTTCGTCTGTCTGCTGTTCTGCTCCCCCCTCACCCCCCGCCCCCCCCCCCTCTGAAAACTTTTACAACGCTCGCAAGACTCGACCATAAAAGTGGCGTTCTAGCGTTCCATCATGCGCGAGCGGCGGTCCAATAAAAAGGTTTGTCAGTGTCTGTCGATGTGCGGTAAAAAGCGACCGAAAGGACTAAAAAAATCCATAAAATAAATATGCAGTCATTTCAGCTTTTATGTTGTTCTTGTTGTTTCCTTTCTCTTTTAACATGGCATCCGCGAGCAAGGTCAGAGAGCGTCATGACGCACAGTTAAAACGTGATCTAAAGTTATTCGCTTTGGCAGGCTATGTATACTGCAAAACCTGAAAGCTACTTGCCTTTTGAAGGGAAATGACGGGAACATACCAGGACTACCTTGGTACGCGCCGAGCGCCCGATTGCCTCTAGCCGAATGGCTCGCAAATTCTTACACGTGTAACCTCCTCGGTACTGAAAACGTTGTCGCAATCACGACAGTTGCACGATGCACAAAGAAGTGGGGTCATTTTTACGGGCGCCAACATCTTCATTCAACACCAACACGCGCAACGAAAGAAATCAAGACAGATCGGTCAATATAGTGAATGTGGGACGTGACGAAACCAAGCACCGGCACAGCGCTTACGTAGGCGCGTATACTTGCGGAAGTTGTTTGCTGCATACTACGTCAGTTGAGCAGATCTTCCCCTAAACACCTCTGTGAACTCAAAACCACTCGCACTAATACAAGTTGAAGAGCTCAACGAACTTCACTCGTTCAGCATTCTGCAGGCGCCGGGAGCCGTGTTTTTAACGTTTCAAACGGAAGCGGGAGAAGCAACCTCAGAATACATTTGAAAACAATATTGACTCTATCTTAAATATTTGCTTCTCAAACACAAAGAAATAGTCGATTAAAATACTATTTCGGCACGGAGACACACATTTCTAACCAACCTTTCACACGTCAATCATCTCTCCGGCCAGTCAGAGATGTATGCACCTTGTAAGCACGGGGAGGGTCTTAGTGGGCTGTGACCTCCACCTTCTGCACCTAAATTGCCTCTAACAGCGTAAATATTTCTCGGAAATACATTAGTTTTTGTAGTAAAACTTTTTTTTTTTTAATAATCGTGTCCCTTTCAAAATATTTTATTTCATTTTTGTGTTTTTGTATAAGATCGCTCACTTCTTAAGACCGAATTAGCTCCAAACGTAGTTCAAAGGAAGCTCCGGCGATTTTATGAGCTACCCAAACTAACCACAGTTTCGGAATACCCGGATTTTTTTCTTCCCGACTTGCTATTTATCATCTCTGAATTAGAAACAGCTAACAGGAAAACGGCAAATGAATGTTACGCCAAAACAAACACTTATAATTTCCGTCACCTTCCAGTGACTTGACGCCACAAAAATCGAGCAGACCGTCTAAAAAAACGCATTACGCTTCGTCATATTATTTTTATAAGTCGTCGGGACGAAGTGGGTACTGCCCCAATTACATTTGACGTCGCGTCTCAACCTCTCAGACCTGAATTAAAAAAAAAAAATACAGTTACTTTGCGAAAAAAAACTATTGCGACTTCTGACTTAGGTTACATGTTCAAATGTATCTATTTACCAGTTTTAAGGCAAATCAGTGACTCTCAAAACCTTTTGCCGTACCATATGTGTACTATATTTCACGTTCAGACATTAAAGCCCCAAAACAGGTAGCTACAAATGCGCACGCTTGTACACATTTCTTATAAGTTATGTAATTATAGCTAAGGTTACATGGTCAGCGACTTTTCGCAATATCGGTTTCAGTAAATAAGTAATTATTAGCATGCAAGGCTCTTTTATGCAATGCCAGAATCAATAATGACCCAGCACTTTTGAGTGCCTGTCCGGCTGTTCACCATATTCGAAGCCACTGCTCCAGCAGTTCACATTCGCTAGGCTTACAGGATGGTTAAGAATTCAAGCTGTAAATATAGTGACACTTTTTTTTTTAATTACTACGTCATTAAGAACGCTACAGCGTTGTCGTTTTTGCATCGTGGTAATTCGATGTAAAGGCAAGATTAAATGAAACCCAGTTCCCAAGCGCCAAAGGTGGGTGAATTGAGGTCAACGCTTTACGTTTCCTCTTTGTGCAACGATTTTACAATATCACCGCAAAAGTAGTTTTCACTCAGTAAATTACAAGCACAACTACTGCTACTCAAAAGTGACGAAATGTAGTGACAAATTGTGCCAAAAGGTATTGAAAGTTCAGTACTTGGATATGCGTACTTCAGCCACTGTCTAACAATGCTTTTAATTTATGCTCACACACTAGGGTGTTTTAGTAGGCCGTTTCCGCAGCCCGCTAAGCACCGGCTTAAGGGGTGTCCAAACAGGACACTACAAAACGCGCGACTCCGACGAATCGTGAAAATTGAAGCGGACGCTCCCGCTTCCATTTTCACGATTTGTCGGAGTCGTGCTTTTTGCAGTGTCCTTTTTGGACACCCCTTTAGCGCTCCGTAACCATGAACTATGCAGACAAGGCTGGCGGCGCGCATGCGCAGCTTCGGCGTTTTCTTTACGGGTTCCATAGCGGAGGGGAAAAACGATCTACTACAACTCCCTATTATAGGGTTTCGCAGCTCAAAGATGCCCGTGAAGCAACTCTCCCAAAGATTCCTCACCATTTATAGCATTCATTTTACAGCGGAGTTGTTAAGGGCTGGTTTTTCCAGGATCGTGTCCCCCGGCAAGAAATGAAGACACCGAACTCTGGACACCTACCGCCATCTATGAGCGACGGCGGCAAGCCACGTATCTGGTTGCCGCCGTCGCTCATAAATGGCGGCAGCCTTTCCACTCTGGCTTGCCGACTTGCGGCCGGCCATCACTTTCCATTGTACAGCTCCGCTGGTCTTCCTTCTTCTCCACAGTGGAAAGGCTGAAAGTGTTTTGTTATAAATTTCTTCGCAAATGATTACTCACAATGCAGACAAAACCAACCGTTGGAAATCCCTTGAAAAGAGTTTTGTTCCTCGTTGAGAATAATTTTTTCGCGTCGAGGTTCGTGCAAAGAAGCCTGCTTTGTTAGCTGAGGTACCGCTAGAAGTAATGAGGACTTTTTTTTTTTTTTTTAAGCTAGTTTGTTTTTCGATCTGCAACGAATTTTAGCGAAGTCAAAACACGAATAATGGAGAAAAACAAATTACGGTATAATACGCCACCTGCTGCATTTGTTACGGTGGTCGTTGCCTCAGAGTTCATACACACAGCGTGCTGATACCAGAGCCCTCGGGCTCATCTAGTAATTGCACTTCTCTCATTAAGGCGTGTTCCCTCAATGGCGTCACCGCGCATAAAAAAAATAATTAATAAGTCAAGAGGAAAAGCACTAAAGACATTTCCCACACGGCTGATAATTACTGCGTTTCGTAGCCAAAGGAGCACATACTCAACAACTTCAAAGGAACTTGCCGAGGAGAAATCGACCTAGGGCTAGTTCGTCTTTTTTTTCTTTCTCTCTCTCTCTCTCTCTCTTTCTCTCTCTCTCTCTTTCTTTCTTTTTCTCTTCGGTTTCTTGCGCAAGCTTAGCACAAACAGTACCACCGCCACTGAACGGTTGCTCCGTTTGTCTGTTTTGTTTGTTTGTTTGTGATTTCGAGCGAAACTGTCTTTCATCCCTACATGTGCTGGAGCAGGACAGACGCACTTATCTGCTAGGCGTACACACACGCACTGATCCTGTTTGTAAAATTCTCCAGTTGAGGCGGTTGCGAGCTAAACAAATGCGGTCACGGTTACGAAAAGCTTCGAGTGTCACTCAAACTGATCACGTGTGACCTCGCTTCGCTCGGACTTCCATATTTCGCGTTTCAAAATGCGGCTCTGAGTACTAAAAGGATGGAAAATCATAGTATATTCTACTCGCCAGAGCGTCTCTAGCCGCAGTGCACTATTGATCAACTATGGCGAAGCCCGCTATCGCGACTGTGACCCGCACTTAAGCCGGGGTCACACCGCTCATACCTTATAC
Organism: Ixodes scapularis; assembly: GCF_016920785.2. Taxonomy (NCBI): domain Eukaryota; kingdom Metazoa; phylum Arthropoda; class Arachnida; order Ixodida; family Ixodidae; genus Ixodes; species Ixodes scapularis. Next base: position 35,167,154 of record NW_024609882.1, read on the forward strand.
AAAAGACAGTATGCAAACACGGGTCACCGCAGTATCCCTGGTTTGAATGCCGCGTGCACCAAGTTTCCACATTGCGAACTCATTGCCGTGCGGCATTCGAAGCACGAATCTCACGGTGACTCGCATTCGAATCTGTATGCAGACTGTCTTTTGTATGATGCATAAGCAGTGTAACCCCGGCTTTAAGCAAGTTACTTGCATATGTATCCGTGATTTAGCTTAATTACGATTATTGCGTCTTGACTGATGTGCAGAATGGGCAAACTCGCTAAGGCTCGCTAAGGAATTTTTGACAAGATTCCGACTCGCACAGAAGTACCGCTCTTGGGGGGGAAGTAAGCACACGAGTGGTACTTCACCTGACAGATTGTACCGGAAAGTCAAACTTGTTGTATTAATGTTAACTTAAAGTAGCGTCCGATGCCCTTGCTATAGAAGGGTAACTTGACCCCTGAAGTACGCAGCTGAAGACTGCAAAGCAAGACTGGTGTTAGCTAGCTTTCCTCGAGGATTACTGGGCCATTGCTTTGATCTGCTTGTTTTCGTGTTCCCTTACCCGGACTACGTCACGTTTTCGCTCCGTCTCAGCGAAACTGGGCAACGCTGGCCAACTCTGATCTCGTTTTAACATCGAAGTTAAGAGGAGTGCGTGGACGCTCTTCAGAAGGGTCCTTCTAAGTCGTGTGCTCGCGTCCGTGCCTCTGACCACGCTGCAACATCTCTTGACCGGTGCTGTAATAACCGCATCAAAGCCTGTGCACTTGAGTTCTGACGTCATCGTATTGATATGGAGCGAAAACACGAATTGAACACGAGGGCCGCGTCAGAGCTTGACTTGACCTCGTGTCGAAGTATATATGCTCGGCATCGTGCTCGAAATTCGGCTGCTGAGTTGCAGCCGATCGCCTGTGATGACGTTCTTTGGAGGAAGATGACGATGCTCGCAGGCCTCGATTATTCTATACTCTTCGTCACATCAAAAAAAAAAAAAAAGACGCTTGGTGCATTGTTTATATATGCTGCGAGAAGTAGTTCCTACAAGATATGATTGTCTAAGGAAGAAATGATATACTTTTTGACGTTTCAAACGTGTATGTCTTGATAAAATGACATAACTCTAACCTAGAATGCACCCGCATATATCTTAATTCTATACATGAAGAGGTGAAATTAATAACGCTCCGCTAAAAAACAAGGTTGTTTTTTTTTTTTTTTCTTTCTTTTTACGGATTTAAAGAATACGAGTATAGGCGTTGTTGGGGCTGGAGGAACAAGTTACCTTACTTTAATTTTTGCTTCCGCGCCTCTCTGCAGATCCTCACCAACGCGTGCCTGTACGCCTGCATCAACTTCGTGAGCATGTACACCAAGTACCTCACGGACCGGGCCCAGCGAAACGCCTTTCTGGAGACGCGCAGATCCATCGAAACAAGGTACAGGACCGAGAAGGAAATCAAAAAGCAGGTAAGAGCTCATTTACTTTATGATTCTTTTGTTTTTTTCCGCGGCCTTTTCCTTTTACACAAGGGCGCCGCCATCTTGAATTGTCGTCACTTCCAGTATGGGCGAAAACATTACTTTGCCGACGCCACGCCAATAGAAGACATTTAGGATATAAGCCTAACCGTCACACGTTCTCGTTTTGGCTCCCCTCTATTTTTTTACTGGTTACAGGTTGAAACGTTTTACTTTTTTGTCGTCGCCCGTACTGGAAGTGACGTCAATTCACAGTGGCGGCGCCCCTGTGGAAAATGTCTGTACATGGGTTGCACGTGACGCCATTTAAAGAGCGCTCCGATGACCACTGGATAAGAGGGAAAGAGGGAGCTCCCCTCTTATCAGGATCCTCTTTTGTGCCTCCCGGATTTGCACTTCTCCTCCCAGAAGATTATAGAAGATTAACTCGTCACTCAAAATTCTTACAAAAGCATCTTTCCTCTCCTCCTCTTACATGGTGGTCAAAAGTATGCGATGTGATGTCAGTGCAACCCACGCATACGAATCCGGCGAACGCTGGACGCCGGCAGTCGGCGTTTAAAAGCGTTCGAACAGCGAGTTAGAAACAAAGGCAGCTTGCGTCCACCCGCTCATCATTCCAACCAGAACTCGGTGCTTTCCTATCCCCGAGCTCTCTCATCTCCTCCTCTTCCTTAATTTGTACTCGTAAGCAAATAGACGAGAGGCAGGACTGCTACTCGAATTCACAAGTAACGAATCAAAGCTAGCAGTAACAAAACGCGGATGATTAGATTACCATCGCGTTCCGCCACTGCTACCTTTGCGCCTGCTGCTCAAGTGGTAACTTTGGTGCGCCCCCGAGTTGCCCACGAGCTTCAAGTTGTTCTAAAATTTATTGATATAGAGGTTTTCGATTATGCTCAACATGTTTATAATTGAAACCATATGATTAATTTTACTAATAAAAAGTTACGTAAGCAACTTTAGTTAATTATCCGACTTATCGCAAAGATGAGCCACCCACATAATCTCTCTCTGGCAGTATAACTCACATTCACAAACTGTATTAGTGCATCTTTTACGAATGTTTTGTAATAAATATGTTCGAATTAAAATGAAACACCCGGTGTATGCATATATATATACGCGTATATATTAGATGTCTGGCAGAACGAAACTTTACGTGAATATAGTTACTTTACGGAGGAGTTGAGCCTTTAGTCATTAGCACTATTTGCAACCTTATGTAGAAAAACGAAGTCAGGAGCCTTTCTTCTCTCGAACAAAAATGGAAGAGAATATGTTTCTAGCAGATATTTGTGGTAATAATAAATACGCCGTACTGAACTCCTGTCATAAACCATAGGGATTAATCATTTTCTAAAAGTGTTCAGTATTCATGGTCAGTGTTATTATTAATACCGAATTTCATATCACGGACGCAATTTGAATCCACCGAACCTACTAAAGAGTCGAAAAGATGGCTCAAGCTATAAGGGTTTTTAACAATTTATTCACAAGCCTGAAATAACTCCCAATGTTTTTATCGTGCTGCCCATAATAAAAGGTCTTTTTTATGTTAAGACACTATCCAACCGAACGCCAACATATCTCACAAGAGAGACACGTTGCACCGGCATTCCATTAAGATTATATGTGTATAGTCGACAGCATTATACTGTGACGTTGGCACAACGAAAACAGTTTGGTTTTTGAAGGGTTCAGTAGCAACTGGTTTTCTTTGCACCAGAGAAGCACGTCACACATTGCATTGTAGTATATTACAATGAATCAGTCTTACGCGTCCTTATTTTTTTTGTATTTTTTGCGTTTAGATAATTTATATTTGATATCTGTCAGTTGAAGTTCCACCGTTGACTATTATTCTAATGTGTGCCTTTTATTATCAACGAGAGAAGAATTGGTATTAAATAATCGCGTTAAATTAATTACCTTAAATTTAGACACAGATGTTACGGCGACCACATCCAAAAGTGCAGCTGAGCTTAAAGAAGCAAGGAATGTAGAGCGCATTCCAATGGTCAATATTGTGACATCTGATAGAGTCACCACAGATGATACGAATGTATTCTTAACTGGTAGCTGTTTGGATAGCATAGAAAGAGAAACAAATAATTGGCTGGAGCAATTTCCTTTATGGTTAGGCTCAAACCAGTTAGAGCTGAATACTGCAAAGACTAAGTACATTATTTTTAGAGCAAAAAATAAGCCCATAACTAGCGAAATTAGTACATCTTTTCAAAACTCGAATATTGAACAAAAGGTAAGGGCGCAAACGAGCTGGTGGTGGTTAAACATTTCGACAAAAGTCGAAATGTTTGTCCCAGTCTCGGGGTTTTTGTCGAAATGTCGAATATTGAACGCGTGGAATCCTTTAAATTTCTTGGTGTTCGTTTTCACGAAAACCTATACTGGACTTGTCAAGTGAACGAACTCCGAAGGGATATTTCTAGATCAATTGGTTTAATTTGTAAGCTTAAATACCTTCTTCCAGCCTGGTTAAAAAAACAGCTGTATATATCTCTGATTCACTCGAGGCTGCATTACTGTATATTGGCCTGGGGGACGACTACAGCAAGTAATATTAAGCAATTATTTACATTGCAAAAACGCGCAGTTAGGTCAATTGATAATTTACCTTGGAGTGAATCGACTGCCCCTAGCTTTATTAAACATGAAATATTAACGTTAGACAATCTTTTTTTGCCTAAAGGTCGCCAATTTCAGTTCATACTCAAATAAACACGAATCCCGCAATATTTTACGAAACATATTTATCCAAGCAAACAAATTACAACTTGAGACACCAGCAGTTTTCAAAACCTAAAATAATAACTAATTACGGTACACAAAAAAATATCCTACCAGATAGCCGATCTTCTTAACAGAAATTATTGTGTATTCGAATTAGCCCAGACAATAGCGTCCATGTTTCTTTTCAAAAAATACCTTACGGTATACTTCAATGTGCCTAGTGTGTATTCCTAGTAGAGTTCACATCAAAATAGATTGTACATTTTTTGTGTCTCATATTTTTATCTTCTCAGATATTTTTTAGTTCTTATTTATGCTGTTTTTGATTTATTTCCTGTGCCCTGCTGCTGAGTGCTGTAACCGGGGGTTGGGACCTAGTCAGGTGATTCGTTTTCGCCTTTTGTCCCAACCAGGGTGTAAGATAGACAGGTGGGGAAACGGCCCATAGAAACCTACCGCAGCGCCGTGACCGGATTGTGTACTCGTCTGCTTGCGGGTACCCCCGGTTTGCGACAGATGGCGCTGCGGCGAGAAGAAAAAAATTGGAATCGAATTTGCATGGAACTTTATTGGAGAGTATGCAAAATAAACAGAGAGCACGGCAGTCCTCCACTGAAAATCCACGAGAAATCTTCTCCGTCAGTTTAGCCGGTCGCCACCGTTCGCCCACCCGGAGTGAGAGTTCGCGGTGCTCCACATAGATGGCGCCACAGAAAAAGAGAACACCGAGGGGGACACAATGCGGTCGCTCATTTGGCTCTCGTTTCCCCACCTGTCTATCTTACACCCTGGTCCCAACCTCCCTGACAATTGTGTCAAAAAAATAAATAAACAAACAAACAAACAAACCTCCAAAAATTATTTCTTTTTTTTTTTTTTTTGTAATTTCATTTATTGATATTTCTTTACGGTTGTCTCTTTCGAGAATACATCGTAAGGATTAAAGCCGCCTGTTCGCGCGGTTACTTTTCCTTTTTTTTTTTTTGCGAGAAGCATATTTGAAGAAGGAAAAATGTGCAGGCGAGCTCGTTAGGAAGACATGATAAAAACAAAACAGCGCAAAAACAAGGACGAAGTGGAAGAAACCACAGGACACAGTGCTGACTTTCAACTGAAGATTTATACGTGTAGGCGTCTGTTATAAATGGCAAACATGCCACCCAAGAAAATCAAGGAAAAAACACAAAAGATGCATAACATGCCACGTTTTCAATACAACACTGTCTGCTGTTGCTGTGCGCTGTATTTTCTTCGTCCTTGTCTTCGCACTGTTTTGTTTTTATCATGTCCACTTACCAACTAGCCCAAACTTCTACGTTAATCAACTATATTTGCTTAGGAAGCACCATAATCTGAACCCTGAGACACGGAGGAAAAAAAATGACGTACAAAACGACGCGAAATTTAAAACGCAGCTGGGTTTATTCGCAACCACAAAAAAAAAAAAAGAGAAAACATTTACTCGGAGAGGAAAGAGAAAAGACTAAAAAACATGCCGCCGCAAAGATTTGACGAAACTCAGCCAGACGGTCTTACCTACGACCTAGACACGGCCCCAACAGCAGACACCCGCTGCCAAACGACCCGACACCAGTTAAAGAAATACAAACAAATAGAAAAAAGAAGGCAGGCTTACTCGCGAGCGATATGTCTGTACTTCCTCACGGGCTAAAGCTGTTGTGAGCGTCCCCTCCCATTTCATGTCGTGGGCTCGTCTTTCCAAAAATCTATGCTTATTTTTTTCTTTTTCCCTTTGTTGGTCAGGCCAAACAGTGGCGTTGTTTCGGAAAGGATGGCGGAAATCCAATAAACTTGGTTATGTCGTTCTTGGTTCGATTATAGAAAAACAGACACAAGAAAAACATAAAGGACTGTAAAATTTCTCTTTCTTCCTCGTTTTGTTTTTGTTTTTGGTTGTTTTGATTGACATCCGCATAGCCTAGGCTGCATAACTCTTCGAAATTGGGAAACTGACTTTTATGTTGTGTGTCTTTTGGACTGTTTGCTCGAGGCTGTTTTCGTATTTTTCCAGGCGTGTTGAATCTTTCCCGACCCCGTTGCCTTTTTTATGTTGTTTTGTAAGACGTGGCCCGAAATTCGAGACTTTGAAGATATTGAAAAGAGAATACTACTTTTTTGTTGTTTCTTTTCACGAGTGTGTGCATAAGCCGCTGACACGACATAATACTCGTCACACTGGCAAATCTAACAGGAACTGAACTATCTCGTGTTTGCGTGTTTTATTTTATCCAGAAATCACATTGGGTCATCATCATCCACTCTGTAAAGTTTCCAGTATTCATTTATGATAATAATCGGTGGATATGTTTGCGAGTCTATTTATTATTAAAATAATGGTATATTTGGACGATTTGTTTCGAACAGACGCGAATAACGGTGGTTATCGGGGGAAAATCTCGTAAAAAAGCTAAAATTTCATATCTAAGAGGGCAGGGTTTCGAGACAATAAAGTCCTAATTGAAGCAAATGTTTTCAAACCGTGACATTTCTCGGTCTTAATTGATTTTGTATTTGGACATAAACGAATGTTAATTGTAGTTTTTCGTTCTTAACAGATTTTCTATTTGTGACACCGACGAATGTTTATGGATGGTTTTCGGTGGAAACCGGAAAGTCTACGGTCTAGCTTTTCCGCATTAACTGTTCTCTTTATTGATATTTCTAGATCTGGTTGCCCTCAAATTCATCAAAACAAATGGAAATACAATTTTAAAAAGAAGTCTGCAAATTCTTAAGTGTATTTGTGGCAGACATCCCAAAAAATTCGGCTGAGTAAAGAATTTACCTGTGCGAACCCCATCAAACTCCTAGATACGACACCCTTCGTTTTCCCTCGACTGAGCGCTCCCAGTTCCATAAAATCCATTTCAACGTTCGCCGGCCGAATCGAACAAGAACAGTTTTTCGGTCCTGATATGTTCGCTCTGGAAAATCCCAACGAGCCTTTCGTTCTTCAGTTTGGAAACGCACGAGCATTTTAATGAGCTGCGCTCGAAGTGAGACACTCTGCACCCTCCCTCCTCGCCTTCCATTTTCCCGTTTCCGGCATCCGCACTCTCATGTCCGGCGCTTACAGAGAAAACATAAGACGGACAAAAGCAAGCGCCGCGTGTTCCTGTTACTTCCTACAAAACCACCCATAATGTGTCACCCGGGTGTCACCGAGTGTGCTAGATTATATCCTTATGTTATTTAGTAAGGAAGCTATCGATGAACAAATGAATACATGATAGATCGATTTATAGGTAAATAAACGAAAGCGTAGCTGATACCTTTACCCTTGAACCGGGCGGTTACCTGCGCCACCTAGCCAAATAGTATTTTGAACTCCAGATTAAATTATTCTTCAGTTACTTTATTCAGATTTAGCCTTTACCCGTTCCCGCACATAATGCCCGTTGAATACACTTCTTAGTATTTGACTCTGTAGATCCTAGTCCTCAATGTTCTGCCAATGTTCTGCGCCATCTAGCCGCTCAGCCGGAAGAGTTGTTGTCTGCTTGTTAGGACTACTTACGTATTCGTGATGAAGCTTGCTGTTGCTGGTGAAGCCGCTGTTTTTTAAACCATTTTATGTTGAAGTTGTTATTCTTGACTGCTCATACAGTATAGCATTACCCAGTGACCTCAGAAAAAGACAGTTGAGAATGAGTATAATCTTGGCTTATACCAAGTTTCTAACAAACTCCAAAAACGCGCATGCATGGCGTCAACGAATGAAAACAGAGTTTAGATAGTCGACGACGAATACATGAAGAGTCAAGTACACCGCGCGACATCGTTAGCGCGTACACGGCATCGGTGCTTTTGCACATTTTATTATAAGAGAAAAGTGACTATCACAAAATCTTACGACTTAAGCCGGGGTCACATTGCTCATACGTCCTACAAAAGTCAGTCTGCAAACACGAGTCACCGCAATATCCGTGGTTCGAATGCCGCATTGCCGTGCGGCATTCGAAGCCCGGATCTCGCGGTTACTCGCGTTCGAATCTGTATGCAGACTGTCTTTTGTAATACGGAAAATCAGTTTGACACCGGCTTTAGGCTACTGCCCTAAGGCTGCATATACACTGGCGTTCGAATCTCAAGCGCGAAGCGGATTCGCTTGTTTTCATCATCAACTGTATGCGGAGGGCAAGTTCGTCTGCTTCTTGCGCAGGGGGTAGCGGTGACGTCAGAACGCCGAGCCCTGATTGGCTGATCGCGACCCCCTATCTGAGCGTCGTCTGCTCCTTTGCAACGTCGTCTGCTCGGAACGTCGTCTGCGTCTGTCTTGCCTTTCCTGCGACTTTCGGAAGTGCAGAGGACAGATTCACGAAACGATCTTACGCCAAAAATGTGCGTAAGACATAACTTAAGAACAAATTCGTATTCACGAAACGAAATTTTCGTGAGTTTTGCGCAGGTTACGACGAAATCCTACGACAGCTCCGAAGCTGCATGTCTTACGCACTTCTTACGATCAAATCAGCATGGCCGACAGCGTCGCGGTCGCGACGACCCACGGACGTTTATTTTTCTACGTGCGCTTCACACGCGTTCCGACTTCAAGCAGAAGAAAAAAGTAAAAAGTACTTGAAACGGACCCCGACGAACAAGAGCGCTGGATCCACGAACACCCGGGAAAAGCTCCAACGGCCACGATTCCACCGAACGCGACCAAGCGAGCACGGCAGTTAGGCCTAGCAGGCACTCCGCGACTCGGCGACCGTCTGCCCACGATCGGCGGGTGTGCTGTATGGAATATGCCCGCGCGACCCTTGTGAACCCTTCCCGTATTATACTTTGATCGCTGACCTCAGTTTTAGATTAAGAGGTCAATTTCTTCGTCTTGTTATCTCCTTGTTTTCCGAGGCAACGGTGACTCTCGCCGGTGAAAAAGTGGTGAATCTCCGGCAGACGCAGGAAAGGTAAAGCAGCCATCGCTTTGACTAGCAGACGTAAAGCAGACGACGTTAACTGCGCCAACCCACCGACGCCGTTAAAGAATGAGGGGTTTCGCCGCACGCGAAAGGAGGGAAAAAGTATTTGGGGGGTAACTTGCGGACACTAACACGCACTCTCGGTTCTTACCAAACAAACCTCGGCGCCTCGGGACACCTAGTCGCCAGTGAGTCCTTTGACTTCCCTCCTTGATGCGCGTGTGCTAGTTTTTAGACAAAAACAACGTACCGCTCGAGTTATTTCGTCTGCCCTCTCTGGAAGGCGAAGTCGCACGAAAAATATACAGACAGACGCAGACGACGTTGCGAGCAGACGACGTTGCAAAGGAGCAGACGACGCTCAGATAGGGGGTCGCGATCAGCCAATCAGGGCTCGGCGTTCTGACGTCACCGCTACTTTCTTTCTCGTGCGCAGAAGACAAAAATGAGCCCACTTGCGAGGCGTATTGCATCTTTAAGCAACCGCTTTCATACCCGCTTTTGCGAATGCGGTTGAGTCGCCAGTGGGAATGCGGAGTAAATGAACACTTCTCACTACAATAACAATTATAATAACAGTCTTATGCTAAACAAAAAAACTGGCGATTGTTCATTTGCATTGACAATGACGCGTTATACTTTGTCTCATCCTACGAACGACTAAAGGCCAACGCCACGGGCCGCCAGGTCCAATCACGTTCCACGCTATAGTGCTCGAATCCAAAAGCGCCGCATCATTTCTACAGCTTCGACGCTGCAAAGAGCCTATATGTCGTTGCTTTCTTTGCGATGTGAAATTGTTAGGTCATTCAGTGCTGTTCGATTCAAACCACTGTCCACCCGTCCCCTTATCAGTGATCCGACACGCGGGCACCGATACCTGCATCGAAGCGAAATACCGCACAATTTCTAAGTGGCTCGTGATTGGATCTGGCGGTCCGTAGCTTTCGCCTTTAGCCCATCGTAGGTTGAGACGACAAGATTAGCTGAAACACCCGATCCGAACGTTTTGTGCGTTTGCGATTCCCAAAAGCTCAATTATATGTCAATTTGTCAAATAGTTCGTAGTATTGGACATCAACTTCGCAGTCTATTTTTACTTCGAACCAAAGCTTTCTCAAAAACTGACAGACACGCCAAAGAAGCATAAAGGACTGTTTCAGCTTATATTGACCGCGACGTGTCTTCCCTCCCGGGCCAGCGTCTGAACAACACAATGATATATGGGTATAAAGAAACCGATTTACGCCACTTTTCTGGACCCCCATACGGTCTCGGTTGCCGGTTGTATATTCCAGACACTAAATCTCATTTCAAGGCAGATCAACTTTCCGCTATCTAAATTCAATACACCAAATTCAATTTTGAAACTCTATCGAGGCGAATCTTGCGGAAACAAATGCTATCTGGGAACCTGCGTTATATATGCCGTTTTGCGTCGAATGTAAACGAAGTTTTTAGACTCTCGGTGTTCAGATTCTTATTCAACGTCGAATAAAACAAACATTCGAGTTACGCGTCTGCATTCCTTGGCTGGCGACAGCGCGTCCCCGCATGATGTTCTTCGCATTTAAGGAAAACCAATTTTCTCCCCTTCGCTGACTTCGAATGGGGTAACGGGATGAATATCGCGAAAGCAAAAGTATTTGTGAACTGAAATAATATACCGTCTTGGGACGAACTTCAAGAAAACTTGTAAACGCAAGGAGCGCGATCTCTGAAAAAACAACAACAGCACAGGAAATCTATCTTTGGACAAGGGCCTAAACGGTATACATTCAATTGCGATTCTCTGTTGATTATCTGCATAGACAATTTTAAAATTTTGCGCAATCACGGCCCACCAATCGCAATATCGCTAGCTTAGTTTCGGATATGAGTGTGCCGCTATGTGAGCTTTTATTGCCAGATGAAAGGAGGACGGTGCTTTTGGGTCATACCGAGGACGCGATTGAACGGCCGTGGTTGACCAGTGTGCATAGCACGGGCTGATGATGAAAGCACTGTAGATGGTAGCCCTTTGAAGTCCTAGATGCCTCGGAGAATATCATATAACGACTTCATCTTTTAATTATATTTATTTACTTTTAGTGTCGACGCGGTGACATTAGAGTTCTATACAAAAGACAGTCATGTTTTGTCTTGTTTTTTTGCTGTTTTTCTTTTTTTTACAATGAGGTCTTTTAAATTTTTACTTAGAAAATGCATCTCATCATGTGGGCAATATTTTTGAGCTGGAACGCGACGTTACTTTTAGTTGCTCTAAATGTACCAAGGCCAAGAGTTTGCTCATTTATTTGTCTCTTGCGGACAATTAATTAAGGTGTGGCCACATGGCGTCGAATAAAGAAAAAAAGTAACATTGAACCTTCATACAAATTAATCGGAAGTAAAACCATCTCAATACACGTTTGGCCTCAAGTCGCGTTATCACAAGGCGCATTTTAGCTATGCTGCTGCAGGTCAAATGCTTCGAGCTCCCATAAGACATATCTTAAGTTCCTGAATAAACATTGCCTGAAAAAACGAATTTGGGAAATATTGACGTAGCGAGACAAGCTTTGACTTAAAAAAAAATTCTGTTATTTTTTTTTTTTTTCTGAGGGAATTATATTTTGTAGCACGTGTCTTGTTGAAGCACTTAAAGGATACTATTTTTTTAAAGATTTTTAACGGTTCGGATATACTGTAATATTCAGTTATACAATAAGATGCAACTTTACTGCTCTCTGTTTTAACATAAATTCGCAAACGGCGAAAGCTAATTGTCTCTGACGAGCGAAATTGTGCAGTCCGAGCGAGACGCGTGAAAATGTACCGTTGAAGTGCCCGTTGCCTTACCCCTTCTTAGCAATGCCAGCAGTCGGCCATGTCGCACCCTTTTAGTAAAGTAAAGACATTTCAAACAACAACAACAACAGCCAAGTTATGATGAAACAAAGTATATAGACCTTTGCAAAAATCTCCTTCTGTGCGCTGCTATCTTTGTCTGCTGCTGGGATGTGGAACGCCTTCTGCGCATGCGCTGTTGCTCTACTGTGCGGTATACCGGACGCTGCGCTTGCGTCCACACCTCAATGACTCAGCATTTTTCGCCCGGCCGATAAGCGCTGCAAAGGTCTATAGATAATGCCAGTTAAAAATCTCCTGTAGATCTTTGCATCGCAGGTCGCCGGGTGAAGAACGCTTGGTCACTAAGGTGTGGACGCATGCGCAGCGTCTGATATGCCGCACAGCAGATGAACAGCGCATGCTCAGAAGGCGTTCCACAGCCCAGCAGCAGAAAAAGATGGCAGCGCACAGAAGGCGTTTTTTGCAAGGGAGATCTATAGAAGCTCAGTTGCGGGAGCTGAACCCACCCTCTCCCCCAATGTTCGTCACCAGTTTACTGAAGCGCCACGTTTCTAGGACGCTGCGGCTGCTCTTTGAAGTACTGTTGCAGAGACGAAGCGTTGCGTGCGAAACACAAATAGGGGGATGGGGGTTTGTGGGAAAGTAGACATCATGGCCTCTAATCTCATCAAACACAAAGTTGATGCCGAAGTTGACGGAACGCACCGGTTGGCCTATCACGTCGATGACTTCGCGCTTTTTTTACCGACGTCCAATTGGGCTCACTCCGCGAACTTTCGCCTCCATCTTTGTGTTTGACGAGTTTAGGTCCCCTGAGCTAATATATACTTCGTGTCACTATGAATCTGAGTGCAGTGAAAGAGTGGAACATTTTATTTCATTTCATTTATTATGTCTCTCACGGCGCGACGGCATTACAGAGAGGAGTGGGGCACAGTAAATTGAGCAAAGCAAATAACTATGAAAAGGCAAAAAATACACAAAATAACTACTAAACATCATTTAACAGGTTAGTAATGGCACAGTACATGGAAAAAAAAATATCAATGAAAAGGCAAAAAATACATAAAATTACTACTAAACATCATTTAACAGATTAGTAATGACTATCTTAGATTTATCTGAGGCAGTGATTGTGATAATGGCTGCGGAAAGGCTTTTCCAGTCAATCGAGGTTTGAGGCAAAAAAAAGAGGCATTAAAGTTAGAAATGCTGCAATGAGGGATCCCAACCTTTAGTTGAGGATCGGTGCGTGATGATATGTAAAATGGTTCCGAAAGTAGCGCTTGGTGGAGAGTAGAGTTAGAGTGATAAATCTTATGGAACAAGCAAGACGAAGAGAAAGAGTGGGCAAGGATAGAAATGCTTTAATTAAAGTGATGCAAGCTGTGCGGTGATAATTAGAAAGTATAAAACGAGCGGAGCGGTTTTTAATGGATTCTACGGTAGATGCAAGGGTGATACCAGGGTTCCAGATTGAGGCGGTATATTCAAGTTTAGGGCGAATCAAGGTTTCATAAATCAGAAGCTTTGATGAAAGAGGGGCAAGAAAAAAAGGCTCGAGGTACACCTAAGCACTTCCTATGAGTTGTGAAGGCGAAGGCATGCAAGCCGCTCGTCTGCTCCACCATTTCGTCTGCTGCGCACTTTTCGTCGACGGTCAGCGCGCGCGCTCTCCTGGGCGCGCAGACCTTGAACGCTCCGTGTTAAAGGCGGGGGCTCAAAATTTTCTTCAGCGTGGCAGAAGATTCCCCCTCTTTTCTTTTTTTCCTCCTCCCCTTTCCTCCTCCATTTTCCTCCTCGCTTTTTACGGCCTTCTCGCACGAGTGCTAATGGGCTTACCGGCCCCCCGACAAAATCTCTGTAACCCTTCAAGGTTCTCTGCTTCAATCCCAAACACCAGGGATTAGTTAGGCAGGCTGGATATGAGCTCGGAAGGGTTCGGGCTGGCTCGCTTTTCTTCTTTTTTTCGTTTTGCTCTTTTTCTGCAGTTCTAAAACACACTCAGATAGTCAACACCAACTAGCCCAACAACAAGTTCTTTTACATTCAGATACTTTCGCATGCGGCCACACACGCTACACCACCGCATATTTATCTCGAGTGAACGGAACTTGAACATCACGGCAGAAGGAAAAAAGATGGGTATTTTTATCCGAACTTTGAGCTCTACCCAGAGAGTTGAAAATTCGTCGTTCTAAAAACGGCACACTGAAGAGTGATTATATCACTATTGTGTTTTTTTTTTTTTTTTTGTTTTTTGTACAAAGTAATAATCATGAGTAATTACAAGTCAAAGATATTGCAGTCTGAGGGACCCAGTCTGACCATTTCTGGGGCATAATATATAGGTTCGTACTACAGGTGTTTTCAAGAGTGTCGGCCGCCTCGTTGAAGCTACTAAGAAGAGTAAAAACAAACTTCCATAAAGACTGAAACGGTTTATGGTATATTTCATCTATCTTCAGCCTTTGAAAAAAATTTCTTCGTGGCCAAACGTGCATTTAGTTTTTGTCGACAAATGTAACTGAAAACTTGACACCCGACAAATATCTTGCGTATCAGCAAAGAGAACGGGAAACACGGAGATAGAACCGCAAAATCACAATTTTCTTCGCGTAAAATAGTGCAACTAGCAATATTATGCCACTAGCAATATTATGTCATTTATTAAAAGACAGCAGGTATTACGAAGTTTTCATTCTCTTCTGTTCGCATTTGTTCGCTGATAAAGAAACGGAATGCCCAGATAGCCTCTGCAGCCCTTACATAATTGTTTGGGCTTTGTCAGGGTGGGCGAAGGCCATCTCCAAAAAAAACCAGGAGCTCGGAAGGTGTACTGCCGCAAGTTTTGGGGCTGCTTGGATAATTTAGGCGTCTGGCGTTCCCCGCCTACTTAGAAAAGGAGTGGAACAGCGGTCAGCTCAACGTCGTCACCAAGCGGGAAATCATGCCGAAATGTGTCCTTGAACACGTGCGAGATCTTTACCCGAACCCAGCCGGGATTCGCTACAATTAATCTAGGAAAAAAATTATAAAAAGGGGTAGGCTTAAACGATTTGGCAGTTTTTGAATATAGTCTTGCGGACTAACTGTCCACAAGTACGGAAAGAAATGCAGTAGAGATGCAGAGCTCTATTGTGTTCTTTATGTCCATACTTGTCTTTCGCGCTGTACGCCAATTAAAATGAATTCTGCAATATCTGTAGATTATGCCTGGTTATGTTGTCTTTAAAAGAAAAGTAATCAAGCAAGTTCGGTATCGTGCCACAATTTGTACATATACAATTTTATGTGGAATTCAAATTCAAAACAGTACTTCCGCGGGAAATAATGCATCCGTCGTTCTTCGTCTTCCTGAAGCTATGCACTACCGATCCCGGCTACAGGACTTTTGGGTCCACAAAATATCACGCTCAGTAGAAAATTCGCCTTTTCTACCAAAAGTACTGAAAATTATTTAATTTTCAAACAGGTCGGGTGGTGATGCGTGTTTGAGTGTAGAACCGTTGACTGGGCACTGGTTTGCGCCAACAGTGCAGTGCTTCCGTTCATGCTGCCCGCGACGAGTGTTGAAATTTGAATATCGTAGAAATAAAATCAACTGACACCCTTAGAATTATTTTAAACTTGTGCTTTTTTCAGGCATTAAGATTTTTATCGCACCTTTTATTCATTGTCGTCTTCGATGAGGGAACAACTTGCCGAGGAGGCCGCGCTGTCCGCGTACGCGCCTTGACAGATAAGGTCGCGAATGCTTTTCACGAATCTTTAAAGACCAAGCATAAAAATGAAAGACGCAGCCCCTTTACGCCAATGAATTAAGCCAACTTTATGTTTTGGGTAGACGTCTTGCGAGAGTTGCAGTATTTTGAATTATGCCTAATAAATTAAATGTTTAGGACTAAGTACCAAACTTTTTTAGATGTATTAGGAACCAAAATGTCAATTGGAAAGTTCTAGAGCTGCTTGAGAAACACCCGAATCAGCTGTTTGCAACGTGATGCGGCTCGCGTGGCTTCCTTCTGACTAGTAATAAAGCTTATGAAACATGACAAAATACCCCGTGATAAAGCGCCCGCCCCATCATAAACTCAATTTCGAATGTCCCGGGATTTCTTTTCATAGGCCGGAAAAAAAAAAGAGATGGATGCAAGACGCGTGCCCCACGCTTTATTTATATCAGAAAAGAACTGCCCTCTATTTTATATACAACGATTATTATTTTTTTTTCACCTACTAGATATTAGAAAAAAACGTGGAAATTAACGTTTTGTGGATGTGAGCTAAACGGCCAGGCGAAGATTGGGTTCAAGAAAGAGCGCAACAAAAACCGACTGATTACCTAACATTTGTTATTAAACTTTTTGATTATAAAAGAAAACGGGATAGTTGATTTATAAAGGTGTTGGGCGTAATCGAAAGCCACCAAATTGTCCAGTGAAAATTAGCGCCATTGCGGTTTGTGTAGGTGAGCTATACGGCCAGGCGAGGATTAGGTTCAATAACGAACGCAACTAAAACCGACCGATTGCCTAAAATTCGCTAATTAACCTTTTAATTAGAAAAGAAAACGGCATCTTGTATTTAGAAAGTTGTTGGCCATAATCGCAAGCCACCAAACCGTCCAGTCTTAAAAAGATGTAACGCGCGTACACTATTATACGGCGTCCTCCTAATTTGGGCGCGAAAATATGGTTCTGATTTTATGTGGGCTCCATCTCCGCGTGGCACAGCCTAACGCCATGAAGCTAAAGCGACAAATCATGCGCATCGCTGTGACAACGCCACTGTAGAAGGGGCGAGGAGTGCGGTGGCCGAAAAGATTGCGGTAACACGATTCGCGTCCAAATTAGGCTTTTTAGGACGCCGTGAGCCACTTCACGACCACTACATCTCTTTAAAATGAATGATTTGGTGTTTTTGATGACTATAGATAAGGCACAAACCGCAATTGCGTAACTCTGACGTCTTTTTTAGAAAAATGTCTAGTCGTTAAAACAAAATCGCCCTGTATAAGCACGATTGTAACGCAGTTCTTTACGTCCGGCGACATCATTACGGCATGGAAGGAGACGTTGACCACAGATCATACTCTGTGTATGATCTGTGGTCACTGTTTGTTTTTTTTTCGTACGAGAATGAGCAAACATTTGATACCAAATAAAATAGATTTAGCATTCACCAAATTCGGCTTGTTTGCTTGATTCAAATCGATATTTGATTTGATTACACTTATTTTGTACCCGCACACGCCTACTTTATTCCCTAATGGGTTACAAGTAATAATTACATTGTTTTTTGTATTTTTTTTCTTGTCGTGCGAGGTCATCACAATTTATTATTAACAATCCGAGCTATGCGATTACGCGGAGGAGGCGCATTTGAAGATATTCAAAATTGTTCTGAATACACAAACAACTTCAAACGTCTTGCTGTTTGGGTCGTTTCCTACACGCAGGACCAATAATAGTCAAGACCTTATAGAGGAGACTATTTCTATCAACTCAACGCGCAAACACGATGTGAAGCGTGTCTGCGTACGTTGGAAAAGAGATACTGGCGAGCAAACCATAGCGTCGAATGTCCATGCATCAAAATGTCCGTGCACCGAAATATCCGCTCACCGAAAAGTCCCACACCGAAAAGTCTTTGCAGCAAAAAGTGCGTACACTGAAATGTCTGTGCACCAAAATGTCCGCACCGAAATGCCCTACAGCAAAACGCTCTACACAGAAAAGTGCTAGACCCACTGCGGATGGGATCCTCTGTCACCTCTGCCGGTTTACGAACCATGATGATTCAGAACCACTGGTCTATGGAGCGCCATCCCTGATATACAGAAAACGCCGCTCGTACTTCCCGTTGTCGCCATGAATCCGCCTAAACAACAAAAGACGGCAAATCAGATATTTATATTAAAATTGATACTTCAATGACTACTTCTTTGAGCAGAACAAGGCATTTGTGCTCTCACAACAGCAAAGAATCGTCTTCCAAACCAATGCTAAAAAAGAGCCAATGCAACTCGTTGGGAAGAGCAAGTGCCAAGCTCGCTCAAAACAGCTACTCGGTTGGTTCAGGTCTTCGTCGCAGGTGTGCCTGCTGGCTTCTGGATAATCTTTTCAAATCCTTCAAGCTTTCATTTTCCCCACCCCAAACTTGTAAAAAAAAAAAAAAAAAAAAAAAAAAAAGGCAACTGGCAAAAAAAAAAAAAGAATCGAAAAATGGCGAGGAGGAAACGAGAGGCGATTTCCTCCTTTCACAGTGGCGAGAAGGAAAGTGAGGGTCGGGTTCCTTCTCTCTGCTTGCGGGCCGGCCTTTGACGGCGCGCTAACGGACACGCAGCGCCAAGGGGTGAGCGGTCGTTGAAACTGATCCGCAGCTGCCAATGGGAGCCTCGTCGACCCGCGCCAGCCAATGGGACCAAAGCCGAAAATCCATCAGCTTTATTCTGCTCCTTTGGGATCAGGGAAACTAGGTACCGTTTGGCTAGGCTTTTCGCGTGCTTTCATAGCTGGGAGCTGGCTTCACTTGGAGAAAGGATTTAAGGTGCCGTTTGGCGCGGCTTGCTCCATGAGACAGTTAATGCTTTCGCATTAAAATTTCTTTTGGTGTATCCCAATAATTGATTAGCATTTTTCGTGACCTAGTTCAGGACAGGTCATTCGAAATGTGAACACCGAGGTATTTATTGGAGGGCACACGAAGGAAGCTAGAGTTATTGATGGAGTCGGAAGGGCAATGTTAATTTGACGAGAGACGCACATGGATTTACATTTAGAGATATTAAGTTCCATAAGCCAATCGTTGCACCATTGGGCTACATTGTTAATATCAGTCTGAAGAGCAGAGATGTCAGTCGTCAAGGATTTCTTTGTAAATAACACAGTCGTCAGCAAAAAGGCCAATAGAAGAGGGACACGGGTAGGGAGATCATTAATATAAATGAGAAATAGTAGTGGACCGAGTACAGAACCTCGAGAGACACCGGAGTTTACAGGCGAGGATGAAGAATTAGTTCCATTTGCGCGGACAAACTGTAGACGGTTAGTTAGAAAAGCGTCTATCCAAGCCAGAACGTATAGGGCCTATGTTAAGGCTACTAATTGTTAATGAAGAAGGGCGTGAGGAACTTTTTCAAAAGCTTTGAAAAAATCAAGGAATATGCAGTCAGTTCTGGAACCCTGGTCAAGTGTGACATTGAGATTATGGGTAGGTAAGAAGTTGGGTTTCGTATGAGTAAAACGTACGGAAACCATGTTGTGATGTGTTAAGGAAAAAGTTAGAATCCAGAAAGTTAGCTAGTTGAGAGTAAATTATGTGCTCAAGGATTTTGCATGGTGTGCTCGTTATGGAGATAGGACAGTTGTTAAATGGATATTGTTTATTTCCACCTTTGTGTACAGGAACCACCTTCCCCTTCCCCACCTTCCAATCCAATGGCTAGACACCATGTTGAAGTGACTGGAATACATTTTAGTGTTTTTCAAAAATGTTGTAAAAATGTTATCAGTACCTACCACATAAGACATTTCTAGGTTATCAATAATCTTAGCATTTCCTTCACTATCTACAACAACAGGAGACATAGGCAAAAAATCACAGGCTGTAAATACAAGGTAACAAGAACTAACTGGAATAAAGAAAGATTAAGTAAACACTTTATTCAAAACGAAAGAACACTGATAATTGGATAATAAATCTCCGTCAGCATCCCTCGGCGTTCTATTGGAAGAGAAAAAGGGATTAATAACCTTCCAAAATTGACGCGTGTTATATAACAAAGGAGGGTAACGTATTATTAAAATAATGGGATTTTGCATCTAGAACTGCTTTTTTAAACACACCAGTCGCAGTACGGTACGCTGAGCATCGCTGTTCGTTGTCGGTAGCTTTGCAGCAGGAAATATTTGTTTTTTCTTGTTTGCTAGCCTTTTAAAAACACGTTATAACAAGGCGATTCGGGAGAGCACGAAATAGTGCGAAGTGACACGTGCGCTTTCATGAGGTACGTATAACTTGTTCTTTAAATAAACTCCAGTTATTCTCAACTGAGCGCTCATGAAAACAATCAAAACACCAGCTCGTGCATAATCAGAAATTCGCTTAATTTCTTTCGACCTAAAGCATCTAGGTAGATCTAAGGAAATATGCAATAAAGAATGATCACTAAGACCTGGCAAATTAGTTAACGAAGAGATGAGCTCAGGCGATGTTGTTAAGATGAGGTCTAGAACAGAACATTTCGAAGCAGCAATCCGCGGAGGTTGGGTAACCATGTGTGAGAAATTAAAATCCGTACATAAGTTCACTAGAAGACGAGAATAAACTAACGTGAGTACAAACATCTGACCAAACTATGGAAGGATAATTAAAATCGCCCAAAAGAATAACTGTAGCATTCGGAAAGCGAACAATGACTGTGTTGATTGCATCGAGAAGTTTAGAAACAAGTGTCACTTCTAGGAGGAGGGCGATAACACGCGCCTAAAATCTAGTTCTTTTCTTTTTTTTTAGGTTGAGACCAACTCACACAAGCTCCAATTCAGATCCCACGTTGATATGAGATGACGGTATATTTTCCGATACCGCAATCAATACGCCGCCACCGCTTCTTTCAACCCTGCCATGACGGTATATATTGAAAGTATTTCTGACAATTTAAAATCTCACTGTTACGTATCTCGCCGGATGACCAGGTCTCAGTATGAGCAACAACGTCAGCATTAAAAGAATCAATAATAGAAGATAAATAAATGTTAAATAATAAATTGAGACGTTCTCCTTCTCTTTCTTGTTGTCGTCTGTCATTACCTCAGTCTCGGGTTTTTCACTAAAACGTTTAATATACACCAATTCACTTGCGCCCTTGCTGAAGATGAGTCATCGTTCTTGTTCATGACGCTTCTAATGTTAGTAAAACTAACAGGACTAATATTACAAAACGGTGATAACATCGCAGCTTCCACCCCTCACTACATGTTATTGCGAATTTTAACTGGGTTTAGAAACGTTATGTTGAGGCGAATTGAAGTATGGTAGAGAAGTTGAACGAGAGTTGGAAGCTCCGGTATTATGTTCAAATGAAGTGTGCTCTGGCTCCCGGGAGTTCAATTCAATAACAGAGTCAGAGGCAGGTACATAGACATAGCATTCTTTCCCAGTGAGTAACTTGTCGAATCGCAGTTTAAAAGGCTGTCCCCCCATCCTCGCAAACTGGAGCAGTTTACGCCGAGCAAGACGAACTGAGGGGATAAAATGTTCAATTACTGAGAAGTTGGTGCCCTTGAATTTATAAGCATTCGAAAGCACCGCCTGTTTATCTTTGTAAGAAGTCATTTTAACAATAATTGGGCGACACCGTTGCTGATTGAACTGGCCAAAGCGATGAGCTCTTTCGAAACCTAATTTTTCGAGGCATACATACATCAAGGACAGTCTTTTCGAATTGTACCCAAGCATCTGTCTCAAACACCCACACGCATGCTAAAAGCGCAAGTCACCGGGCATTCACTGCGCTCGTCTTGTTTGTCAGAGGAAAAGTCCCGAAGAAACATTACAAACCCCGTGACGCTGCCCTTTTCATGCTGGTTGATTAGTGCCATCGGCTCGTAGCGCTTCTTGGACTTAAAGTAAAACAAAGTCTGATAACATTCTACGTAATTCGATGAGCAGACGACTAAGGCTGTGTTTACCCAAATGGATCCGAGTCACTCCGGCGGGTCGTGTCACTTGACAACACAGATTGAAAAACGCTAGGCGTGGGTAGGTTTTAGAACGCCAAGGGTACAAAACCCTTACCCTGGAGTAAGATTGAGTAAATTTTGGAACACGGCCTAATAAATGCATTGTATCATTGTTCCGAACTCAGTACGTCCGAACGAATGGCAGCAAAAATGAAGCGGCTCGAATACTGGAGCCGAATAAAACGTTTGCCGCGATAGGTGTACACGGCAGTGTGTGCAAAATATATGATCTCGAGGAGGAGAAACTAAGGGAGGACAGGGGAAGGGAGGCGGTCCATGCCCTACCCGAATGCTTTACTAAAGAATGCATCTATCTCCGCGAATATCCAACGGTCTTGGAGCCGTCAGCTTTTGTGAAGTTGGAACGTCTGAACGCGCGCCGCTTCGGGGTTTCCCCCTTTTAATTGGGAAGGGTGACTGTCGCCATCTATCGTCGTGGACACACTCTAAGCCCAGTCCCATTTAGTTAAAGAAACATATACTCGTTCTTTTTTTTTTCGCCTCTCAACTCCACAGGGGACGACAGACGTACCTCTTAATATTACACGGGAATTCTCCTTTTTAATTAAGTGAGACACCACCCCTCTGTTTAGGTATTTTCTCACTTAAATGTGGAGGCACGGTGGCCCGCTTGAAAATCAGGCTATAATCCTTATTAGGTTATCCCTCTTATTTTAGGTATCGCAGAACATCTGCTCCTTTGTGTTTTGACTGTCAGCTGACATGCTGCACTGCACTGAGGCGGTGCTCCCACATCCCCTGATATCGTTAAGCAAGAATTATTTTGTGCTGCTTTGCTAAAGTTAAAATTCAGGTATATAATATGTTTGATAAAGGAAATCAATATGGCAAATAAAACAGTTACAATCTCTCAAAGTAAACACGTGTTTTATTTTCCATAACACAAAGGAAGTACCTTGAAATGTTTGTTTTAAAATACTAAATTTATAAAGAAGTTTTGGCAGCTTACACAGGTACGAGAAATATGTTAGTACCCCGCCAAAAAGTTAACGTTCTTTGAGAACTATCACACACACACACACACAAAACAAAAAAGAGACCATCGTGCTTGATTAAAAATATGAGAGATAAAAGAACAGAAAATAATATTCAATATTCAAAGAAGGTCTTCCTGAAAGGACCTCTTCTAAACCTTGTCAAGCTCCCCTGAGAAGAAAACTTGAATATAGGGTATTAGCAAAATAATCCCTAAAAACAAATTATTGAAGAAATCAATTACACATTGCTGAACGCTCAGTCACCGCATAAGTATAGCACTAGCGTTCTGGGACAGATGTCAAAGTGCCAGAGCTTGCCGTTGACCGATTCTAAACACAGAAGAGATTTCCGGAAAGTTTCCATGGGAAAAGGGTGGCTGACGAAGCCCACGAAAGGGGGCGTAGCAGGGAAGAGAATTACACACAGAAAGGCTGACAAACACACAGTTACCGTGTCGCCTACTCCTCCGCACCTTGCCGTAACCGCTGTTAGTACTACACTGTACGATGGTAACTGCACGACCGCACGGCGTCCATTTGCAATCCATGGCCCCGTCGCGTACCCGCGAGTGCACAGACTGTTTCCGATTCCTTGCCGAACTTTGCACGGTTGCACGGCGAATCTGCCACGGTGGCTCCACGGTTACGCCTGACTAAAACTGTGCCTAGTGCGTGCGTCATGCTTTCGTATTCCAACACGTAAGCGGTCTCTGCCGTTTCTTTTCTTTTTTTTTTATTTCCCTGGCGTATTTTTTTCTTTTTCATGATTTGCATATTTTGACGGTCGATTTGTACTAGACGACCGCCGCGCCGGCAAAGCTGCCGGCCATTTTTTTATTTTCTGTCGCCGTCTATGCTCTTGTTTTTGAGCTTTTATGCCTGTTTTTTTCCCTCTGTTTTGTGTGACTGGCTGAATTTTTTCTGTGTCCCACACGCGCAACAAACATATTAAAGGAGCTGTGCAACGATATTCAATTGGAATGTTTTTCTCTCTACACGAGCTTACTGGCACACCTGGGACTCAAGGATACTCACACGCAACGCCACTGGCCAAGAAACTTCTTTGTTGCGGTGTAATTTCAAGGACAAAAGCGATCATTTTCATTCAATCTCTCCTTCGCAAAATTCGATGACGTAACTCGGGGATCGCAGTACACCCAAGTGACGATATTTGAATGCGGCTCATAGATTGGACCCGAGCATTGCGTGGGCACTCGACTTGGGCTCGTGACAATTGCTATCTCGAGGAGCATTCGGGTTGTAACCCGTGTCCAATCGCTGCAACGACGACAATAGCCGAGCCATAACAATGTCTGGAACTCAGCGCGTGTCCTGCGCTTTGCCAACCCCAGCGCGTGGCTGTGATCAACATTGGCGGCATATAATCGGCTCCAGATCACGTGGCCGCTTGTTCTGGCTGCGAGTTGAGGGGGTGAATGCTGCTCGTTTTTCTTAAATTTTTTTCTGGGACTTCTATTGCGTGAGGTGAAAAACGAACGCGTGTTTCATAGGTCATTAACGTTAGGGATCTGTTTTACGCGGTATTTGTGCAAAGTACAAAAATTGTTGCATTGCTCCTTTAAGGGAAGTTTTATTTTTTTTTGTATTCTTAGCAGTGATGGACTAAATCTGCCGAACTTTAGACGACCTTCCATAGCTCGCCCTCCTCTACACACACACACGCACACACGCACACACACTATGGCATTTTGCCCGCCTCCCGCTTAATGCAAAAGTTCATAACTACTGCAGCGCTAACGAGGTCTACAATATTACAATATACCGTTGCGATATAAACTGGTGTTGTAATAGATTCTAGAAGACAAACAAACCAAAAATCGCAACATCGTTTCTGTCAATCAACGCTCTCGGGCGGACAAACCGTAATCATCTAGAATACACACCAAGAAAGAAATCTGGGGCCAAGCTTACGAACACTGACTGTCCGAGCAATACCGTTACAACTGTTTCGCGAAAGAGAATCGCGCGGCTCACGGCAGGGCAAACGATTAGCAACGCTTTTTTCCGAGCTGAACGAACAGATCAAAGAAGCAAACGCGGACGACTGCAGTCAGAAGAAGACTTTCGCTCTAAATGTAAATCTCGTGCATTTCGCAGCCAGCCTGAAAATATTGGTGGCTCATTATTCCCTCCCGCAATGTACCTAAAAAGCCCGAGCCTCAATATAAAAGTGTCACCGGAAAGAAGTCAAATGAGCAGCATGACGCTGGATGCTCTCCGGTCGCGACTGCTTCCCGCTCTTTGGAAATTGCCGCGAAGCTTCAGCGTCGTCAGCGTCTCGATCCGCCCAATGAAGCTTGCAGGTTGTGCCTTGTCTTACTAATCACATCTTCGTTCTCTCTTCAATGTTCTTTTAGTCATGATGTCTCAGAATTGATACTTCGACATACTTTATTCAACGTCTGTGTTTTTATTTTGTTTAATTTCTCTGAACTTTTTCTCGTGAAGAATGCGCCTCCATCTCTCCTCTCGACCGAACTACACATTGGTCCAAATAAGAGGGACCAGTCCCCTCTTAATATTGATGGACACGAATGATTTTTTTTTTCTGTCGGTCTTTCCGATTTAGAGAGACCAAGGAAACGGTTTTTTCTGTCTCTCTTAATATGTTAGTGTCCTTCTAGATGGTACTTTTTTTTTTCATTTCCCACTTAAAATGGACTGTCTTCCTGAAAGCATCTTTGTCCTCTCTAAAAACAATCAAACCACTTTTTTTTTTTTGGGGGGGGGGGGGAAAGGGGGGGGGGGGGGGGGGACCGGATTTTAGAGTGCAGCATTCAAGACAGGAAACCGCCGTCTCTGCTGTCTTGGCGAAACCGGTATCTCGGCGCGCCGTCGACTTGGCACAGCACAAACGCGCGACAACTTGCAGAGCTTGATGCGCGTGCGTTCTCTCTCGGACACGGGCTCTCCACGCCGATAGGGCAGAATTCGGAGATGTACGGCGGGCTGTTTAATGCAAATGAGCGGAGTAGAATGCATTCTCCCCGTAAAGTATTTGCCCTACCTAATGAAAGGAGGAGCCATTGTTATGTAGGTATTTGTAGACCCTTTCTTGTCCTCCTGCCGGCCATTAAAACATTCAATGTTTGCACAACAATATACGCGAACGAAAGCGGAGGCGCATGAATATCGCGTGTTGGAAAAGGAGTGGCCATTTACTCGAATTTAAAGCGTGTCTGTTTTGTTTCTGTGCTTTAAATTTTTGTTGATACGTTTTGTGTGCCCAACTCTGAAATATTTTCCGGCGATTACCGAAAGTCCGTGCCATTTCCTCAAAGCACACGCGCGCCATTCTCGCACGCGTGGCGTGTTTACCGGCGCTTGAGCGTTCCCGCTATGGTTGCGTGTTTTAACGACATACTTTCAGATGTACTAAACGCGATTTTATTTTACCCCGGTCGAGCCACTTAAAACAACAAATTTAGAATGCGCGCGCTTTTTTTCCTTTGTAAATATAAACGCATTAGCGCATATTACCAGCACTAAAAAAAACTGCGATTTAAATTATTTTTTACAGTAAGAAGCCCTCATTTGCCGATTGTCAGCGTGAAGTGCCCTGTTCTCTTTTCTTTTTTAGGAGTGCCATAGACGTTTGCATGTATGATCTCTGGGCGCCGCCATCTTGCTGCTGGTGTGGCTAGATCGTCTGATAGTCGAACATTGCTGAGGCCATCTGTACGCCTCAGCAATGCTTGACTATCAGAAGATCTAGCCGCACCAGCAGCAAGATGGTGGCGCCCAGGGACCATACTTATACTTATACTCTATAGCAACGCTTTTTTTTATGTCTTCTCGTTACTTTTGGCGCGCATGCTCGAAATAATTGCCCTGTAAAATATGAAGTCAGAAATCTTTTTAGCGCTAAATAAAAGTCCATTAAAATACAGAAATATAGTAACCACCAATGTGTGACAGCGTGTTGCGCACTCTGGTCCCTGACGGTTTGGGAAAGCAGAGCGTGGCTTACACGCGTCCGCCTTCGTGATTGGTTCTTCGGAGGTCGTATCGGTTAATGCCCCTCTCTCATTGGCTGCGGAGCGAACTCAACGCTGTGACGTCATGCCGCTGCGGTGGCGCTGCTGTCGGTTCTGCGCGTGCGCAGACGCTTCCATCTCGTGCGAATTGGGAATTCTGTGCCCGCGTCGTGCCCACACCAGAAAGGGGGGGGGGGGGGGGGGGGGGTCTTTATAATCTGGACCAGGCCTCCTCTATACTGACAAAGCCTGGCAGATCACCACGAGAAGCGGCCGCCGAAATGGAAAAGGTAGAGCGGCAGACAATGGATGAGAGGAGGAGCCAAGTGACTGGCGCCCCGCTGCGGCCAGACGCCGAAACACACTTCTCCCGAGCGAACAAGTGTGTTTCGGGTTCTCCCGAGCGAACAAGTGTGTTTCGGGTCCTCGCCGCTGCAAAAGCTGTTCGCTAACGTCCAGGTTCCCCGAGAAATGGCTCTTTGATGCTCTGTGCTACCAGATCCTCGCGCTCCAAACCTGCGACCGGGCTCCGTCGTCGAACTGCCAGGCCTGTTTGGACACTTGGCGGACAAGTCGGTCAGGCCAAGGTCAAGTCTGCACTTGACCTTGGCCAATCACGGCGCTCGAATCGCTCGCCGACATTTTTCGCCGAGTGTCCATATTGTAGGTTTTTCCCTGATATACGTGGGCAAACGCGGGCTTGTTTGTAATGCAGCGCGTTGGTGTATATAGTATAATATAAATCGCCGCGGTGGTGGGTCCTTTGCTTCGCCATGCAGGAGAGCCTACTGCTGTCTCTGCTGCCCCGCTTCGTGGCCCAGGAGATCATTAAAGACATCTCGAACGAAGAGGACCATCGCAAGTTTTTCTCCTCCCAGTTCCACAAGATATACATCCACTGCTACGACAACGTCAGGTGGGTTCACACAGTCGAGACCTGTATACGAGCATACTCCTTACGGGGAATCGGATGAGTCATAATTTCCTTTACTTTCTGGAAAAATTTTCTAATGATTTGGTTACTTTTTAATAGGAAGTAATCGCGACAGTCATCCGAAATTGTTTTTGGGGAAGTTACTAAAATTACTCGTAATTGTTAGTATTTTTCAATTCCTCGTTTTAATGGCGCCCTTTTATTTGTGCAAGTTTCCTACCAGGAAATCCTCATGCCAAGTCTCAGAGAGGACGGCGTTCTACCAAATTTGATGGAGTCTATAATTAGTACTCTATAAGTCTATAAAACGTTGTCTATAATTCGGTGATCCTGATCTAAAAATGAACAGTACGAAAGACCCGTTTTCAATCCGGCAGAAAAAATTCGACGTTTTGAAAGTTTGAAGTTAATCGGAAAAGTAACGGTGACTTTTTTTTCGAGTAATGACCAATTAGGCTTTTCTTCCCAAATATTCAAGTAATCTAGCTGACTACTTTTCTACGCGGGAGTAATTCTAATTAAAATTGATTACTTTTTTTTTTAGTGACGTGTGCAAGATTGGTCATAGCCGCCATTATTTATCGCCGTTCGTTGGCCCTACCCACGGGCCTTCTTTAAACGCGCTTCACCGTGGGAATTCCATGATTATCAAAAAAAAAGTGTAAATGTTTATTTTTTTATTTTTTTATTATTTATTTACAATTAAAAACAAATTGGTAATCATTGACTGCTGTTTAGCAACCGATGCTACAATTCGACAGTCGTATATAATGATACCGAAATATTAAGATGGGCGGCTAGACGAACAAAAACGGCAAATCAGAAGACATGCACGAAGACTAGTGCTATATATAGTCCAGTCTTCGTCTCCCTGGCCTTGTCCGAACTTCGCGCTCTTTTTGTTCATTATGTATAATTGTACACCAGTTCAGCCTTTTCCCGCTGTACTTAGCGGGGCAAAGGCCTCCCGCTAAACTTAGCGGAAAAATTGAACGCATATATATTTTTGTACACCAATTCAGTTCTACCCGATAAACTTTTAAGCTATCGAGATCGCGACGAGGGGCGCACATGATCTCACGGTGTATTGGCCCTTCAAATGCTATCAAAATTAAACAAATAAAAAAATATATATTGCAATTTCGCGTCAGAGAGAGAGCCATCGTTCGGTGCTTTCTAAACGCTCCCGACGAACACTCTCGAGTAAGGCGAAACAAAAATAGCACCAAACAAACCTTTCAGAAATTTCTTTGAGGCCGATCCAGTCTCTAAATCGACGATTTTGAAGAAGCCCGCGAACCGTATAGCCTATATCCGCTCGAGATGTTCCTGCCCGCACTCGTATCAATGCCATGCACACAGAAATAAAAGAAAAAAATATCCTTATCATTTTTAGTTTTGTACCCACAGTCGAATGCGATTGCCGCTCTAACTAGGAACGGTTTGCTTCCGATGAGCTCGGACGGTCGGAATCAATATTTGTGGCTCTTTCAAAGGAACGTATACTGTATACTCGGTTTCAGCCAATCAGAATGACGGAGCCCTTTGAGCCAATCAGAACGACGGAGCGAGCCACGTAACGACCCATCGCAGAACGAGTGCACTTTTCGACATTCCGTTTTCGCCTGCCTCGCTCTTTGGTTGTCATTGACTGCCGGACTGGGAATTGTAGCTGTCACCGTTTGCCGAAATGAAGTAGGCGTACGGGGAATTCCCGAGAAAAGATATACGTGTTTGTAGGCCCGGATAAATAAACTATGCATCGTAAAAAGCTGAAACTCGATGAGAATAGGATGCTAGCGGTTGGGAGATAACGCGACCGTTTGGAGAACAGGACGTCGCCTGGATCAAAATAAAATTGAAGAAAAACGGCATTTCTCTATGAGCCAACGCCCACCTAAGCCTAGTATTGTCAAAACAAATA